>NC_141391.1:96393417-96818417 GCF_034619465.1 Leptosomus discolor | reverse complement strand
CGTTTTGCTGCAGGTAAGGCACGTTTCCATTACTTCCACTTTCTGTTATGTGATTATTGCCTATCAAAATAGTGTCTGTACTACCCAGCGTTCTTGCTGTGCTGCAGGGAATGGGGCCTGCTGGAAAGGGTCCATTAGCCATAGGCTGCCCGGGGCAGGCGGGACGGATTCCACGCTGAGCGACATTAGGCACTCTGGTTAGAGCAACCTGCGGCTGCTGACCAGAGACAGAGTTTGTAGGCAGTGATGAATCAGCTGTTGGCCCATTAGGAATTCCAGTAGATCGTACCTGTGCAACTCCTGTTTGTCTCATCTAACGGAAGATGAACAAAGCACAAGAACATTAGCTGCAGAATTTAAAAAATAAAGATTGTACAAGGTTTGTGTACTTTATTGCACCAGTCGATTCCAATTTTATATTGATTTACAAGATCTTCATAGTGGCTGTTGAGAGGTAACATGACTCTCATGCTCTTTACAAATGCACTGAGCTAATTTTAAGGTAAAGCTATTGGCACACTTTTCTTCTAGGCCCTGCAGTTTTGAGCGGTAGCTTTTTACTGCTAAAGCTGGACACCAAGAGAGAAAGAAGTAAACAGCGAGAGAAGAGCTATGCTGTAATACAGCTTACTACAACTAAGTATTTTCCAAGCAAGATTGCTTTTAGATGTGTCCACTCACTTCAGTCTCAAAGTGTGGCTTGAAAACATTTACATTATCTGGTAGCCCTACAATAAAACACAGCTAAATCTGTTACATTTCAACCAGTAAACCACAATTATACTTTATACAAAAAAAGATGATTTAATGTAATGTAGTAAAGGGTATAAGAACTCTGTACAACAGAAATTCTTCAGAATTCAAGAAACACAACAGACACTATTACTGACAAAAGCTTTGTAGAACAGAAAAATATTTTTGTTTTCACCTGCTGGTGTTGCTGCATCAAGACAAACTGACTCTCCAGCTGTTCCAGCATAAGTTTCTGTGCTGGATTTAGATTATTTCGGTTTGCACGCAGCTGTTCCAAGTGCTGAAAAAACAGCAGTACAGTTCAGAAACATGGAAATTGCGTGTATTTTTTAGTAACTGTCTTGCATACAATACTACAAATTATCTGTGAAGACTTGTAAAGCTGAAAACATGATTGAGATTTCTGTTGCAGCCTCAAACATCCTTCCATATACTATTCTGTAACCAAACCTTTTTGCTAGTTACTAAAACTAATTTGAGTATATAAATATTATCACCACACTAAAATTAAGTGTACTGGTACCATAAAAGAAAACTACATTCAAGTACGATTACATAGAATTCTTATTATCATTATGTATGTTTCAACACTTTTCTGTACTGTGCTATTCTTTTATTAATGTTGTTCAGCACAAAGTAAATTCAACCTATCGTGACATATGAAATATAAATGTAATTATTTATTATTATAGAAAATATAAAAGAAAACAACCCAGAAACCTATACAAGTTAATTACAGAGAGCAGTATCTTATGTTATGATACTGAACTCCTCTGCAATGTATAAATTTCAGTATCTATTACCAAAAATCTGATCTGTGTATTAATTTTAAACTACTCAGCACATACCATCATTCTACCAGTAAGTCTGCTGCTTCTAAGTGGTATGTCCTAAGTGCTGAAATTGTGGAACACAAAAGCACTATCTGAGAAGGAAGAGGTGGTGTATGGAGAGGAGGGCAAAAGTTGTGCTACACAAAAGGTGACATACAGACATTTTTCTTGATTGTTCTTAAACACTAAACTATTTCTCATCAGTGTAAATCCTTAAAAACAAAAAAACACCACCACCCAAAAAAGAAACCCCAAACAAGAAACAACAAACCAACCAAAGCAAGCCCCACCAAAACCAAACACAAAGCAGGCTTCCTTCAGTTCTTTTCAGGTCTGAATGTATTATTTTTCTACATCCTTCTTGTCTCCTTTGCTTTGATTATGCTGTATTACTAATACACAAATGGAATGAAGTATGAGTATTAAGTAAACGGTAGTTCATTCTGTTTGTACAACTGCATTTGCAAAGTATCAAGTAAAAAAAAACCAACACTGTCTGAAAAAGTGATTAAAGATGGTTCATGCCAAACTCCCTGGATTAACAGTAGCTTCCATTCAGAAGTCCTTCTGTAGGGGACTGCAATGAATAAGACTAATATATCTATATCTACCTATCTATGACTGTGAGATGAAAAGAGGGTCCCCATGGGAGTGCACGCACCAGGTACACAGAAGCCAAAACCAGTGCTCCGCAGCTGTTACTTTGCTTTTAAAAAACCCTGTCTAAATAGGGTAACAGGAGTCAGAAAGTCTGACCTAGCACATGTGTCAGCAGAGCTAAGTCTGCGCGTCTCTCCAGTGCTATGGGTACAGAGGCTTTGCAGGCAACACTGGTCTTGATGCCCACCAATTCTGTGCAACCAACACCCATCCCTCATCCACTGGCATGGTGCAGCCCCAGTGCCTACTGTGTGGCCACAGCCCTTTCCCTCCTCCTTTTGTTAGCTGAGCCATTTGGTGTGCGTTACGTGCCATATCCATCCAACCTCTGAGCTGCCACACAGAAGATGTAATAAAGGTTTTATTCACTCTCCTCTTGCATCATAGCTTTTTGGCTTTCCTATCCACATATACTGGAACTTTGTCAAGCTATTGTCAGCAAATCCAGTATACTGTACTTTATGACAGAGAAGCCTACTTAGATACTGTTTATAGGAGGAAGCTAGATCTGGAAAAAAGGTGGGGAAGAAGTAGTAGGATATAAAATAAGCAGAGAGAAATAACGTGAAGGCATGAAGAGAGAGATATACAGAAGAGTGATCAGGGAGGACCGAAGGGGCGGGGAGGTGGAGGGGATCAGGAGGGAAGGTAGGGAAAAAATCTGCAGCATAATAAAGACCATATTGTTCAGATTGAAAAATAGCTGAAGAACTACACTGGAGTTGAGGGGAACACTGCTCAGTCAATCAGAATGCCTTCTGTCTATGCACTCTGTTCCCTTCTATTTTTCTTTGCATACAAAGCAGTATCTGTGATACATGGGTTAGAGTTTCCAGCTAGGCCTGACTTTCCAAATATGGAATCCCTGCTGAAGCTCACTGCAAGCCCTAATGAACTGAAGAGACAACAAAACATCATAACAAAAAAGACCTGAAACAAGATTTCAAAAATAAAATCTAGCATTTCGTATATTAGATGACATAGAATATAGAAAAGCAATACCAGATTTCATTTGAGTCATTGCATTTTGTAGAATGTGCACGTTTGTTTACGCAATTTGATACAAAAAGCGACCTCAGGAAAATGAGGATATATTATAATTCTTCTTCACCTGCTTCAATATCCCCCACATTACAGCAAGTAGCAAAACTCACTTGGCATACAAGCGTGGCAATTTGCATATCTATCTTTAAAACACTATCAGAGAAAGGGATTACTGTACTTTCTTACTTTATAGATTTTAGAATTCATACAATCTAAGTGTTCAGTTTCTGCTAGAGATCATTTATTTTACTACTGAATTAATCTCACATAGGGAAGCCATAAATATTGCCACAACTTGAATGACACTGTCGGAATTATTTGGGAAGTATTTCACATTGAATTTCAGAAGTGTGAAAAAAAAAAAAAGTTCCAGATTTATTTTCTTGAAAGGAAGAAAGAAAGAAACAAAAAATACACCAAAGCTTCTGAAGATCTTCAACATACCTACCTGTAATTTCTGTGGTGTCAAGCACCAAGAATGAATTTGTTGCTGTACAGGAGGATGTGACACTGTATGGCCACTACTCCAAACATCTGAAGTATTCTGAGAGAAAACAGTACATTAAAATGCATGACTACCAAAGGGTCAACATGATTTCTTTTGCTATCTAGATTTAATCTTTCTTATGAAACAATTAAATTATTTCAACAATATAAACAAAGACCGTACTAAAACATGCTAAGTCTCATTCTACCACTCCCATACAGTATCAAGAGCAGTCAGTGGAAAAAATTAAATGGTATCTAATATCATAACGAGAAACAATCAAATCAAATTTCATAATTAACTGAAATGTACACTACGTTTAAAACTGAATACTTTATCTACTGTAACACTATTACATGACAATGGAACACTTGAATTCTAAATATAAGCAGAGGCAATAGACAGAATGACATGATCGTCTCCCTCTCTATCATCACACTATGATTGTACCTTTTCACTTATACAACTATGACTGTAGAACAGTGCCACCGGTTTGCATTGCCCTTACGCACTTCCTCTCTGAACTGGATCCTGACTAAACACATCACTGAAAAAAGTTTTTTAGAATTCCTAAAAACATTCCCCACCTTGATGCCAAAGGATTAAAATTTACAGCACAAATTCTGTGCACGCTGCATCATTTTAATGCATATTTCCATGTAATTTTGGTAGGGGGCTCTTGAGTTCATCAGAATATATACCTTTGTTGGACTAGATGTTCTTTTCCTCTTGGCAGGACTGGTCAGGTCATCTACTTGGCTAGAAGGAATCATGTGTAGTGGCAAGGATTGCTGTGAAATTGGTGTTTGAGTGAGGCCTAGTACAGGTTCAGTATTTGGATGATGAGGTTTACAAGCCTAAGAATCACAGAAGGAAGACAAAAATATGGTTCTATATATTCTTTATTCTTTCTTTTAAATTAAATATTTTAACAGCCCATATATATTAAAAGGGCCGAGTAGATATTCTGAAGCCGATCTCAATAACTGAAAAATCAGTTTCCATATGGTCATCAATGGAGGAATGTGTACCTTTCACGGGATTATTAAACCACTGCAGCATTTCTACTTAAGATGAAATCTTTTAAAATCATGAAAATCCACAAAGGTTCTAAATTGGTACCCCCATATTTCTCCCATATTATAGGGAGCTTCTTGATCTAATATCCCTTTGCAAATAAATCAAAGGCTTTTTATTAATAGAAGCCAGTCCTGTGCTCAATAAAATAAGCTTGACCACTACCGATTGTAAAGAACCCTTAAAGCTGGGCACCTGCAGAACATAACCCAACTTCTCACCTGCTGTGCTGTGTTCATGGCACCCTGCCTGGAGGTAAGCTCTGCGGGGATTGGTAGGCTCCATGCCTCCTCAATACTAGGAAGTAATTTAGTTTTATTCTGTAGACTACCTTGTGGAAGGTTACACAACTGAGCCTAGGAAAAATTATGTAAAAAGCAAATTTAACACAAGCCTACTTTAGTAAGAGCAAGTCCATGAAATCTTCCTAAATGCTGTAGCTAATTATGTCTTAAAAGAGAGGATAGATTTAAAATTTGGGGTTTTAGAAAGGTGCTAAGTATAAAGAGGGTAACCAGAATATAAACCTTTGTGAGAATCAGAACAAAGATGAGCTCTGGATTCAGAGGTCTCATAATTCCTTTTTTCTGAAATTGCAAACAAGAGTGAAAGATAGCATGTGTGTATTCTCTCTATATGTTATGAAAACTTAAAAATGTAGACAATACAAAGAAAAAAGCAAAGTGATGTAAAACAGTATGCTTTGATTAAATGTGCAAAATAGGGTTTATAAGGAACTAAGTTCCACTTAAAAAATGAAGAAATAAAATATTACAGGCTATGATATGCTTACAATACACATGAAAACAGGCTATACACACCACAAACAATTGCAAGTTAAACTTGTGTGTTACTTCTCCCCGCCCCTCCGGTGTGTATTTGGAAGAGTATTTCCCACTTCTTAATACGTTAGTTTTACCTGTAAATACTTTATCCGTGCTGCAAGTGCAGAGGTATTACTACAATTTTTGCTCCTAGTTGCATTTAAGTAGCATTTAATGGCATCCTGAGGCTGGTTGCAGGACTCATAGAGTGTGCCTAGGTCCATCCAGGCTGCAGCATGGCCATGGTCCAATTGTACAGCACAGATATAGGCCTGTAAAGCATCCATAGGCTGATTTTGCTGTTGATACAGCACACTGAATAGAAAGATTAGTGAAGTTGAGAATTAATAACAAAGTCAAAAGACAAACAAGTCAAATATACACATCCCCCACAAAACCCTTAATAAACTCTGCCATTATATAGTACAGTAATAAGCATAAACAACACAAATTCTTAACATACAAAGCTCATATACATAGCATATTCAGTATTTTTAAAAAAATTGAGAAAGAAAATATAAATTTATTATTTAAACTTCAAATCAGACAAGTCTGACAACACGAAGGTATAAACAAAAAAGCTTTACAGTCCCCTTGAGAGCACAAAAAGAGTTAAAAAGCTGATAGTCTTTATTTACATATATTAGCATTGAATTATAACACTGTATTACCCTGTATCATTCTTACCCTATAGAACACCATGTATCTGCACTTGCTTCTGATTTATCAATAGATTGCCTATAAGATATAAAGGCATCCTGAACTTTCCCAATACTTGAATAGCACCTGGGAGAAGAAAAAAAGAACTTCGGTAATATTTACAGAAGGTAAACATTGAGGATGGCTTACCAAGACTGATCTGATAACTGTTAAGTCATGCAAACACATACACATCTGTATGAATCCAAAACACTTGCTGTTTCCGAACGCCAGGCATAAGCAGACTCAAACATCTCAATCAACATTTTCTTTATTTAAAAAGCACACCAGAACGGCTTAAACCCTAGCTTACTGCATACCACATTTTAAAGACTTGTATTTCTTTCACTTACCAACCAATAAGGACAATATTTATCTACAGATAGCATTATAAACAATTAAGCTACCTGTTTCATCAAACGAATGGTTATGAAACTTCATATTCTACAAGAAGTGTTTCAGGATTATTAAGAGATACTGACTAACTCAATCAGGATGGTTCCTATTGCCTGGGAAGCTCTTTAAGTGCTTTTCTCACATACAGCTCAGGAAGTTTTAAAGTAATGAACAACAAATCACTTAGTTTTACGGTATATCTAGAGCACAGAATTTTGAAAAAAATCCTGCTGTTCTAGATTTTTTTCATAATTTCTTACTTGAATATTTTTCACGTACAAATTCAAAGGTATTCTGGCATTATAAGCATAAATATCAGAAGTCTAAAGAGAACTACAACTATACCACAGGGAATAATACCTACCTTTTTAAAATTAAAAGCTTCAAATAAATACAATATTAAAAATATATACACATTTACTAGTTTAATCTACAATAGCTCTGCTGCTTATATTGTTTGTAGTAAGTTTCCCTATTGGAAAAAGAACTGACAACTTTCAAAACACATAAATAACAACAGAAAATTTATTCTAGTAAAAAATAAAAATGAAGCAGAACAGTACAGGCAAAGGTTTGTCAAACGTGCTACACACTTTCACGTGTTCTCAAGGCACACTAGGAAAGTAATACAATAAAATCTAGCAGCACTTTGCCTAAAAACATCCATTAAGTGTGAACACAATGTTTGACAAGATCATTTTAATCACAATCTACCCAAAGTTCCAACAGACATGTTTCCATCTGTCTGCCTATCAGATACATAAGGACTCTGATGAAGATAGTACCAACATTAAGCACCCAACAAAATTTAAAACAGAGTGATGAATTTTATTCAGTGGGGGAGGAGGGGGGTGGTGGTATATTTTTGAAAGGTAGCTTTAAACCAACTTGCTATCCAGTTTGGACAACCAGCAGAGGAAGGAGTAACACAAGGAAATACATGAGGACAGAAAAAGAGGAAGAGTGAACGCACAACCCTGTAACTCTGTTCCTTTCCTCTTCTCCTGCCAGTGTATGGACTGGAAGAATGGGACACAGGAACATTTTCGCTCTAGTCCTCCCTGTAGAGTATAAGAGATGCTTCCACTAGATTCTTTTCCCCCCATTTCCTGCATTTCTCCCCCTTATTTGTATGGGCCTAGGTTTCACTCCAACCATAAGGACTGGCACAGTAGGAGCAGTAGCATGGCAGCTGTGCACACATACTTCATGGAGCCCTGGCTTGGTCCTGCTGCCGTGTAAGAACTCAGCTAGCTGAGGGCACGTGGAATGAGACTACTTAAGAAAAAACCCAAGGTTTCAGGCCAGTGGACGATCCCTGGCTCATTTTTCCTTTGCTCTCCACACCTTTACTCCTCTGCCCTTCACACTCAGTGCAGTGTTCCTCCCTTAAGCCTGCAGACAGCTGGTCAAAGAGCCCTGCTCTTGTAGGAACAGCTAGAGGAATGCAATTAGGATGACTAAAACAAAAGTAGGTTCCAGTTGTATATGACCAGAACCTCCAAGACAGTCAGCTAGAAAATAGCAAGGTTAGGATACTAATTTCCTTTTTTCATAATTCCTTTCTAATGTATTTCTCAACAGAACTGACTTGTTCACATTGAATTGCCCTCAAAGCTTCGTCCAGAACCTGGTCATTTCAAGAGTTACTGCTTGTTTGTGTAAAGTACTCTATTTTCTTAAACAGGAGACCAAGAAAATTTATCATCAAATTTATGACCGAGCTATCTTGGCCTAGTATTTCATTGCAATGTATTCCATTTATAAATGTATGTATACCTGGCAAAATATTGTATTTTAGTACAAGAAGTGATTGAGATTAGAAGGGAGAGTCTGAGAAACAGAAAGAGGTAGAATTGTGAAAAAGGTATAAAGAAAAGTAACAATATTTAGGGAGCATTTACCGAAACAGAAAGAGGTATAATTGTGAAAAAGGTATAAAGAAAAGTAACAATATTTAGGGAGCATTTACCGAAAAAGAAAGAGAGAATAGAAGATGTGGTAGGAGGCGGCGGAATGGGGAAAACCAGGCAGGGCAGACTCAGATTACTGTAAATGTGTAGACTGAATAAAAACTACAAAAAAAAAAAAGCAGGACCACCTGAGTAACATATTTCATTTCAACTTCTAATCTATATTCACGTCAAATATGTTAGCACCTTGTCTTTTTATACACTTTCCAGAAAATTAAGACTTCAGTAGATACATACATCCTTTCCCTTCATTTTTCCTCTGAAAGTATTAATAAGAAAAACAACATAAGGTACTCAAAATAATGAGTATCCTCAAAAACTCACAAATACAGTTATACTGTCTATAATGTAATTTCTCACCTTCCAAGGAAATACCAGGATTGACCAGAATTTGGATCTGCTTCTAGAGATTTCTGGAGATACTGTATAGCATAGCTTTCCTTGGTTGCCTTGTCTCCAAGCTGATCCACGGTGTGATGCATCCAGCCTACAAAAAGAATCCATAAATGGTAGAAATGAAATTCCCTAAGACCACGTAACACTCTGGCACAGCATGATACTCATAGAACTAGTTCCTCTTTAAAAACAGGAGTATCAAACAATAATATCACTTACATATAATATTACGAATTAAATTTTTAAAGTTCTGTACTAAAATTATAGGACAGAAGGACCCTAACTAAAAATAACTTTCAAGTACTTTTAAAGCAGGTTTCTTTGGTTTAAATAATTTTCTATGAGCTTAGTAGAGCAATAATGAACTGCTCAATCTTCTACTATAAAAAATCTGAAAGTGTTAACTCCTTCATCCTCTGAACACAGAAATCTTCCCTGTCTTTGTGAAAAATGCCATCATTCTTCCTGTCACGCACATCAATTATCTGTATATCATGTTCAGTTTACTCCTTTTCTTCTAAATCCTCATATTTATCTCATATCTACGTTTGGACAATTCCCCAACAGAACCTTGGTCATAATTTTTGTATCTCCACTTTAATCTTTCTTACACTGTCATTTCATCTTCATTGCTCCAACATCCTTTCCATTCACCTTGACGAACGCAATCACCTCGCATCTACATAACAAATTCCGCTGAAAAGATCATTTCCTCATCTAACCACACATATTCTTTCAAATGCCTTTTTTTCTTTCATTACACTAGATAAATTATTCACCCCCACTTTGAAAGCCTCCCACAATCCATGCTCCCCTATCCTCTTTTACATGCTACTAAAATGCAACTCTGCTCTAGCACTGATGCAAGGCTTGGTTACCATTGCAAATAAAGCACCTTCACCACCTCCTCAAGCTGCTCCTCATCTGTCTCTATACTTAGATGGAATTCCTTTAAGCAGCCACAAAATCATCTCACTGCCAGTCATATTATGAGTACAAGGAAATCCTCTGTACCAGGCAGCTGGCTTGCTGAAATCACTACATACCACACTGGTCAGCAATGTCTTGCTGTTTGCATAATCTCCATGTATGTGTCTTAACAAATGCTGCTTTTCAGCCAACATTTGTAAAACGTGAGATGTGACAACACATTGTCCTTATGTTTTTATAGTGTCCTGCCCATAAATGGTCCCTTGTGCAATACTGCGATACCAATTTCATAAAATATCCAATTTGTATAATGTTTTAGTTAGAGTTGTACACACACCTGCACTGTAACTCCATTTAAAACCTCCATCAGCTGAACATCAGCACCTTAAGCTTACACGTTTTGATACAGTCCAACTGCATGAACAGCTAATACCACTCAAAAGATCCAGATCTCATCTGAAATGCTAGACAAAATAGGCAAGGCTGAGAACTGAACTGATGAGTATTTGCAGCTTTACTTCACTCTCTGTAAATTAGACTATATCTTAAATACTTTATTCTACCTGTTCTACACAGCTTGGGTTTTATTCCATGGGCTTATAGTTTGTTAACAGTCAGAGTGACCTTTGGCAAATGAAAGGCAAACTTCCAAGCTTTAAAAAAGGCAATCTAAAAGAAAATCATATCTACTGAATAACATTCGCCTGAGGTATTTTAAGAAGCATCAGTTGGAAACCATGGTCAGAAGCAGGAGTTTGAATATTTCATGGACTGCAAGAAATGTCATGTTAGAAGCCAAGTGGTTATAGCGCTGAAGATGGATCAAGTCAAAATCCTACCCAACAAAGAAAAAAAAAAAAAGGAAAAAGCACAGTAAGTTTTTCAGAGACACAGAACATAGACAACCTTCTCTCACGGACTTCATAAACAAACTATGATTTTAATTCAAATCCCAAGTCACCGAAGTTCTTAAGCATACAGAATATACTCATGCTTCAGAAAAAAAGGCTTATGTGAGGGTGGTTATCAGAATGCACCTGCATAAATGTACGTTAAGGATAAATCTATCGGGTGCAGTGCCAAGCAAAGCCTGAGATAAAGGTAGTAGTTCGGGGACTAAAAAAAGACATTAAACAATTTCCTGAACCTTTGGAAATTTTGTGTGGTCATGCCTATTTTCTGTTTCATCAGAACCTTGCCGAAGTGAAAGATAACACATATCTTCAGGAGATCTTTACTGAAGTTCACTGATAAAAAGAAAGAATCCTTTTCCAGGAGACAGAAATGAGAACTAGCAATCCCTATCTACTTTCACTGCTGAAACAAGGATTGCTTCCCAATTTTACCTTCCTGCGCAGGGAGGTGAAAAAGGCAGAAAGCAAGAGAGAGGGTGAGGGAGAACAAACGGAAGTTTTCTACTAGAATAGCACTGGAAGGAAATTGGATCTCTCTCTTTTCCTCACGCATAAAATGAAAACCGTACAGAAAGGTTTGATGATGGAAAAACCCTGGCAGGCTGTGCAGTTTCCCATTTGCAAGACATAACTCAAATTCCCAACTAGCATATTGACTACTCATCCACTCTTGGGACATTTTTAATATAACAAACAAAAACGCAGGTTTTGTCCATACTTCAAACATTCCAAGCTCTTTTCTACGTCTTTTTACAATCTAATTTGTTACAAATCCCTGTGTTGCCTCAGCCAAGGGGATGTGCTAGCCCAGCTCATGCTGCAGGGTGTTTTTTATGCTTATCAATCACTCTCGCGCTGAACTTGTGGCAACTGATATTTTTTTCTCCAATAAATGCCACCATCTGAAGAGATGAGCCTCCTCCCATTTTAGCATCTCATGATATCTCATCCAACTACGTGGACACCACCTAGGAATGCCCCTAGCCAAAAATCATTGAGAGTGCACTCTGGAAACCTCTTAAGCAGATGCTTACATTGTTCTTACACTTTTCCTTATGCAACTGCTGAGTATAAATGAAGAAAGAATAGCAGGACAGATTAGATCTTCAGTCTCGTTAATTCAATATAATTTTAGGCAAAGCAATGAAAAGAACTGTTGCCTGGAAAGCAAGTGAAATGGCACAAAAGAAGAAACAAACTGCTCTTATCCAACTGTACAAGATCTGACTGTTCCGTCTACCTGAACTAGTCAGCATGCATCGGCTCAAATAGGCATCTATTTATCTGAGAATCACAGGGTTCTCCTCCACAGCGATCTGCTCTGGAAACCAGCAACAAGAGCAAAGATTTTAGCAATTCTCTCACAAGACACCTGAACTTGCCTAAATTTCAACTGTGGCTCGCTAAATATTAGCTAGCTAAGGAAAACAAACAAAGTTCAACATAGAAACACAAACACATTTTGATTGGGTTTTGCCAGTAGCATTCTGGCAGATGGCAGGTATTTTCTACTATTTTTTCTAAGCAGCAGTGCACCACCTGGACTACGCTTTCTGAGGAGGTGTTTTTATTACCAGCAGCTAGAGACTAAATCTCCAAGAAACACCATAATCTGATAAACACCACAGTTAACAGTGAAGAGCAAAAGAAATGCTATTATTCCTTGAATGTTCTCGTTAAGACCACTCCTTCCCTTTCTCTACATAGAAGCTACCCATGCTACAAAACTAGGCGACCTATGCTGATTGAGTTAATCCATGTTTTAGGCAGCAGATAATTCTCAAAGTCATTGCTCTTACTGTTAGCACAGAGACCTGTGGTCAGATTTTATACCTATCACCATGTGCCTTTGCTTCTATTGTGGTAACATACATCAAACAGAGTTGAAAAAGCACTAGTCAGCTATTTTGGGAAGGCTGTCTTCCATTGATCGTATGTACAGCCTTTCTGGATGGAATTGCTGACAATTTTCACTAGGTGGGATAATACCAAGTTAAAAAAATTTCAAAGGGGATACTAAAATATAAGCAAAGCCATTGTGTGACAGGAAAAAGATCAGCACCTAGCGTCCTTGCAGTAAACTCCTCCAGCAGCTTCATTTGCTATTTCACACAGAAGAAGCAAAAGCTAAACAAATTAGCCCACTCAGAATCCATACACAACCTGCATTACAAAAAACAAAAGCACTGTAGCCATAACCCGGGATCAGTTACTAACTTGAATTAAATGACTACTATGTGAAAGGGGGGGGGGGGATAAAAATAGGCATAAGCAGGCTAAATGAATATTTAGAATAATAAAATAGATGAAGAACATGGAGAAAGTGAATGAAGAAGTTTTGCACTGGGTTGAACAATTTTAACAAAATATTCTGGAAATACTTTTACAAGACATATAGGACAAAAGTAATTTATTCTACCCACCCACTAGAAATTTTGGTCTAAAAATTACTTTTCAGCTTCCTATAAATATGGAAGACGAAAATTTTAAAAAAATAATGCTTCTTCTCTTTTTATGTGGTTTCTTTTATGGAATCTGATGATAAACTTTTTCATTATAGAAATAGGTTTCATTATGTTCTATAATTAAAGAGAAAGCAAAGGTAAGCCTTCTATTTGCCATGTTCTTCTGTTCTGCAACAGAACAGTATTTTCGTTTACTGCATTTAGCCTGGCTAATCAAAGGATGTTCTCAGAGGCAGAACAGAGAATACAGAATTCTAACTGCTGCATTCCTCCTCTGAAAGACCACCCCCTCATTGCCCAAAATCTGAAACACATATACTGTAGCAAGTCTAAGAGCTTTTTAATTTTGTAAGTTTAATTAAAATCTTTTCCTCCTCTCTTATTTACTTATTTATCTACTATTATGCAGTCTATTTTGGGTGAAAATCTCACGTATCATACTCAGTGTCTAAGACTCACTTCAGAAATGGAGCCTTAAAAAACACTGCTGAAAGTGAAGATAGAAAAAAGAAACACACAGGAAAATAAAAGTTAATTTTACATACCTAACTGCTGTAAGACAGTTGCTTTTACTTGTGCAGGAAGGTTTTCGATCTGCAAAAGCTGTTCATAAGCTTCCTTTGCAGAGTGATACTTTCTCTGCAAAAGGAAAAAAGTAAATGGATTAATCATAAAGCTTACAACAGATCACCAATAGCAACGATTTCACAGCACTGACAGCACACAAACACAGTGACAAAAAATTCTACAAATTTTTTTTTTTTGCATACAGTGCATATGAAAGCTTTAATGAGTGACATATATATATGGTAAGAAGATAACTTTCATAAATATAGTATTTAATATAAATTGACTACTTAAAATAATCGAGGGAAATTTGCAAATTACTAAATTTGGTCAACTCCTCATACATGCATTATGCTTCTTACAGTAAAATGAATGTACTGCTTTTAAGGGGAATGCTTGAATGTGAGTCTACATCTGAAAAAACCCTATGCAAATTCCTCCCAGGAAATTCGTAACAGAAGTGAAGATCATCGGTAATTGGTGGCTGGTATAATTTTGCCTCTCTCCTTCCTTTGGTATTTTTGAACTGCCTTTTCAACATATTTATTGTCCTGGTAAGAGTCCCACCGTAAGCAGAATTAAAACATATCCATGGATTAAGCCTAGAGAATGAAGGTATGCCATCTTATTATTTGCTATATAATTTAAATGCGTTTAAAGCATAGAAACATTCAATTCTTAACTCCCTACATGAATAGGTCTTGATACTGAAAACACATTCCCAGGTTAGGATCGAGGCCTTTACTGACATCTGGAACAGTATGAGCCGTTTCATACGTATTAAAGGTTAAGACTTCTCGATAGATGAATTTTTTTCTAATAATGTCACCTTTTATCTTTGTTGCCCTAATAATAATTGTGTAACAGTGAATGTATTTTAAATGCTTGATTCTTCTGTTCTTCCTCTCCCCCAAAAGTCTAGAAGACAATAAATCCTGAGGTCTGTTAGTAAGACTACTCGTGCCCCCCTCCCCAAAACTGTATACCATTTTTTAAGAAAAGAATGCTTTTAGAGAATTCAGCATTAGACTTCATTCTGGCAAACAGATGAAGAACATATGAAAATAAATGGGGCCACCTAAATGCAAATGATCATGACTCAGTTACATTTGTTTTTTGCAAAGAGTACACAGTACTGACTACTGATGTTTTAAAAGGGACAACTGGGAAGAAGACTCTAAACAATATAAACACTTATTAAAAGTTAAATATGTTATTAGGATCTCAAGATCTCACAATCACAAAAGACAACTCTGTTGATTTTAAAACCTTATTCTAGTCAGGAAGAGAAATTAAAGCAGCAATTACATACTTTCAAATGGAACAAGGGGAAGTTGGTAGAAAAGATTTTTAATTGGTGTTCATGAAATGCAGACAACTGGTAAGAAAACAAATAATATAAATAAATAAAATATCCATGTCCAGCAAAATAAAAACAATCAGGAAAAAATTTTAAATTTAGCATTGGGAACAACATTCGTAGTTTATGACCATGAAGGATAAGCAAATGAACAGAAGTTCACTGTATAGCATGACAGTAGAGGCAGCAATCTGGATGTCAAATGGGTAAATATTAGTGCCTAATATTCACACTTTGAAAAAGATGTTTACGTGGACTCAGAAAGATCTATTCAAATAGGGCATGTTTTACAGATCTAGAATGTTTTTTTACTTATGTTATTTGTTGTATTATTTACCCTTCAGAAATCTGTCTACAAACATGCCTTATAATATTACAGAAAACCGTCACAATGTTTATATTTGATTTTATTTAGATACGTCAATTCCAAAGATCCAAAGTTCTTGATGTTTGACTGCATCATGAATGGTCTTGGAAATGGGAAGGGGGAGGGGAACCCAACCCAACATCCTTCTTTAGGCACTGTATAAGCTACCATCCTAAATAGCTACAGGGACTCACACTGCCAGAGATGAAATAATAGAAACTAGCATTAAACACCATGAAAAACAACTGCTAACTCTTATCAACACCAGGCTATTCTCTTGTTCAGAGGCTGGCAACCCATCATTTAATCTCCAGTACTGTGAAGGTACATAATTAAGGAATGAATTAACTTTTTCACTAACTATTAGAGAGTAGATAATTTTCAAATATATGGAAGGGTTCAGAAAACTGGAGCAACCGTGTCCTTTAAAAGAAACCAAGTAACCAGCCTGCCTCCAAAAACACCTCTTCGCTGTGTCAGAGGTAATATCCAGAATGAAGTCAAGACCCTTTGTGGTTCTAAATTTCTCAAATACCAGACAAGAAGATACCCCTCCTAACCAGAACTGTGAGACAAACCAAGCCTAACAGCAGAACACACTGAAACTTCTTTGCTCTAACTTGCGTTAAGATACAGTTCCTGCTGCCTATGATTGTCAGTCAGAAAGCACAGCTTAAGCGCTTGTAAGGCTGGTCACACAATTATATAAGGCACCTGGCATGGTGACCTGAGGTGTTCAACTTTCTATTTTATTCTAGTAGATCAAAAGAACTAATATATTGAGGATGCTTTGTATTTACACGTCAGATGTGCTCCAGTGCTCAGAATGAAATCTGGACGGCCGCCAGGCAGGAAGGACCCTAACAGTCCATGAAGTTTCTTAACGGTGTTTTGAGATGGGGGATTTCTATCTTGTTGTTTAGCTTTGCACCAAAAACATTCCAAAGAAAAGTATTTTGTTTATCAAATTTGTATCTTTTATTTATATATAAATACCTAAAATCATTTTTCACTGTGTCATCAAAAGACATCTCTCATTTCATCAAGCTACTTTTCAACTGACTGAAAATGCAGTTTATGTCTGTCATCCATTTTAATTACAACAGTTTTTGTTTTCATGTCACATGCCTTCCTCATGTCATATTAATACCATGATAACATGATAAAAGGGCATACAATCTACATTGTATGTCCAGTCAGTCAAATGACAAATACACAATAGCTATTTCAGTAGTTACTTATATTCTGGAAGCTCAGTAAGTGTTCTGTACTTTCTAAAAAGATTCACCTAAAAAACTCTGTTGTAGAATTTGGTATAGAATTAATAACACAGCTTTATGTGCTGTTGACCCAAGATCTCAAATGTTTCTGTCACATATGTTCAGTTACCTTTGAAAACTGCATGTCAAATATACTTAAAAGGCACCTGGGCAACTGGCTAGACTCGACTGTGTGTGTGTTTGTCGGAACTGAGAAACTGCATGGGTTTTATATCTATATATAACTTTTATATATATATAAAATCTCATAAAAGACTTTTACTAAAAATTATTTAAGGGGGTTTTTGCACTCAACTTGGGAGACCTGTAAATATGTAAGTTTATTCAAATAGCTACACCATTTTGTATCATGACAATCCACATATGAATTATTTTTAATTTAGCCAAAGCAAATAGAGTTTCTTTAGTGACTCGACACTTAAGCCCAACTTTACAAAAGCATCTATAATCTGAATTCCACAGACTGATTATATCATATAGTTAGAAAGTCAACCACACTTTTATAAAAAGGAGATTAAAGCTTACCTGGATTTCATATAAGTGGGCGATGTGAAACTGAACTGTAAGAGTGGGAAAATCAAAATTATTAGTCTTAATGAACGACAACAATTACAGTACGTTTTCTTCAAGTGAGGGACAATGTTTCAAATCTATCAATGCAAAACCAAGATAAATTACATTTTGAAGATACAAAAAAATTATTTGTTTACATTGATAATTTACACTTAATATAACAGAACTGACAGAGAATAAGTATGTATACTAACAAAGCATTAGGACCGCAAACAGATACTGCAGAAAGGCAGTCCACAGATTTTATTTGTATTCTGAAATGCAGAGTCCATCAACCTGTCAGTAAACTTAGCAATAAAATCTCTTTAAGCAGAGATGCACAACAAGAGAATGCAGGTAATACTTTCTGTATATAACTCACTTAGAAATAAAGACTTATTTTTTTATTTTCATTCAATGCCAAGGGACAGACTAGTCGAGTTACAGAACAGAAAACGACACTATACACAGCCAGCTTTATACCAGATCTTAAATTCAGGTGGTTTTGTTGTTTTTTTTTTCCTTTTTAGGAATTGTCTTTCCCCTGTTAAACTTAACTAAAAGCGTTAATTACAGATGTTATTCTGATCATTACTGTAAACTCCTCATACTAATTGCACAGAACACCATAATACTATACTAGCAGCTCTTGGAGGCAAGAAAATTGCTGGTTGGAGAAAGAAAATGAAAGTGGTTTAAGAGTAAAAGCAGAGGAAAAATTATCCTCTTGCTGCTCAAATCATTAAAGAAAAGGTGGAGTACCTGACCTCTAAGGCTTGAGAACTGCTAACCTAGACTAGCCATTGACTGATAGATAGCTAAAGCTAGTTGAGATGAATATAATCCTTATTTCAATGTGATAAGGAAAGAAAAATCCCTTTGAGACAGACTTCTGCTTCATGTTTTCAAGGACTACATGTAGGAAAATGCTTGTGTTTGAGCCAAGCTCAATTTATTTCTATTATTACACAGACTTCCTTCTCTTGAAGCTACAGAATAGTGTTACACAGAGGTTTATGCAAGTAATTTGGAGTTCCACGGTTTCTCTCTGGGTCATAAGGGAGGGTTAAAGCTCCCTTTGCGCACTGCTTTGTCCTTCCCTATAAAGAAGGTGGCCTACTGCACTTCAGAAACCAGGTCATAATGAAATGCATCACCCACAATTTTAATAAAACTTTTTTTGTTCCCTGCTAAAGGGCATATAACACACCCATTATGTTCACCACACTGTCAAATTTCACTCTCTAGTGATGAAAAAAAAAACCACCTCTGCTTTTGCTTCAGGAGTTCATTATCTAAAATATATTTCTCTTTTTTTTTTTTTTCCCCCTCATAGCAAAACCCCTTCAATGTGAAGCTACAAAAGGAAGCCATGCCACGCGGGGGTAAGAAATTAAAGGTGTCACATTAGAGACTGACTAAATAGAAAGAAGACACGCTTAGTTGCAAACATTTCTGCTAGGAACACACTCACTGTAATGCTGTTACTCACCCAGCCTTTAGAAATGCAAAGGGTAGGATTAATGCAATCTCAAGCACTTATGTGATGGTACCCGACACCCTGGGTCAGAGTGCACAGTTCTCCTTCCGCTAGGTAGTACAGGAGAACCTGACAAAGTATCTCTCATTCGTCTTCACTCTCTTCCTTTGGGTTTGTCAAGCACTGTGCCCAAGGCCACGGGGCAATGAAGACTTTACATGGGGCCATACCTCTACATAAATCTGGGGGCAGAGTGGACTGTGGGGGAAGGGTCAGGAAAACCTTACAAATATTCAGAGATACAGTGAAAACTGACAAAGTTAGTGAGAAATAATATGAACTAACATGAAATACAATAAAGAATTACATATCTGGTAGAAAACAATAAAAGCCTATTGACTTAGGAAGAATTCTGCAAATAGTTTTACAAACTCATCTGTGCCTGCTCCTTATAAGTGACAAAGCTTTGGAGAAGACCTTGCAGCACAGCTGGCTCCTTGGTACCGATACAGCCAGCAGTTTCACTCATGTAAGCAAACCCCCTTTCATCACTCTTGCTGACAGAATATTCAAAATTCCACCCAGCTCTGAATTAAAGAAATAAAAAAATGCTTTCATATACTTTATCCAATGCTTCTGAAGTTAGACTTAGGAAGTAACTTAAGCTTAACACCAAGAGCAGCATGAAGGTACCTTAAAAACTCCAGAAATAATTTCCTTCACAACTGCCTGCCTTTTCGTTCTTAGAGACTCCCAAAGACGCAGAATCGTAATAGTTATTCTTGCATACAATTCCACTAACTATGGATATATACCTGCAGGATGCTCTGTAACAGCCTACAGTATATACTGCATATGATAGATTATACTAGACTAAGAGTAACGTGTTCAAGTACAGACCAATATATAGCTGTCACTTAACAAAACAATCAAATTGCATTTTGTACTTTTTCTTACTTCAACAGCATAAGACTGGTGTTGAATTTTAGATCTGTAAATTTAAATGGCATCAAAATGATCACTGAAAAATGACAGATTACGAAGATGCCACAAAGTTTAAGTAATTACTATTCATTGTGTGCCTTGGCACAAGCACTACGCCTATAAATAAATAAATAAGTGAACAGTCAAATAGTATGTTTCCTCCAGAACTCAACTCTTCAGATCAATTAATAAGGTAAGTCTCAATTTTTTACTTACTCCATTTACTAAAACAATCCTCAATTCCACTGGAACATTTGTCTCCATGGACAGATGGAGACAGGTTTTGTAGTCTACCTTCTCTCAGTACTGATTCTGTTGATTTTGAAGGATTGGCTCATTAAAAATTGATGCAGTTGCGAGCATAAGACTTAAAAAAAAAAATCTACAACAAAACAAATGGAAATACTTATCAGTTACTTACTTTCAGCGTTAGACAAAGTGCAGGGATTGCAGTCAATCAAAGCTAACTGAAAATGCTGGAAAAAAAAAAAGAATTATTTGTTTTTCAAACAAACTAGTACTAGCACTTCGGTAAATTACTAAGAATAAATCAAATTTGTACTTGAAAATCAATACTGCATTTTACCATGTGTCTTCAAGAAAACAATTCTCAATTTCTGTTCAACTGTTTACTAGAGAAAAGTAAATTTTTTTACTACAGACAGAGCAATGCTTCTAGTAATGTAAGATGGCAACAGACATCTTCACAAAACAACTGGAATAGCATCTGGAAGAATAGTTGCATCAAACGAATCGTCAAATCGGAAGATCAAGTTTTCTTCAGAATACACAACCAGAAATGTAGTCATACTAGCTGGTAGCCTCATGGAGATAAAACATCGAAGCTCTCCATTTGTCCATCCAGAAAAACAGAATACTCTTCCTTCAAATTGAGTGATTTAAAGTATTTTTAAAAATTGATCTCTTGTCAAAAAGCACTTAAAATGAATACCTTTACATTAAAATAGTTCTTACATCCTGTCCTCCAGGTATTAAGACATCTACAGTTAAACACTAAAGCTTGTTTATTTTTAATCACTTTTGCTCGAGAGTGAAAAATATCTTTTAAAACATCTTTGCATTCTGAAGTTTTGAGCCAAGTATTCCACTCTTCTAGAAAGAAGGTAACATGAGCAGAGCAACAGAATCTGTCTGCCAGAAAGTCTGGATGTGAGCAATCATTTCACAAGTGTCATGCTAATTCAGTGATCACTATTTACAGTTTGAACTGAAACCAAGTGTCTTAAAATGAACGGAACAGGCATACAAACTCAAAGGCCTCTGAACTTTTCCACAAACTTCATTGAAAATTCCCACAAAGTGTAGAATTTTGATTAATATATTAAATCAATAGAGAATAAGGCCGATGAATATAGGAACTTGAGAGACAACACATAAAATACTACTGTTAATAAATACATTTATCTACAACAAACAGTTTCAGGTGGCTTCTAACACACAAAACATTACTGATACTTCAGCAGATTTTATTTTGTTAGCACAAAAATGATCATTTAGCTCCAGCTAGCCAACCTAGGTGGCATCACGAGCTCATTAGTACAGCTGGAAAGAAAAAAAAAATCCTTATTAATGGATGTATATGCAACTTGCTTTCAGTATTGTCATACTCAGAACTACTAGATACTATGTAACTTTTCTCATGATCCTAGTAATAGGTCGTGTATAGCATGTCTATGTAACACACATCTCAGATTTGTAAGAGTTTAACAGACCATTAAATTTCTAAATAAACATTCTTAACAGAACAATTATTAGAAAATTGATGTCTTAACCATAACAAATCATAACAAAACAATGCTGACTCTCTCACAAGCTCTGTGAGGCACACAGTGATGCAGGTTACCTCCTCACTGACTTCTATTAACATAATTTGTAATATATAACACATTTTAAAAAATGAAACAAACTCAAGTGGAATGATGATTCATTCATCATTAATGAACAATCTTTAATGAACATTTTAGCATTATCATTCCCAGAAGAGAACACAGAAAACTACCAACTCACACATATATTACCTGTAAAAAACCTTTTTAACCTTAGAGCAAGCATTAAATAATAGCTTATAGATATTAAATATTAGCTTATTTCTCTGCCTTGCCTTTTTTCCTACTGTTCAGCAGTCGGACAACTTAAAAATCTCCCCTCACTTACATTGCAATGCAGGTTGTGCGCCTCAGAGACATCCTTTAGTCGGTTACCATAGTGATTCTACTAAGCAAGCAACTTAAAAAAAAAAAGACTAAATAAAAATAAAATGCTCTACTTTATATTGCATTTTGCCTGACACAAGAAAAAAAGGAACAGACTAACATACTTTGGCCTGTACGTTGAGTATACTGATCTAAATGGTACAAAATCCTTTTTGCACAGATGTGTCATCTTGCACTGTCAGCTGCAATTAATATGAAAAGATAAAGCAGAAAGGAACTGATTTGCTCTCACCTAGCAATGCTATTATAAAAAATAAGCAGATCTAAAGAGAAGCGATTGACAACTGTTCTGTAGTAGCTTTTCAGGAAGGTTATTGCAGTGAGACTCGCTGAGAGAAAGCAGGCAATCATTTAAGAAAATCTAACCATTTTAATATTTAAATATGCCAGTAATACCAGTACTGTACAGTAAAAAAAAAAAAAGCAGGAATATTCTCAGCAATGCCTCCTAAAAATTTAAATTCTTACTGTTACACAGTAGCTACTTTTAAATTTCAAAATCCACATTATGAAAATTTTCTAAGTATAGTAAATTTCTGCTGGCACTGTTCACTAAGCTACAAACAGTAAAGAAAGCGATAAACCGAAGACCGTAACTACAGCAAAATAAACCATTTGCACTAAACAATTATTGCAAAGCAATACAGAGAAACCCCAGAACCCTTCAAACCAAGAACCTTTGAAATGCATACACGAGCAAATCTACACCTCTTGCCAGATAAATAATACATAGCTCCCCATTAAGTATTCAGAATCAGACACACAGAAAAAAGCATGCACGTATTCTAACACGTAAACCTCATCAGCCAAAAGCAGATCCACTAACCACAATTACCAGCACCAAAAAATAAAAAAAATAGGAATAATTTCCAACTTCCATTTCTGCAACAAACAGTAAGCGGCTAGCAAACATCTGCACCTCTCTCAAATATTGCAGTACTGAAGCTGGCTACTGCTGTGTGAAATAGTTATTATGCAGGAGAGGCCGCTGCAGTTCAGAGACGACATACAATACCTCAAGGCAGACAGCAGTCTATAGAAATTCAAATCCCAAGTAAGAGGATTTACCTAGAAGGCAGTGTTCTGAATGTTAAAAAGTAACAGGCTCTCTTCAAGAGCTGCAGCTAAAGTTATAATATACCTTGATTTGTAGCCATCTGTAATTGCACAATCATCTACAGCCTATTTTGTCTCCTCTGGAGTCCTTGACTTGCCTCTGATGGTGGAAACAATTTCAAAGGTAACCTTCCCAAGGATCAGAAGTACAGTGGATTGCATATAAACAGAGCTGATAAAAGCATCAGGTCTGGTAGTAAAATAATAGTAATCTGACACTGATTTAGGTAACTTAGTACGCTTTCACTACTAGAATTAACACCAATTCTCCTAATAAATTAATCCTTTAAGAGGTAAGTACTCAGGTTTTTGTTGTTTCTTTAATCAATAAATGACCAACACAAAAAGAGCTGTTTTCTTCTTAGTGCAAGATTTTCAGTAGTGTCTGCTTACATCCAAGCCTGAGACCTCAAAATAGTGATTCTACTCCCTCCTCCTCTCGAGGATGACATTAGGAAGCTTAATAGCTCTCAGATCTGCATTTATTTAGCAAGCAAGGCGAGCCATCACTTGAAACCTGACAATTCTCACAGACTTACCATGAAGGAAAGCTCCATCATGACTCAGTAAAATTCTGTCAGAAGATGGCTTTTTCTGCCTATGTGACCTAGGTGTGATGCCTATGTTCCTCAGAGCGGCCTTTGTTCAGAGAAGTAGGACACAGAAAGCCTTTCGTAATCAGCCGTGGCAGAGCGCCAAACCTCCATTTGCCAGGCGTGTTTGGGGCCAGGGGAGAGGGTCAGGAGAGGACGTGCTACACGTGCTGCTACGTCAGCTCACTGCTCCGCTCTCCAGCATCTTCTGAACTCGGAATAAATTCATCTTGCGAGATGAAGGTTTGTGCAGCGTAAACACTTGGTTACTTTTGTCCCACATTCAAAAAAAACCCCTCAAGAATGAGGAAAACTGCAACATGGACAGGGCAGGAGTTGAGGACAGAAGAAACAAAGGTCACACGTACACATAAACCAAACAACAACAGTATGTTCAGAAGAATCTCTTGTTTTGACTAGTTATAAGTGAAAAATTCTTTTCAAAGAGAAATATCAGAAAAGCTGTACTTTCACTAGCCAAAAGTAAGCTGCATTTGAATTTACTGACCAACATCTTATTTAGTCACTACAGAAATTTCCACAAAGCTATCTCAATACTCAACATCGCCTGAATGTTTTATCATTATTTGTGCAACATCAGAATTTAGTTATTCCAGTGTCAAAAGCCTGAAGGACTGCCAGCAGCAACAAAATGCCACAGGGACACGGGATGACTGGAAGCTTGCCCCCGCTGCGGCATCACCAGCGCGGCTACGGAGCTGAACCGCCCTGAGCTGGGGTCGTTTCAGGACCCGCAGCGCTCTGCCTCCAGCCCACGCAGCCACCCAGGCTGAACTGAGAGCGCAGCATAATCCTTGCCGGGTACCTGTGGCTACCCAGCCACTACGCACAGCCAGCCATTACCGCGTGCCCTGAATGCCAACCTTTCGGCTACCGTTACAGCTAATAAACCTGGACCAAGAGACCTCTCACAAGGAGAAGGTCCACAAATGAAGTGCACCAGCACCAATATACTTGAATGCTCAAACTTCCGAGTCAAGTATTTCTCTTCTCACGGTTTCTTCTTCCCACCAACCCCTCCTCGAGGATGGAAGATGCCACAGAGCATGTTAATTCAATTTTAGCATTTTCTCTTTGTAATCATTTCTAAAATGCACCTACAGTTTTCTTTTATAGGAAAACTCAAAAATTACTCAAAAACCCAAGCAAATCTAAGTAAGAGAGAACAACAAAAAAACCCCACTCTGTAGGCCAGACATTGTCATATCGTGATCAGCTGTCAAAACCTAAGAACCAAGAACTCTCTTGCAGCTTGATTACAGCACCATGCTGCATTAAAAAACTTTCACATTTTTACTTCTCATACAAACTCTTGTATATACCTCCTTCTCTGGAGATATTCAACACCCGCCTGGACTCAACCCTGTGCAACCTGCTGTAGGTGAACCTACTTTAGCAGGGGGTTGGACTAGATGATCTCCAGAGGTCCCTTCCAATCCCTGCCATTCTGTGATTCTGCAATTGTATCTCTCCATCATATGCATATGAAACTACAAAGACTTAAGAGAGCAATTTCATTCCCAAATGCTGTTTTCCATCCACTTACATTTTTATTAAAATAATCTTTTGACTCATCTCAAATTGCTTTCCACGAAATGCTGAAGTGCCTAAAATCTTGGATATTCACCTTGCAATAGCTAAAGCCCTTTGTTTTGTTTTTTACCTAAAAATGTTGCTGCTTAGTTTCTGGTACAATCACAGACACAAAACTAGAGATAAGAAATAAAAGCTTCTCACAACTGTATGTATTTTGACTGGTTAATTTTTCCTTAATAACTAAAAATAAATACATAAAGTTTCAATTTTAACATGTTTAAGCTTAAAAATTACTAATCTAAGCGCATACTAAAGATAACTGGGTTGTGAAACAGCACTTGAAGGGCTGAAAACACAAATTTTCACTTTTATAACTAAGTTTTTATTTATTACTGAGAAAAGGAACATTAAAAAATGAACAACATGTCTATAACAGCTACATGTTGGCACACAGTAGCTGCAGTAGCTAAAAATATCTTTCATAAAGACATATATATAGACAGGAGAACTATTTGAGTAAGTGATGGATAAAGTGTCTGACTGACTATAAAAATGTACTTTGTACTGTTCATCTGTATATCAGAATTTATTTTTTTATATTTCATGCATATTCATGTAATTCATGCATATTTTCCCAATAAATTCTAATTCTTTTGCAGCCTTTTTCTTATCCTAATATAAGCAGCATGTCTCAACATTACTAACAAATGAGAATCTTTAGGAAAATAATTAAAAAATTAAAATATTTGAATTGATGATTTATGGGCAAGATCAAAGCACAGGCCTGAAGCAAACTGCTAGTATAGCTGGTTTTGTATATAAACATGGAGGAAAAATTTCTAACAGTGAAAGGCAGAATCAGTAATTCTACTAAAAGGCAGATAATTGAAAACATGAGAAATTTAGTTCTCATTCTTCTAAGGGTTTTGTTGCTGGGTACAGGATGTAACTGCAATACATAAAATCCAAACAAAGCACAACATAGCTTGGTTTGCCATAAAACAACCTGCTCATGTCTAGACTTCCTACTGACCACCCATAACCAAAACAAACAAAAAAAAAATCCACCACCAAAAACACCCCCAACAAAAGCAAACAAAACCCCCTCACAAAACCAAACCCACAGAAAATCTCCCACCCAACGATCCCTCAGTGTTATCATTCTATCATTCCAACAAATGTGAAAAACTAAGATTTCTTTTTTCCCCTCAACTAGTCTGTCAGCAAACAATGGAAGAGAACTGTATTTTACTTTCAAAGGGCTTTCGGGATTGCAGCCCTAATTCCCCACTGAAAGCACAGTACGATACTTCAACGCCACCAAGCAGAACGAGCACCAAATGGAAGACTGG
Organism: Leptosomus discolor; assembly: GCF_034619465.1. Classification (NCBI taxonomy): domain Eukaryota; kingdom Metazoa; phylum Chordata; class Aves; order Leptosomiformes; family Leptosomidae; genus Leptosomus; species Leptosomus discolor. The sequence continues at coordinate 96,791,524 of NC_141391.1, read as the reverse complement.
TTTCCCATAGCTGTCATTTCCAATGTAACCCAACCATTAAACTAAATAGTATTAAAGCTGTAATTTTATTTTTTTTCCTCAGCTTGTCTTTTATGCATGTCAATGGTCCCATGCAACACACCCAGCTCCCACTTCGTGCTCCATCCAGCTCTGCGGTCAGCTGGACAAGAGGCATTGGGGCTGCCTGACGCACAGCAACCCCTGTGTGGATGAGGCAGTTCCCTTTACAGCAATTTTTCACATCCCAACAGACCAGACCCACAACCGGCCATTTGGTGCCTCTGTTGCAGATGAAGCCAACCAGATCACCCGCCCCTCACTCTGCAGAGCTCAAATGGCTCTGGGGCAACACGTTGCACAGGAATGTTCTAGGAACTTCTCTTTGAAATCTCTTTCATCCTGCTATATTTGCTAGAAACTGGTTAAGATTCAAAAGTACTTAAGAGAAGAAATGAGATGTATGAGCAAGACAGGATGACTATATGCATGTATGAAAAAAGAGGCTAAAATTGAAAAAAAAAAATAATTAATAAATAGGAAAATGACTAGGATAGCAAGTGTCATGCCAAAAATAATGTGGCTTGAACTCAGAAGTTTGAAGATTTTTTCCAACTACATTTATCAAACCAATATAAAGATATATTATATTCCTAGAGATCTTGCTTTATTCTCCTTTCAAATTATCACAGTGCCACCACAGCTAACACCATCAAACAGTGCTCCTAGTGTCATTTGCAGGAAACAGCAAATAGGAAGGTGGCAGCAGGACACAGAGTAAAGTGTGAAGAGGTTAGGACTGTGAGGTAAACCTTAACAGTACGTTGCTCCTATAGTAATCAATAATAGTGAAATTTCCCACCCCTCCCATCCCAAGTTATGGCCAGTTGATTGGGGAATTAATTGTACTTTTCTGACGAATGGGGCAAATTCAGCTTTGAAGTATCGCCTCTGAAGGTAACACTGCCCTAACTGTCAGGTTACACAAGGACTGTTTTCTTTTCAATCAGAAGGGCCATTCCCCACCCCCACCCCCACCCTTAATGTAGGCCTGAAGGCCAAGTAATTTTCAACAGCACCGATGTTCTTGCCAAAGTTTATGGCAACAGGATAACAGAGCAGCCAAGAGTTCTTATAGTAATTTCCAAGTCTTAACTGCAGCAATGTTAAAAACCTGCAAAAGCAGTAATTGATTTTGAAAAAACATTAGGGGTTGATTTTATGCTTGTTAAACAGCACTCTAGTAATTATCTTGATCATCAACATCTTAAAATAGTAAAAATTAATTTTGTGCTTAAATTGCTTACATAAAATATAGATGATTTATGTTAATGCTCTAAAATTGTGAAAAACATGGAACATATGACCTTCAGACTCCCATCTTCCCCCTTTGCCTGAAGACTCTTACTGACAATGACTCATGTGTTGGCAATGGTTTATTCTTAGCAATTAGACTTAACATGTATGTTTAAATACCATCAAAAACATTATGATATTTCAAAGTACATTAATGCAATGTTGGTACAATCTGTGAAACCCAGAACAGTCACAAGCGAATACCAGATGAAAAGTTACTTCCACTTTCCGCCTCAGTGTCAAACAGGAAGCTCAAAGAGGGCTATGAATTACTTTATACAGAGCCCCAGGGAAAGGGTCTGTCCTCAAGGCCAGTCACTAGCAGGCTGGATCCTAAACTCCCATGATCATCCTCTAAAATCCTGGATCCTCTTAAAAACATCCACAAAACGAAAAAAGGCACAATAAGACCACTCTGTCTTTTCATTACTTTGAGTTAGTTTTCATTCTTTTGTGAGGAGATGAGATATTCTGTCTCAGAGAACAAGACAAGACATTCAGTGAAAACATCCTTTCGCACTCTTTCACCATCTCTCTTCCTCATTTTATTCTCGCCGTGCTTGTGCATGCACCACTGCACCAGCACCTCCTTTTGGTCTCTTCACTAAGGAAGTGTTTTCTGACTTGCCTCTCATGTTCTTGTCACTAACACAGTTCTGGCTTAAGGGTTTTTTTAAACTTCAACTCAGGGATCGGTCAGACTGTTTTTTAAAGAAGCTACTGCCCTGCTTGTTCTACTTACTCTGCTCCTCCATTGATACTTTCTGATGTATAAGCTTGTATGTTCCAATCAGTAATACTTTGTTTCAAAACAAAATAGATCAGTCTCAGGACCCAATCATCAAATCCACAGCACATTTCAGTTCAGTTTTTGAACTGAAAACAGCTGAAACTGAGACCAAGTGCATTACCCCACTGGGTCTTTCCGCCCTTGCTCCTCGCTGTCGTTCTCTGCTAAGGATTGCAACCTCCACAGCAAAGGAACCAAACCAGAAACTCTACGTTAGGCGTTTCAGTTGATAATTCCACAGCAGAGTTTCATGTTATGTTTTGCACCAGAAGGGTCTAAGACAGCTCTACCCTCTCCTTCCCATTCATGCACTCCTGACATCTACCTTGCACTGGATCTAGCAACTGGGCAATCTCAAGTTGAGCTGGTTCAGACTTCTGATCCACCTCAGTCTGCAAACGGAAAAAAAAAAAAAAAACTCGATTCAATGCAGCAGAGGTTGCCGAACAATACAATCAGGACTGCAAGGTGGAAAATGAGACAGCCTTTTAGCAACTCCTTGCTAATATATTGCTTTAAGGACAACGTGAAACTACCCATAACGCAACCCCCCACCCTGTCATCTTTATTTCATCATTCTTTTGAAGATCTTCAGTGTTCCAAGGTAAGCTGGTTTTGTTGCTGCCATTTGTTTTCTTAAGTGACTTAATCACGTTGCACATAAAAGCAATGGAATCGTGATAATTTTGCATTACAAAAGATAAACGTCTTTCTGTTTTTAAAATATGTCTTTAGTGTTTTTCCCATTCGTAGTTGATGTATTGAAAACTAAAAGCTCAGTATACTCAAAGTCCTTGTGATATTATTTATTCTGCGAAGTTGTGAAGATCAAACACAGTAAATTATTTAGATTTAGAATTCTCATAATATCTATTCAAATACTTGACTCAGTGATAGAACTACGCCCTTCATGGCACAGCAGGAAAAGGTTATTTATTTCTTGATCCATTTCTTCTATTAAAAGTTAAAATGCAGAAGATCCTTCCACTACTTGATTACAAGTTTACTACTTCCTTGTAAACTTACTCGTCTGTTCTGTCTCTAAGACTTCTTTGAAAATAAAACCAAATGTACTTCTTCAGCACTTTTTTTATTCCTCATGTATCACGACAGCCGATACTAAACCATGCCCAAGTACAAGGAAATAGGACCACCCAAATTTGCACATTCCCTTTCCCAACACAGCAATTGACGTCAACCTCCCCTTGCTCTCTTTTGCTGTTCATTGCACTGAATCTCTCTACACCTATGCAGTATCATCCTCTCTAATCACAATCTCCAACTGCACCTGCCTCTGTAGGTGAGAGCTTGGTCTCTGGATGAAAAAAGGAAGCCTGATGAGAGAAGTGCTTCCCATTATCACAAATACTGAAAGGAAAAATTAAGAGTAACACTATTCTTTCAAGTCTTGGACAAGTTGATTCCTATAGCCTCACAAATACAACTTCCAGGAAAACAATCTGCCAGTAAAAGGAATCCACAAGATTCTTGAAAACAGAACATTTAATGTTTTCAGTAGTTTTAGGAGAGATTAATATGCAGAAATGTGTTTATAAATCACACTTAATTACAAATTACAAAATTCTCAGCCCTGCAGGTGTATTTCCCAGCACATGAACTCCATTAAAGAACACTTCCTTTTTCCAAGACACACACACCTAAATTTAGAGTTCAGGAAGGAAAGAACACGGGGATAGAGTAGGTAATGGAAGGAGAAAAAAAACAGGCAAACACATTGAACGGAGGGAGATAAAATCACAGATTACAATCTGAGACCAAAAATGCAAGCAGTAAAAAAAAATTTAAAGGAGTACAGAAGAAACAAAGTGCTGTAGTAACACAAACCTTTTCTAACTGATTAGCCAGAAATTCTTGCCTTAGAAGCTAACTCTCAAAGCAGGAAACACAAGAATGATTAACTGCTAGAAAAGTAGAAATGATGTAAAAAATTGAAATGAGAACATTATTTTTCAAAAAAAATATTTCTATTTTTAATAATATTTAAGAACTTCATTTACAGCAGTGCAGCTGGGTGGGGGCTCGGGGAAAGAACATAGAGAAATTCAAGCTGTTGATTCTTCTATTCTTTTTTTCCTCCAACTTTCTGTACATCCTCAACCTCCCCACAAAATGTACTACTTTAATGAGAGCCCTACACCAAATTTCTGAACTTCTGGAGTATCAGTGCTCATCTATAATTTTGCTGGGCTTTTCTGAGTATTTCTAGCACCGAACACACCTCAAACCCTTCCCTTACTCTGTTTTTAGACTAAGATACTTCATACTGAAGCACTTCTAATTCTAGATAGTATTTAACTGCAATAAACTTAGGCATCACTTGCAGTTTCAAGATGCAACACAACTTGTAATAAATGTTAATTCGATTTGAAAGGACTTAAACCTACCTTTAAACTAGACTCATAGTCTGTGTTCACTTTGAACATAAGCCCAAGTCGCAAATGAATTTCCTTGGCTCGACAAAAGCTGGGATCAACATAAAGCGCCTCCTGAAATGCTTTAATTGCCCTGAAAGAAAAACACAGATTAAAAAATTATTTTTAACTGAAGTATTACTTTGTAATGATCCATGTTATTTATCTGACTAGCAGAAAGTGGGTCAGAAAGCACTGTTACAGAAGAACGTATCAAAATAATGGTTTACATGCAATGTTCTTGGTGCATGGCTTTTGATTCTTCAAGGACTGGGTAATTTTGTACTCCAGATATCCTGGTATATTTGAAAGTCTAATCTTTTCCATTAATTTAGAGAAAGTAATTTGCTGCATGAAATACAGTAACGTAGCTCCTACTTCAGAAAGGGTGACTCAGGAATTGGTAACAAAATTAGCGCAACTTTAGAACAATAAGGTGATCATTCATGTCACCACCAATGGCTAGGTTGCTTTTGATCCCAAGTAGTGCAGGCCCCCGAGAGCAGCAGCAGAACAGAAGGCCCAGACAGAGCTCACGCGTATCTCCTCCCACTGCACCAACCTGCTCAGATTTCCACTTTGTCCTCCCTTTCTTAGCACGAGCACCATGTAGGGACTCAACTAATACCTATTGCTCCATTACTTTCCAGTCACTCAATCACCCGCAGGAAAATACAAATACGAAAGCCTGCCACCTCCTCCCACTCTAACTTGCTTTTCATGTTTCCCATGATAGGTGAAAATGGCTCCGATTCTATTTCCTTACCTTTTAATCCTCTCTACACTTGCCCCTGTTCGTGATGGCACTGTACCAGATAAAACAAAAATGCTGTGTAACAACTGTATCTTGGAGCAGAAAAAAACTTGATTCTAAACAGAACTGTTTTGCCTCTCAGGCCAACTGCATAAAATTAGGACAGCTGAAATATAACTAAAAGGTAACAGATTTAAATTCACAGCGGAACTGAGGAAGAAGCTAAGACCCCTTGGATTAGCTCTCCTGAACCCAATGACAGGTTGAAACAGAATACCTTCACGTACAATGTACAATGACAGGAATCAGAACTGGTCTCACTTAGGGTAGATTCAAGCCCCTAGGCCAGGGAGCACAGTCCCATTTGCTGTTCTAGGCAACCCCAGAGATCGATGCTGAGCAGACCGATGACAAGCAAGCCTATGGTGAGAACTGTACCCACTGTGGAGCAGCACAGAGACACTGGATGGGAATTAACCACAGCGCCTAAAATTATACAATGTTTAGCCAAACTGTTTTCATTCGTACTCTCCATGTATAGTATTATTTGTAAGGACAAAAGGTTAGTAGCTGCAACGGGAAATTCAACAAATATTTTTCATAGACTTTTTTATTCACAAAGCATGTAAATTATATTTAATCCATCAGCAAAAACACTTCCGCTTTAAAATTTTTACAGGCCCTTTTCACATTCTTGATGGCAAAGCAAACCAAAGGCACAGAACTTCCTCTAGACAATGCAACAAAATTGTTTGTACCTAAAGCATTATCTGACTTGTTTAAACAGAACTTGAGAGCAGCTGGGCTTAAAAAAAAATTACATTTTTATTGTGGAACTGAAGCTTCCTCTAATATAGTCTTTCAGAAAGGCTTTCCTTACCTCATACCCTAGTCTTCTCCTTGCAGAAGCAAAACAAGCAAATGAAGCACAGAAGAGACAAACTTGCACTGGCTAAGTAGTCTCTCACATCTCATCAGAACTCCCCTGGAATAGTATGGGTGGTGATGAATCACACACCACAGTATCTCCACTGAAAACATAACAAACCAGGACCTATGTCTCATAACAGTATGCTCATCATCACCTACAAGAACACCACTCATACTAGAAAGCCAAAGACTGCACGCATCATTAAATATCGGTACAGGTTTTAAGATATGCTTTTGTTATGCCAAAGTATAGATTTTATGATTGCATATTTGAATTTCTTGCCTTAATGCCAATATGGTACTCAAGATGTTAGCCACTGGTAATTAAAATCAATTACTTACATCTTGTCCAAAGACAGTACCCTAAGTTCTAAAAAGGAAGAAAACCAGTGTCTATGGTCCCTATCAAAGAGGAGACAAAAATCAGGAATAAAGACATCACAGTTCTATACCACTTGGGAGACTGTGACTACGCCCATATACACTTTGTGAATTTCACATTCTTCACATTTTAGCTTGCTTGGTCAGAAAACAACATTTCTGTATTTCCCCTATGTCATGTCTCAGTTGCAAAGATCATTGAAATGTGGATTTCTAAAAAAGTTTAAGAGAAACTGTAAGGGACAAAACATTTTTCTAGTCTCTTGCTTACTGAACAGGAAATCTTATTCATCGCTACAGCTGAGCAATAGAGTTAAACAAGCCACAAATAAACAACTTTTAAGGACAGTTTTGAAATTTAGTTTGAATGTATACTGTCATTCATTCAAAAGAAGAAGAATGTTGCCTACCCTAGTCTTTCAGAGGAGTACTGCACTTAAAAACCTGTAAAATTATCAGTGGACGACATGAAAAGACTGTGTCGCGTTTAGCACAGAACCTGCTGGTCACAGACAGCCCCTATGAGGTTTGCGTAAGGCTTATCTCTGTGCAGGCAACACCATTCACCCTTGTCTAAGCTGCTTGCGGAGTCACGTTCAACATTAGTAGTTATCACAAGTCTTTGAGATAACATTATAAACCAACACAATTTTTCCAATGAAGATAAGTCCAAAATGTACAAGGAGAAAGAAAATTCGTAGGACAAGACATCATTCCTCTAGATACAATCTATGCGGGAAGTAACAGCATGCTTTTCAACTGTTTTGACGGACACTTGGAAAAATATAACCAATCAACCGAGTCAAAACAAAAATCTCTGTACCCTTTTAGACACTGTTCGAGTTACCATGCTAACAGCTAAATAATAATATTCTTGCTGTACATTTCAGTTGTATTTGATCACTCCTAAACTGCTGGTTTCAGGAGGAAAGGCAGCGATGTTTCAAAAGGATTATTTCCTTGAAAGGTTAAAAAATTCAAAGGAGCGTAGTCAGGGAGCATTGATTGCTCCCATCCATTGCATTGATTTGGCAACAGAATGGACACACTGCTAGAGAGTTTGGTGAAAGCCTCTCCACTTAGCATTTTTCTTCCAGTTTCTAATACGTGATCAATTTACATTTAAGAATGAATCCATATGCACTCAAAATGCTAGGAAACTCCCGGGTCATTGTCTTGCTTGCATCTTAAATTCTGTATCCTTGGATGCCATAACGAAAACTAAGAGAATTCTGAAAAGTAACAAATTTATAATGAAGCATAACTGCATCAGTAAATTAAGGGGAAAATGTTGTAAGAATACACCAAATGTTCCCCAAACCAGCTTTTCTAACCAAAAATCAGGTATTTTTATCTTCTCCATTCAAAATACTGGCCTGTATCTTACTTAACTCTAGTGTTACTTTGGTATTGGTTATGCAATTTGTTGTTTTTCCTGGATTACAACAACTGAAAATAACCAATACAAATTACTTCCACTACTTCTGTGAAAAAGGGCATCATCAAAATTTCACAAATAAAGTGATCTGAAAGGCATCATTCTCAACAATTTTTACCAGTGGTAGATGCTAATTTGGTAACTACAGCCTGATTTTAAATAGTCAGCAGAATTTTCATAGAATAAAACACCCAAACTCTGAAAAGACATTTACTAACTAATTCTTACAGACAGACAAGCAGTTCTACACCACAGCTGAATTAATACTGATCTAATTTTGCTTATGGAAAACTTTCAAACAAAACAGGAACGCACTCAAGATTACAGGACACCTCAAGAATATGGACTACAGTAAAAACTTGAGTTTTATTCTAAGGCTGTCCCGTTTCCCAGTGCCATGCTCAGAGCTCCAGACTCAGTCCCTACTACATCAATAGCAAAACATCTGCAACGTCAGTGACATCCATTTCAGTTGTAAGCGCACAGTAACAACCAACACAGATGGCATCAAGGCTTGGTACAGGTTGTTACAACACAGAAGGAAGTGGAAATTGAAATAGGAAGCAGGAGCAAGCGTTGTAGTAGTAAAGGGAAAGGAGAGAGAATGCGGTCCAACATGGGTAACTGCAGTCCTTCCTTGCCCATCTGTTTGCCTGAGTTGGGCCTTCCGGATACAGCAGGAGTCACTTGATCCTTGTACAGATCTTTGCTCTGAAACATCACTAATCCCATTTCTGTCCTCTGTCCCAGCCTACATCCAGAAACATACGGGTCTAGAGGATCCAAGGCATCCCAGTTATTCAGGTGTTTTCCCTCAAAGCTCTTCTACGGTTTGAACAAAACCAGAAGAGCAGATATAACCTAACAGCTTGATGGCCTGTCACATATGAAGCAGGACTTTGCTTAAGAAGTTAACAGCTTCCTTCAGAGATGATGGCACACAGCGCCTTCCTCAAGTAGGCTGTTAGTCTCCACCACTGATTAACTGGCCTTCATGCACAGACAGAGCTTTCCATTTTAATCCTTCAGCAGACTAAACATACATTAGTCCAAAGGATAAATCATCGAATGAAGGGCTGGGAGCTCTCGTACTACAGAAATAAATGACAGTTGTCTAAATTCAGCAAGAGAAGACTTTTGGTTTGTTCTCTGAAGATACTGACAACTGCCTGGTAAGACACAACTTTGGTTGAGTCTACTAGAATTTATTTAAATTAAATAAGAGTTTTCTCCAAGAATGGGAGCATTTCCACTAACAAGCAGGAAAGGCTATTTAACACTCAACAAAATAGGAAAGCATAACAACTGGAAAACAGACACTGTGGAGGATGAAAAGCACCTCTGGGCTTACATTTCACACAGTGCTGCTACAGTAATTCAGTAAAAATAAAAATGACACGAGTCTATCATCTCCAAATCATGACTTCCAAAAATACTGCAGCTATCTTCCCACCCACTCATCTATACAACAATGCCTACCATTATGAAAGTGAAGAAACCAGCTGAATAATAACTAATAGAAGATTATATTAAACATTTAGTAAACTCTCATAAGACTTTTAGTTGAAGTTTTTACTTGGATAGACTGTGAATAAAATCAGCTTTGAACTAGGCAAAGAATAAAATAAAAATAGCATTGATTTAACTAATCAAAAGTTAACACTCGTATATTTCAAACAAAAAAACCATGAAAATCAGAATGAACCTACAAAATAAAGAACATAACATTATTCTAATACATCAGGAAAAATACTTGATGAAGCTGGAATGAAACTTTCCTTTTTATCCTCTTCCAATTTTCTGACCACTTTTTCTAAGCCTCACGTCATTTCACAGCCTCACTAATTAAAATGATGTGAAGCTATGATGGACAAATTTATATTTGAAACTCATAACCATAGCTTGAACATAAACAAAATGTACATACACAGCAGTAGTCAGGACACTGCAACTTTATGAAACACTTTTACAGTCTTCAGATACAACTCCTCTGTCCGTAGGGCTCTAACAGTTGAATGGTGAAATATTTTGAGCAGAAAGTCTTTAAACAGAACAGCAGCTGAGAGCAGGTTTTTTCCAGCATAAGCAGATATTATGTGCTTTCATCAATCTAAGAAGTGGTTTGATATACAATCACAGGAAGTTAAGACAACAAAAGAGAAAGTTAATTCCCACTTTGTTAATGGTTAATTACAATTAGTATGTGTAGTCTACATGTACATTCTCATTTTATATACCTAAAAAATATGTATACAGACCCTGCCACCTGTAAGCTGAGAAATATTTGACAAAGCAGTATCTACACAGTGTGCGTTTAAATTCCCTTATGTGCCCCCCCTTATGAAGATAACAGCAAACACCAGACCAGCTGAAAAGACTCTGGCAGAACAAGGAAAGAAGCATCAATACAGATGTGCACCTTGCAGATCACAAGTTACTGGTAAGCAAGCTGGTTTTCTACTCTCAAATTATATCCCTCCTGGACTTTCCATTGCAGGCCTTTCCAAAGCAGGAACTCCACAGACTGCCAATTACCAGCGCAATGTCACTGTCAGTCAGGTCATCTCAGCGCCTTTCATGCAAGCCGCAACCACTAGACTATTTTATCAAGTGCTGTGCACCCTCCACAGTGGCACAAATTACTGACATACCTGGAGGCATGCAGAGCAGACATCACATTCGGTGAAATAGTTCAGTGGTTGCTGTCTGCATGACAGGCGGGGTCTTCCCACACAAGTGAAGGAGGTCCCCACTGGGCAGTTTGCATTCTTACACACCCCACTACCCACTTGACTACTCTTTGTGTGGAAGAGCCCAGTTCCTTGAATCTGCCAACCACTGACACAAACAGCTTGAGAACCACCTGAAGGATCTGGTCCTGCTGGAAAAAAAAACCAAAACAGTAACCCCCTCAAAGACAAATATTACTGTCTTATTAACAGCTTGCCCCTGAAAAAAAAAAAAAGTAGTATTGACAGGAAACACACAAGGGCAAAGAGCAGACCTTGACAGCATAGGACTCTCCCACTCTCACAGGCAAACAGCAACCACCATAAACCAACGGTTTCTTGGGTAGATGAATAAGGCGTGCAATACTCCAGGTTGGCATATGAGACTACTGAAAAAGAATTTATATTCCACTGTAGGCCTGGGTACTTCAAAAGCAGCTTAAACAGCTTGAGAACCATCTTAAACAGCTGATTTACTATTTCAGGATGACTGTGAGAAGAGCAAAACTTCATTTTCTGGAAAAAGATGAAAGAGAATGACAGCCAGAGAAAGCAATAGAGAGACCAGACTCCTCTAGCTCAAGTAAATGGTCCAATGTGATTGGCGCTAAGGCCATCTCACAGGTGATGGTAAGCTTTGTGTGTTTTCCTGTAGGCATGTGGGAAAGAACGGTCCTGCCTCACTGAAGCCTCCAAAGGACTTCTAGGAGAAAAGTGATTCTCAGGTGTCTGGAGGCCCACACAGTGACCAAGACATAAGATGCAGTACCACAGATAACAATCGAGGGCTGCCTTCTGCTGTCTGCTTGGCCTTTGGAAGGTAAAGGGACTCAGCAGCAGACACGGAATGCAGAGATCCTGCTCAGTGCCTGTATGCTGGAGATGGAGGTACTGCAATCTCACAGTGGGGGTTGTAGATGCTTTCTCCCTCTTGCCCATTAAATGTCTTTACACGAATTAGATAAAAATAATGAAAGTCCGCAGCTGCCTTCTTGATGCCAAGACCCAATTTTGAATCAGTTCTGAAGAGGGGAAAAAAGCATTTTGTGCTGAACTCCATGTCCCTGTTCCAAGGAGTCAAACTTACGCTAATGTTCAAGCATACAGAACACGCTGGCTTACGGAAGTGCCAGGATACAGCAGTGCAAATGGACTGGGATGGCTGTGAGGCTACTTTAAAGGAGCCAGAAGCAGAGACCGTGGTTCTAGACATCACTTGATATTGAGCGGATAACAACAGTGCTTCTGTTTTGGCAAGGATGGCTGTAGAAGGGCCAAGAAGTTCCAGTCAGAGATGAACAGATTTTCCTCAGGCAGTCTGCATCTTTAGCCATGATGGAGGTAAGGAAAAGGGTCTGGACCACCTCTTGCATTAGCCTTTGGCTTTCTTCAGGACTGCGTCCCACAGAAGTGTCAATGCTGAAGGACTGAGTCTTATGTAACACTTCTACAGCTGATAAGGAAAATCCTTGGACTGAGGAGCCTCAGGGTATGCCAAACAGGGCAATAAGGGTGACTGATCTCAGTCTCCTGTAAGGTGTTTCTGAGGAACAGTGTGTCTTTCTCACACACACCGTCCAGCAATTTGTAAGATAACAGTCACTGTAAATACTGCAGGCTGGCCTTGGAGCACCACAGTTGGAACACTGGGATCCAAAGAAGGTGTTAGAGTCAGTTTCAGGACACAATTGCAGAGCTTGGACTCCACCTTTTTATCGCGGTGGCACTCACTGTATATCAGCAGATGATAGACCGGTCAGGCTCACAATCCTTACTGAAGTAAAAGAAAAAATTTGGCATTGAACCCACTACACTTGGATGCAGCTATTGCACAGAAATGAAGGGTAGCCTTTGATTATCTCCTGAAATCCTTTAAGTGTTCAATCTAAAAGACAACTAAGAAGGACATTAAATTATTCAAGTTATATTAACATCTAGCTATCTCTAGTCTACTGCTGTTCTACCCTACTTGAGAAACAGGGAAACAACAGGGAAAACAGCCAACCACTTTACTTACTGCTTGATGACAAATGGTGTAAACGAGCAAAGGATCAAAATTTAAGATCTCTAAGACCTACTATACTATACTCGATTCAATTCATGGAGCTAACTCCTTATGACATATCTTACTATAATAATTGCACAAAATTGCTTTGGTCTGATCACACTATCACAACGTTTGTGTACACATTGAGAATTTTCAGTTCTTATATGCATAGTCAAACAAAATCACCAATATAAAATGATGTATCAGCTAAGATTTATACTTAAGATACCACTGCAATGCTGCTTTAGTATATAGAGAAGTGTACAACATTGAATTACAGTGAACTGCATAGGTGTCTTGGAGCCAATCCAACACATTTCATGAAAGCTGGAAAACTTAAAAAATAATCTGAAAATATGAACAAGAATTCTAAAACTGACCACTTGCTTTTTTATTATCCCTGTTTATATAAGACAGGAAAAAACCCCTCAGGCATGTCCTTACCCCTTCCTTTTAGGAGGCCTATGTACATGACTCCCATTAAAATCTATGAATATCTAAAGCGATGTGGATTAAAAAAAGTGTTCATGGATGAAGCATGACAGCTTAAACCACCTTAAATGGTCTACAGGTCTCCTCTACCCGCCCGAAATACACAGATGTGTGGACTCTATGAGCATAAATAGATGGAATAGCTGCAGCAGGAAACAGGACGGTTTGACTAGCATTTCACTTTGAAAGATGGAGGATTTTCCTTGCAATCTGCAAGAGTCCTGTGGAGGATTAAGATCTACAAAGAACACATCTACTGTAAATTACTTGTTATCACCTACCTCCAAGTTTATTATGATTTTGTCACACCTAAACACCCACAACCATACATCCCATTCCTCTTGCCCCCAAGAAACACAGTAAAGAGCAGGGGTGGGAAAGCACTCCAAGAGATTAAAAAGAGAACAACAACAAAACAAAAAACAACACACAAAGGTGTAAGATTTTATCTGCGTTACATTTTCTTCGTCTAAAAATTCTACCCAATAATCTAATGATAAACAGCTTCCTTAGTACCACACTATACACAACTTTGTTGTATGAACGAAATGGCAAATATGATTATTCTACACAACCTAAACATAAAGCTCTATGTGCAATTAAGACATCAATTTATACTCATGTTCTCAACAAGCTTACTTAAAGGCATGGAAGAAAAACCTAAATCAATTCATAGCTATAATTTATTAATACTTAGGCCTCACCATCACCTGACTTTGCTGCTCCAGCCACTTCAAAGTGCTAAATAGCACAATCCACTGATGACAAAAGTCTATGTTGAACAGATGGTCTTTCAAAAATATCAACTGCTTTAAATCTAACTACTCGGACTTATTTAACTTTATCTTACAGTTCTCTATGTTTTTCACAGTGCAGATTGTAACAAGATACCCCTTGTAAGAACAACTGGTGCACAAAATACACTGGAACGTTAAATGATGAAGCCAATCTTGCATAAGAACAAGAACATTCTGAAACCTGGCGAAATTCAACCAAGATTGATCACAATCTTCAAACAGTGGATCTTCAGGTTTTATGAAAACTTTTCTGTTCTTCTCTTGTTAATTACAATGCAACAGAACTGCCTGCCTCCTACGATACATGGCATTCATTTCACCACTATCAACAAAACAAGAAACAGGTTGCAAGATCAAAAAAAAAAATATTCAGGTTCTGAGCTCATGATTTAACCAACTTATCTTAACGTGAAGAATAAAAGCTTATTTAAATTACCCTGAGGAAAACACAAATCCTTTTTCATACAGATACACAGAAACAATTTACAGAGGGGGCGGGGGAAAATCCCACTTTATTATTTCAAACCATTAGTCAACAGTCACTTACTGCCTCCTTAACTGCAGTCATGCTTAGTCCAGTAAGATGATAAACTTTTTAGTAATCAAGCAAGTAGTGAATTCATACTTGGTGACACACTCAGTTTCCGTACTGAATAAAAAAGCCCTGACCTAAATGCTGCCCCTTTCTGTCTTCCTTCCAATGACGCTAACTATATCTCTGCAAAAACAAACCCCAATGAAAGCTCGAGGACCTCTCAATGGAACCCCAGTGACTGAGTCTATGCCATCCACCATTCTTCTCTCATCACCTATAAAGCAAAACCAAAACTCCAACTGAAAACCAACCCTGCCTGCCATATGCAACAGCAGCCCCTTTCAGTCCCCAAAGCCCTGCCAGAATTTACAACTCTGAGTTTTCACATCAGTCATAAACATTCAAGTCTGAGTGTACTGCTTCTCATGTTCAAAACTTTCACATTATACTATGTGAAAAATGCTATGTAAAAATTACTAAATACCAAGCTAAACAGAAACAAGTCCCCTTTGCCACCTCTTTTCCAAGAGAAAATATTTTTTGTAAACAAGCTTTCAAACACAGGCTACAGACTACCGATAAGAACAATTCACAAAAGCCTGTCAAGTCATACTCCTCCATCTCCCTTGCCAAACTGCATTATAGGGAGCTAAAATTCTTCTCCCGTAAGAGCTTTCCTGTTTAAGCAACTGCTGCAGTTGCCACAGGTATGTTACAGTAAGTCAGACATGTGACCCAGGACAGTATGTCTTCAAACATTGTACCTATAATGAAAAAAAATTAAACTATCATATACTCACACTGACCTACCAATAAAACACCGCACAATACCGATACTGTTAGTTTATTCCAACTTACCATTGAAAGGCATTGTAATGGAAGTAGACCAAACCAAGGCCATATAAAAAGGCAGCATTCTGTAAAGGAAAGAAACAGTGTTTAAAATCCAGGTAAGACAACCATACGCTGCAAGACAGAGTTACCAGTATTTTATTCATCCTTTGACATTCTATTTCCATTATAGGCTAAACATATTTAAATTTCACCTCGAACAGGAAAAGCCAAAAAGAAGGAATTAAAAGACAGGTAGACATTAAGGGGAAGAAATAAAAGGAAAAAAAAAAGAACTGATTCTCCACAAAATATTTTAGGAGGAATAGTACTCAAGTACTTTTACATCAGAGAAACTGATGTGCTTTGTTCCACTTGTGCAAGAGCAGGGAAGGAAGTGACAGACTAGAGGTCTTTGGCAATGTAATATAAATAAAAAAAATGCTTTATGACCAAACATCATTCATAGCTATAATTTATACCCACATAAAAGCAAACAAAGCTACATGCTCTCATTTCAGCATCTAAAGTAGAACATTAATTATATGAATCTGAATATATACTTAAGGGAATTTCATTTTTATGAACACAAAATAAACAGACCATCGTCTTCAAACCTAAGACAACCATATTTCTTCATCGTTAATCAAATTCCTATTTTCTATTCCCTACTTTGCGGGGGGGGGGGGGGGGGGAATAAAAAAAAATAAAACCCCCACTACATTCTCCTTCTGGAAACCCATCTCTTCCTCCCCCTTTTCTCTTCCCAGAAAAGTATGATTTCCTTCTAAAGTGACATTACTAAAGAGGTTTAATGAATATTTAACTATCCAATTCGACAAATAATTATTACGTATTTCCTAAATTCGGAAAAATAAACAAATTGCTTTTTGTTTTTAAAAGCTATCCCACAGCACAGTTGTTTTCTATTTAGCAGAGCTATCCCATTATTTACAGGAGACAAAATGTAAATGCTGCCTATGACACATTTTTAGGCTTTTCTTATGTATGATTCTGGTTTTGAGAGACCAGGAATACATCTCAAAGAACACAAAGCTCTGACACATGGACAAGAGGTGGAATTTTCATTGTTGAAGACTCTAGTTCAACATAACCCCTCTTCCACTTGCACAAGTCAAATTTCTACAGAATTCCATGAAAGGAATCCCAGTTATGTCTTATATCCAACCCAAATATAAAAAGGTCTAACCAAATTTCTCCTAGAGAATTACCGGTAACCAGAATACAATGCAAAGAGCAGCATTTATCTAAAACAGGACCCAATATTACCATTTCATTATACCTCATTTGCATCTTCTAAATGCAAATTAAAACCAGGGGAAATGCCAAAGATCCTTTCATGAATACAGTTGAATCATAGCTTCAGCAATGGACAGCTTCCGAAAAAATGCTGTGCTATGACCAGATACTACGGCAATCAGAGCTTTAATACTACTATAAAACCACATTCCTGTTCAATTGAACAAAACCACAACATGGACATCATAAAGATAAAAGATCTTGAATTCTGTACCCCACATATTTCCTGCTTTCCAAGCGTGCTTGGGCAACAACAGACTAGGAAAGAAGGAAAGCTCAAAAACCACGCATACATAATGCCTTGATTTATTAGTCATTCTAAATGAAGAAGATAGAACGGGAGATTTTCACATGTGCAACATGGAAGCCTCCAAAATACAGCACACACCTAGTAACCTTTATTGTGTTTGGGTCAGACTCATTTGTAGAATAGAACTTAACGAAACTGTCCAGTGTTACCTCAGAGATCCACCAATTGCAATCAAGACTAGATCATCGCAAAGATTGAGAATAACAGTAATAGGAAAAATCCTCCATCACCACACTGCAAAATTCAAGCAAAATACGCCAGACAACTAAAACCTCTTCAATCTTCAAAGAATTTAATATCCTCTTCAGGAACTTATTAGAATTCACAGTCCAAACAAGTTACAGGTTCCAAAGATTAATCCAGCTGATATCTGGGTTAATAATAATGAACTTTCAAGTCACAACAGGACCAAGATGCAGGTGATTTGTCCAAATGTAATTAATATATCAAGTCCACATGAAGCTTTCAGGTTGTTGCTGCCCGAGTCAAACAGAAATCAACCATTACTGTTCTGTCCTTTTTTGTGTGATTGGTTTTCCCATCTTCCTCTCAGTCTCATTTGGCCTTCCAAAGCATTTGAGACTGACCTTAAAAATCTGTTCAAGTGCCACTGCCTTCTCAACAAAAAACAGGTCAAGATTTAAGACTCTGTAATACTTTACTTCAAATGTAAAGGTGCAAATTCTGAAATGTCAGTATGGATCATATTTATCTGTTCTGAAATACTATAGGCTCCAACCACACGTAATACTATCAGGTACTGCTTGTTGACTGTTCACTAGATTTGTTTTAATAAAGCTATCTTTTGATCTGTGTTTGAACCTGGATAGGACTTTCACAAGGACTGGAAGACATTGCAGTGTTTTAATGTATACAGTATTTCCCCACAAACAATTCAAGGTGAAATGCACACAAAGTTAATCACTTCAGCAACTAACTTTTCTGCCTGTGTTGCAGAATACCATCAAGTTCCTACTGGCAACAGCCAAGCTCCTACTGGCAACAGCCAAGTTACTACTGGCAACAGCCAAGATGAAATGCTAGAACAGCTTAGTGCATATCAGGACCAAGAGGGGTCACTACCTGAAATTTTCACTACAAAAATGTCCTTTTTCTTAACATCATAAGATTCTGTGACTCTGTTTACCAGGAACACACCCCATCTTAAGAAACCCGCTTTCAGTTGCCTCTGTTATTTTTACTTGGACAAGTTTATCACAAAAAATATCCATCCCATGTTTTCCAGTAAAGATTACTTTCGTAATTTAATCTCTGCTATTCAGAATTCTGCTATAAAAAGCTGGTGAATACAAGCCCACTTCCTTCCCACCAAAGTAAGAAGCAGAAATCAAAATTATCTTACTACAATCCTTTCCTTGAACTTCTTAACAACCCTCACAATTTCCAAAGATCTCACACTAACAAAACTCACTCCTTGGCTCCTAACTTCTAATGTAATTTTTATGTTATCAGATCTCCCTCTCTACTATAATCAACAGTAAATTGAAAAAAAGCTGCAAACCGAAACAAAGTGTACCTCAAAACTGAAGTTGAATGTATGGGCTTTTTCATTCTACAGCCATGCTATTAAAAACCAAATTAGAAATGCTGTTTCCAAGCGGATGTCATTTACATTTTCTACAAACTACCGAAAAATGTTAAAATGTTTCATACCAACCACTAGATGGCTCAAATACCACTTTCCACTGTACACGCTTATGCAATTTAAGACGACTGTCAAGTTCATATCGTGTGTTCTGCTACTTATATGCACTATTTAATGCCTACCAACATATTTTATTGATAGGCAACTCAGAAGGCAAAAATATATCTCTATATACCTTTTTATGTAACTGAGATGAGTAAGCATGTAGAAGACTTTTTGGTCTTGTTTGTTTTAAGCAATCAAGAAAAAAAAAAATAAAGCAACCAATAAGGAAAATTCCACCCATCTCGCAGACCTTCTGTATTAATTCAAATAGCTGGTTTATTGTCTCTTTAAAGCAGCTGATGGAAACAGATCTCAAACATTTCATGTGCTCCGTTCTCTAGCCATTCGAGGTCAAGTTCTCAACAAAGCCTTTTTCTCCATCCTCAAGCATGCAGTCAGTGCTTCCAGCAGAAAGATATCAGATTAGACCATTGCAGTTACACTTATCTGTAAACACAGGGTCAGAAAAACACACCTGTCCCGTGTAGCAAGTGGCCATACTCACATTCAGACTTATAAACGGCCATCTTTTGACTCCAGAAATGTATAGCTACCACATCCGAGTTCAGTTATTTTTCACCAGTAACATGCTTGTCTACCACAAGCAGCTGAGACCCTGTTACTAACTCCATACATACACACAGGAGCACACAAAGAAGTTACACTTGCAAATGAAAATCTGTTTGGCAGGCACTTCTAGAAATTCAGAGAGTAGAAAAAGCCGTTGAAGAGCCAAAGCAACCTCAGTGCAGCATCCAGTCGGGACCTTGCAACTTGAAAATGAATAGGAACAGTTTTTGCCACAGTTTTGTGGCATTGCTGATTCAGAAACATTCCCTAACACTGCCTCTCATTTTTGCTGACAGAGTCTTTTATAGAGTACTACAGCCAACTGGATGCCAGAACCATCTGAGTTATTAATATTCAGATAAAAAAGGATTATCTTTATCTAAATCAGTTCCCCAGCCAAGTTCACTGTGTAGTCCCCCCATAAACAACTGCATTAGCACAAGTGAAAAAGTGGAACGTAAGCAAAATAAGTAAAAGCTCTTTAAGCCTACACTGCTTCCAACAAAGTGCGTATCAAACCTGCAATGACTTTTCAAACAGAAAGAGTGAAATCCTAGATAAAAGATTTAAACAGGCAACCTACATTCAAAAAAAAGAAGCAACCTTTATTGCCTAAGCCACGCATAAAATGTTCGACTTGAGAGAAAACAACTTCTATGGGTCAGTACAAGATGGATAAAAACATGAAATAATTAAATTCAGCACCCTTGCGAGACCAGTGACTGTTTTTCATTTGCTTACTACTGCCAGGAATCAAAAAGTCATCAAAGACATATTAAAATTGCTTCCAGCAGGGCTCTGAACAACCCTTCCGCAGCTGCCCAAGCTCCAGTGGAACCTGCAGTCCAGCCCATGTCACCACAGCCTGCAGAAGACACACGTGGGCAAGGGGCCACTACTCTTCAGAAAACCTAACTAGGAAAACAAAGTTTAACAGTTTACATCGGATCCCATGGTCACAGGGTGTCTCAGCCAGCTGCTCAAAGCAAAAGAACAGTTTTTGTGTTCAAATGTGTGAATATGTTTATTTCTTTACTGAAAAAATGAAAGATGATGTTTTGACACTATGGTGCCTAATACTTTCCCCTGACACTACTCATATATTTACAGTCCCCTGGAGAGTATGTACCACATGAAAAATTCCACTCAGGCTCCTGTGCATAAACAGCTATATGCCTTTGGGAGCTGACAAGCTCTAGCAGTTCCAGTCACGACTGTTTTAGTGTTCAGCACAAAGAGAGGAGGGTTCAAATAAAATTTATTTAAATTTGTACAAACATGAAAAAGACAGCCTACTTATCTACATGTTCTACACATTCCCAACACCCACAAAAATACTAAGAGCCCTGTAAGGGGTGTATTGCAAATTAATATCATCAGTTTTGGCTTCTTCAAGTCTTCAAGAAATTTTATAGTACCTGAAAATTCATTAGGTTTACACAGTATCTTTAAAATACAGCTCTATATAACGTGCTTGCACAACCCTGCTCCTTGAGCAATAATCACAATACTAAAAACAACTGTTACTGGGTGTGTGCCTGCATCTCAGTAGCCATGTGAAAGCAATTAATATATAAAAGTCATTATTCTTGTGACAAATACATTTGGGCATATATAATAGATTAATTAACATAACACCATGGTAAATAACTATGAAGTAATTTCTTCTTGTCTTTAAGAAGTTAATCTTTTCAGAGAGTAAGTATTGCCAAAACACACCACCTACTAGTAGAAAAAAATAGCTAATGTGTCTTTCTTAATAAAAAAAATACTTTTTTTTCCTTTCACAAAAAAGTTCATAAAAGGTAAAGCAGAAAAAAAAACTCAGAACAAATAAAAAACAAATAAACAAAAATCCCACACCATCCACAAAGTAAAAAAAAAAAAACCAAAACTTTTTTTTCTTGTAAATGATACCTGTCTTTGAAATTAATACTCTCCTCCCCATCCTGCTCCCTTCTCACCTCCTCTTCAGAAAAGACAGTATATTTGTCCACAGTCTTTGCCACTCCCCACCAGCGCTGCATTTCCCTATTCCCTACAGCTCCCCTCTGAATGAACACTACTGTTTCAACTTCTCTGAAACACTACTGTCCCACCATTTTCACTAATGGACTAAGACACCTACGGCAAAACCTATTTAAACAAGCTGAAGAGGAAGCCTAGTTCCATCACTGTCCATCAAGTGGCTTTCCAGCACTACCTGTAGAAAAGCTTCTTTTACACAGGGAAGGACAGGGTACAACAAGACAAGACTGCTAGTGACTTATCAAAACCCACATACAGTAATTAATTCAAGTTACATTACTAATTTCAAAACCCCTCAGGTAATACACGGTACCACAACTGCTTTATAGGGAGCACTTTAATATTATGAAAGACAAAATGATAAAGCAACATCAAATAACTCAAACCTTCTTCATTAATGATGGAATATACGCAGTTCTGTAAATTGGGTATTCCTTTACCCATAAGTAAATTTAGGTCCTTGGCAAAATGGAATACTGACCAAGTAGTGCACCTCCTACAATTCGTCATAAGAACAAACAGCCAAGCAAATGTCTAAGTAGTGATTGTTGTTATGGGTATCCAACTTATGTGCCTTCTACTCAAGTTTATAAAATTTAATTTGATGTAAACATCTTCATTTTCCACTTCATACAAACATTTTCAATAATTTTAATATTGTAAGAGAAAACAATCACAAAGTTTCCAATTTATTTTGAATGATACATTTTAAAAAAACAAAACAAAACAAAACATCCTGACCCCAAATAGAAAGCCATATTTGAGACTGGATGCTTTACAACTAAACCAATTTGCCCAAGGTTTGAAAAAAAATAAAAATATGGAGATGACCTCTCTGGAGACCATCTAGTCTGCTAGAGGTCCTCTGCTCAAGGAATGGTCAACAAGAGCAGGTTTCCCAGGATGATGTCGAATTGGGTTTTGACTGCCTCCAAGGATAGAGGCTCCACAAACTCAAAAAGTTTTTTCCTGTGTTTAATAGGAATTTTGTGTTTTCAATTTGTGCCCACTGCCTTTTCTTCTTTCACTAGGCACTACTCAGAAAAGTCTGGCTCTGTCTTCATTACTTCTGCATCAGGTATTTGTACACTCTGATAAGATGCTGCTTAGCCTTCTCTTCTCCAGGCCGAACAACCCCAGCTCTCGTAGCCTCCTCTCCTTGTATGACAGATGTTCCAAGCCCTTAATCAGCCTCAGGGCCCTTTACTGGACTCGCTCCAGTATCTATCTCCCTGTCTCTACTCCACTCTCAGGAGCCCAGCACTCCACATATGTCTCATGAGGGCTCAGTAGAGAGGAAAGACCACCCTCCCTCAACTTGACAGTGATGCTCTGCCTTATGCAGCCCAGGATGCTGTTGGCTGCCTTTGCTGCAACAGCTCACTGCTGGTTTATGGTCAGCTTGTCCACCAGGATCCCCCGGGCCTTTTCTGCAAAGATGCTTTCCAGCCAGTCAGCCTCCAGGCTGTGCTGGTACACTGAGTTATTCCTCCAGATACAGGACTTGTCACCTCCCTTTGTTGAACTCCATGAGGCTCCTCTAGGCTTTTCAGGTCACTCTGAACAGCACCACAATTATGTGGTCTCTTTCTAGTTCGCATTCTCTGCAAAGTTGCTCAAGGTGCACTCTACCCCATAATGCGAGTCATTAACTGAAGATGGCGAACAACACCAGCCCCACTATCAGCCCCTGGGGTACACCACTAGTTGGCTGGCCTCCAGCCTCTCACAATCCTTCCAGCCCAAATTAGCTGGTTTTCAAACTGCCACACCGATCACTTATCTAGTCTGCATTTCATCAGTCTGGCTATGAGCATATTACGGGTGACAGTGTGGAAAGCCTTACTAAAGTAAACACAAACAATATCCAAGGCTCTCACTCCCTTCACGAAGCTAGTCATTGTGTTGCAAACTGCTCTCACTTTCATCAAGCGTAATTCCCCCTTCATAAATCCATGCTGATTACTTCTAATGACTTGCCTGCCCTGAGTGTGTTTGGAAATACTTTCCAGGATAATTTGCTCTATAACCTTCCCAAGGATGGAGGTGAGGCTGACTGGCCTGTAGTTCCCTGGATCCTCCTTCCTGGCCTTCTTGAAGACAAGAGTGATACCTGCTTTCTTCCAGGCCTCAGGAACCTTCCCCCATCAACATGACCTCTCCAGAATAAATGACAGTAGTCTCACAGTGATGTGGGCAATTCCCTCAGCACTCATTGATGCATCCCATCAGGTGCCATGGACTTGGAGATATCCAGTCTGTTTAAATGTTCCCAAACTCAAATCTCCTCTACTGAAACCAAGTCCTTCCTGGGTCCAGACTTTTGCACTGGTCTCAAGGGTCTTGGAAAAACCTGAAGGCAAGTCCTACCAGTAAAGACCAAGGCGAAGAAGGCATCGAGTACCTCAGTGTGTTCCATATCCTCTGTTACCTGTCTCATCCAGTAGCAGACTCTCAAACTCTTTCATCTTCCTTTTGCTGCTGATATACTTGTAGAAAACCTTCTCATTGCCCTTCACAGCCCTTGCCAAATTCAACTCCATGCGGGCTTTGGCTTTCTTTATGTAACTTCCTGCAAGTCAGGATGGGCTGCTCTTGAGCTTGGAGAAAATTATTATTGAATATTAACAAGTTCTCATGGACCCTTCATCTCTCCAGGGCCATGTCCAAGGGATTCTTCCAAGTCGAACCCTAAGCAGACCAAGGACTCCTCTCCTAAGTCCAGGGTTTTGTTCCCTCGTCTCAGGATCCTGGACACCATCATTTCACAGTCCTTGCAGTCAATGTTGCCCTCAACCTTCATACCCATAATTAGTTCTTCCATGTTTGCAAGCATGAAATGAGAAGACCGTATCCCCTTGTTGGCTCCTCCATCAATTGTGTCAGGAATTTGTCATCAATATACTTCAGAAACCTCCCAGATTGCTTGTACCCTACTGTGTTGCCCTGCTATCAGTATGGTTAAGCCCACTATTAGGACCAGTGTCTGCAAATGCAATGCTTCTTTCTAGTTGTTGGAAGAAGGCCTCCTTTGTTAGCTCCTGACCAGGTCATCTGCAGCTGACAACCACCACATCACCCACATTGATCATCCACTAATCCTGACCCTTAATCTCTCAACTGGCTTCTCAACTGTCCAAAAGCCGGGCTCTGTGCATTCTAGCTGCTCTTTCACAAAGCACTTCTCCCTCTCCTCACCCTCCCAGCCAGTCCTTCCTGAAGAGCACGTACCCATCCATTGCAGCACTCCACCTGCCTGAGCTATAGCACTGCATCTCTGTGATCCCAGTGAGACCATAGCCCTACAATTGCATGTGTACCTTTAACTCCTCACATTTCTTCCCCCTGCTACATTCATTTGCATTTGCACTTCAGAGGCACCCATTTCTGCTGATTTCCCAGAAAAGATAAGAGGTTCCCCCATAATGCTGTCCTGGAGGCACTTGTTTTGTCCACAGCCTTCAGGTGGGGCCCCAATATTGATTAGCATAAGCAAATTAAACACAGAGCAGCTGTTCTCAAACTCTGTTTTTCTTTGATGAATACTGCTCTTATTTCATACCTATTAAAGGATTTGGCTTTTCTCTTTTTCCAGCTGGATACGCTGACCTAACAAAAATTGTTAGATCTCTGCACAAATGTTTTCAATCAAAGTACAGAAATTAATTTCTGTTCATGTATACACACAAACATTACTGAAACATCGTTTTTGGAAGGTGGCATTTGGATAGTTTATTGAAATGTTTTATTCCCTTTTACACGGCAAGTGATCGTCACTATTTATATCCACCACCTTCAAAACATTTTATGAGACAGAACTACTAGTACTGAATTTTACATTCTTGATTCACCATTTTTCCAACCCTTTCCAGCAAAGATAGGAATCCCACTGAGTTTACAAGTAGCCCCATTATTTCCCTGTCAGTTTCTCACTACTGGAAAATCATTACTATGTTGGAAAAAAGCCTTAGTATCATTAATTACACAGCTGCTCTACCTGAGGCACTCCACATAAAATAGGAGTGGATAAGCTGAATATCGTAACACATGAAAGACTACTAAGTGATTCAAATACACACAAGTAAACCGGGAAAAACAAAGGAAAATAATCATTAAAAATTAAGCAGCAAAACTGTCTATGGTTGTTCCCTCAAATCTTACGACACGTTGCGCTAGGCAGTAACTAGAACCAAGTTGAAACTGGAACTCTGCTTAATGGAAAAAATTTTAGGTTGAATTTTTAACCAAGTTCGCCT
The DNA here is from genome assembly GCF_034619465.1 of Leptosomus discolor. Classification (NCBI taxonomy): domain Eukaryota; kingdom Metazoa; phylum Chordata; class Aves; order Leptosomiformes; family Leptosomidae; genus Leptosomus; species Leptosomus discolor. The sequence goes on along the minus strand of NC_141391.1, from coordinate 96,765,820 downwards.
AAAGATGTCATTGCTACTTGTACGTTGTTCTTTCCAGCTGCGTAACTCAAATGAATTTTATAGAAAGTAAGACAACTCAAAGATTAAAAACTTAAGGAATGTCACTGAAAATACCTGGATAGAGAGAAGAGCCCCCAAACCAAGGCTTGCTTTCAGAAAGCACACAGAGTTTAACTACTCTCTCCTCTTTGGGAAGCAACACTTAGCCCATTAGCACAGATTTAAATCAAGCACATCTTTTCCTGCTCAGAGATGTCATAGGAAACAAGATGTCATTCAGAATGCTTCACTAGGAAAACTAGAGAAATTCCAGTTTGTGTGTGCTTACAAAGAGAAGTGGGAGAAGGAAGGACAGGAGGTGCGAAAGGACACCACCAGCCTATCCGTCATTGCCCAGGCTTCATTAGCTCTAGCATAAAAACAGTTTGTTCTGTAAACTGCAAACTGTACAAAATCCCAGATTTGGAACAAAATTCTGAGTAACAGCTTTAGGAAAAAAAATCTCCCTGGTCTCTTCAATTTTGGCTTGATTTTTACATTAGTCTAACATCTGAAAGTAGAAAATGTTACTGGATAGCATATTTTAGGGTATATATTTTATGGACTGTTATAAATATATCAAATATTAAAATAAGATTGTATTAATTTTTAAAGGTTTAATTGGTTTAAGTATCAAAATGCAAGATGATTTGATTAATGGTTGCTAGTTAGATATCAATTATTACTGAAAATGATTTTCCAATTAAGACTGTAGTTGGTTTAGTAGCAATCACTAATTCGTGTTCTAATTGGTGATTTGCTGTTTTATTTGTTACAATGTACAAATACTTAAAATAGGATACAACAGACAAGGCAGCAGGCCCACATGACAGGCAGCTGGGGGAGCAGACAGGATGGCCAGCAGCCAAGAGCAAAGCAAAGCAGCTGGGCAGCCCACCAACCATTCCCACAGAATATTTCAATTCCATCAAATCATCATTTCTTAACAGAAAACTGTACATCAGTAAATTTTCAGCCCACTCTGTGAATATATATACTAGTGAGTTTAAGAGCCTTTAATTTCTAAAGGCAAAACAAACAAAGAAAAAAAAATACCAACAAGCCAAACGACAGGACACTTCTTTCATTCTCCACCATCTCTGCTAATTCCACACTGCTCTACTTTGCTCTTTCTCCATCTACTCCAGAGTTTATCTTGCTTTCCTCACTAATCCCTCTTCTTCTCACCATTATATCACTGCTGATGCTCCTGATGTTACTTAGTTACTTCTGTCAACGGTTTAACTTCTGAAAAACTAACTCTGAAGAACTGCAAACAGAAACATCACAGCTGTCCTGAATCGGGAACCTGAACATACTAAAAACTACTAGTCTCTCCTCAGTTCTGACTAGGACCTTACTTTACAAGGAAAGGTTATAAGAAATCTCTCAAAGTTGGTAGTTTTAAAATCTTTTCTTCTGGGGCAGTTTATTCCTGAACTCCGTTGCTCATGCAGTTAGCTGACAAGCTGGAGGACAGAGGAGGGCCAAATAAGCAGTGCCACAGTATGGGGATCTCCTCCTCCTCTGTTAATCTGACATCCTTTTGCAACACTCCAGGGAGCTCTTATTTAAAGATACCCTGCTAAGCTGAGTTCCACAAACTAATTTTACACTGTAATTGTCATTTCTCAGTGTGAGTGGATACCCCCTTACTCTTGTACTAAAGGTCATCAGAATCCCTTTCTAACCCACATACATGGTATGTGCTCATTTGCCCCTCCCTCCTGTCTGTTTCCTCTGCAAATAGTCCTTGGATACGCTTCTATCATTTATCTGAAATTTCATTCTGCTGTTCTACGTCTGAGAGAAGGATGACTAGATTCTAGCAAAATGTCAAGTTGAACTATACTTGTCTTTTATGTTAGACCATGCTTTCCAGTATAGGCTTCTATACTATTCTTTATTCAATTAAATATTGTTTGGGCTTCTAACTTTTTCTTCATGCTCCCTACTTTTTCGGATACTCAGGTAAGTTTCCTGAACACCATCACCTATAAATACATGAGATGGTGGATACAAATATTTTCAAATACTTCTATTTTAAAATCTCAACATACCAAATTAAATTCCACCTGCTATCTTAAGTCTCCATAATCTTTTTTTTCTACTTCTAAATTTCTACCATTCAACATACAAAGTTTATCTTTTGGTTTAGGATATAAACATTCACTTTCAATCACTGTATCATTACAAGTCATTAAAAATATTTAATACCAGCCCCACATTTACAACTCCTCCAGGACACTGCCTAATGTACATGAATTTATTTTCCTAGGTTGAAGATGTGTTCACACACCCCCAACAGAATTAATAACAATTTTCTATCACTTCAGAAAACATTAATGACTCCTTAAACTTCTATCTTGTATACCACTTCCCTTCTTTTCTGAATATGCAGTTCCTCTCCAGTATATTCTGAATCTATCTTCTTATTTAAAGAAACATTTTTAAAAAAAGACTTCACAGCATTCTTCCACGTTGTCTTAAGGTCCAGTTTTCTATTACAATGGAATTTCCATAAACAGGATCATTCTTTAACTGCAGATGTCAAAAATGAAGTAAATTACACCCACAGAAAGACAAAAATAGTTCTAAGGCACAAAGACAATAACATGGGCACCTGTGATCATGGCCTTGCAGTCACCTAGCAGATCTCAAAATGGGCAGGCATAAATATCCTACCTTGAAATTATCAATACCCTTTACAGTACTTAGTGTAGCCAAAGAAGAAATGTGTCTCATGTACAGGAGAACAAATACTTACATGGGAAGATCATGTTAATTAATTAAGTGTACCTAACTACTGGTCTGCTAGGAAGAACACCCAGCATAAAAAAAAAATAAAAAAATTTAAAAATTTACTCCTAGGGAGACAGACGATAGCCATCGAAGGCCTGCTCTGACAGCTAGGGAATATGAGAGGCAGGGAGCCTGGAAAAGTCTCTTCACGATCAATGTCAGGGAAAAGCAGATAATATGAACTAATTTTCTGGAAGGTCCAATTTGTGCTCAATGCCTTGTGAAAGCCTTTAAGGTAAGTTTTAGGACACTTCCCTCTTCTTAATGTGCTTTCGACATTACACCTGATCCTTTTCTGAAACACAAACACATCCACTTTATAGTCCAGGCTATATCGAATTGTTTAAAGCGGTAATTAAAGATCTGATTCTTTATCAACTGGTAGACATACTCTGCTTCCCAATTTCTCTTAAGATTTCACAGAACAATAGCTATGCCTCTCAATCATTTTTAAACCTGTGTAGTGCCTTCACTGTATGACCGGCCTCCAAAAAACACTTTTCAGGCCTAAAATTCAGATCCTCTTCAGCAAAACAAAGAAAATCCTCAGGCTAACAACCTGTTTCAGCTCTCCCCAAAACCCCGAGAGAACTCTGTGGTCTGTGCAATATGCACGGGGTGAAAAGAATAAAACAGAAAATCCTACTTTATTTACTTGCATTTAGATGAATTCTATACCAAGAATTTTGAGTAACTTGGCTTTACGAGATCCATGTCTTTTTTGTGGTTTTTGGTTGGTTGGTTGGTTTTTGTTTTACACATGGCCACTGACCCTTTATTCTCTTCTTCTAAAAGCAAAGTTTACCAAAGTGGCTCAGGAGAAGAGGGACGCTTCTGGATTTAGTTCAGTTTGATAACCCAGACCAATGAACTGCTGTTCATCTCACACTTGACTGACACAACAGAGACAGAAAACTTTATTCCACTTATGGAAGTAATCCTTTGTCAACATGGCAGGTCACATTCTTCCCAGTGATTCCAAAACTGTTGATCACCTTCTTTTCACAGCCAGAACAGATAAGTGGAACGAAGCAGGGCTTCAAGACAGTGCTCCAGTACCTCAGTGATTCACTGTGTTCCAGCCAAACAACAAAGAAAAGTCCTACCTACCCCTGGCAGCTGCTCCCTGAACTTGATTCACCAAAATATCTTAAGCCACACACATCTCCCAGTTTGTATGTACAGGCTATAAGACTATGAATATATAACTAAAACCACAATCCCAGGAAAAGATAAAAATCAAGGTTTAGAGATGTTACTTAACAGGGAACATGGAAAGAGGCCACATGAATTTGGAGTTACGTGTCTACGTAAAATACCAGAATTAGCAAAACCATTGAACAATAACATTTTAAAAAATCCAAAATATCAACTGCATTCCTTTAGAGCCATTTTTATTTTGTATTATTGTTCCAAGGCAGCATTTAATATTTATTCTCAGTTCAAGTGTAGTTGCCTTCCCGTGCCATCGTTCATCTGGGTTTGTCTTGAACCCAGAAGTGACATTCATCATCTGTTTGCTTCAGTTTTCCCTTCACTCAAAGCCCAGGTCAGAAAAATTCACCAGCAAGGAGTACCCATATGCTCTTTTTCTATAAAAAGACAGTGTTACGGCCATCATGATCGAAGAGAGACTCCCAAGGAATTTGTTTGACATCAATGCACAGGGAATAAAGTTCAGGAAAGAAAAAGGCTGACATTCCTCTGAAAGACATACTGCCTGAGTGAAGTGGAAGTGCCTCCAAGACAAGCTTTTTTTCAGAACTTATTTACAAGTTTCAGACAGATAGAGGGCTCTGTTTGCCTAGATTTTAGACCAGAAACAGAACTGAGACAGGGTTATAATGCTCCATTATGAACTAGACGGATGATTTCGTTTATGTTATTTTTTATGGATTTCAGAGACAGAACAGATTCAAAGACAGAACACAATAAAGTGTACTGATTCTTGTATAGCTCTACAGAGTAATTCTGTTCTAAACAACATCCAACGACTGCATTTGATCAGAAAATCATCATTCCTCTCCAAAAGGTAAAGACTCTGTCACTAAAGGGAAACATAACTCTGAGTAGGTGATTCTGGAGGGAGGGGGCAGGCTATTGTACAACTCAGCAGTAACATTTAACTTTTTAAAAAGTTGCTGTTGGAAGTTACTGCTAAGAACAACTTCATTCACTTTTCTATCATCATTTTAAGCCTTCCCCTCCCAAGAATACCCTCCCAACCTCCAGTGATTTGTGGTTCAGAGGCTTCTAAAGCCAGACAAAGTGTCTTCATTTAATTGCTCTTAATGGAATTTTTCTTCCCTGAATTTGTCCAGCTGCTTTTTGAAACCATTAAAACATTGCAAGTCTGCAGCATTCTGCAAAACTGATGCAACTTTATATACAACCAGTGATAACAAAAACTTCTGGAAGATGCAGTAAGCATCAATTTCCTGCAGCAGCTGACAACAGAACAGAAAATACAGAAAATATCACCATCAGCAGTAACCTTGTTTAAAGATATGCCCCCTTCTCTGCCACCTCTATGGGTTTTCATCCCTTAGCTATAATGAAAATAGTAATTCAGAATGATAATCTGTTTATCTTCTTTCCTTTCCAAGAACAAAGTTAAAGCTAACTGCACATGTGACTGAATCCTTCCTTTTATCTTTTTTTTTTCCTTTTTTTTTTTTTTTCTTCCCCTCCCTGCTCTGTATTTACTGGATCCTGTTTGATCCATCTCCCCTTCTACAGTGCTTACCAGGATTGGAATCAGATTTTTCAGCTTACTTGTTTTCAGAAAAAGTTCACAAAGTTCTGATTACACCATTAAGACAGCCGGGAATGGTTCTGTGTCTGATCCCAAGAATCAGAGTGCGACAGATAAATGCGTGAAATGGATCCCAACCCTCATTGGGAGGAGAGAAAAACAATACCTGAAATACTTCTAGAAAACACGTCAGACAGCGTCAGTGTAGTTACATCTGATAATACAGTTTTATTGCTGTTTTTCTGATGACCCTGAGAATTCAAAAAGAAGAAGCTAGTACACTGCCTGCAGTAAGAAAAACACTAAGTAAAAATCTAATCCAGAAAGAAAGGTTGAATAAGGAAACCAGGAAAAATAGCTACCTATATTTTGGCTGGTAATACCAGGTAAAATTTAATGAAGGAACTTTTTGCCCATGCAGAACACAAAGACTAGGCTGGTAAGGACGACATTGTGGAAGATCCCTAACTAGCTGCTATTCCTCCCATATCTGAGACGTTGGATCTCTCATCAGTCCCATTCCTCCAGCAAATGAGAAAAACGGAGTAGCAGTTAGGAGATCTGAGTTATCCGTCAGAAGGCGGGAGGGATAACTTGCACAAAGCAAAATGATACCACACAGTGGCTTAGGAATTAGTGTCAAATAATTCAAAGATAGCAGCCCAGAGGAGTGGCTGAAGGTGACAAACTAGTATTTTCCCAGGTGCTTCTGAATGCTGGTAAATCCTTATCTACTTACTACAAACTTGCAAGCAGCATAGGAACAGATGGTTAGCTACAGGTTTTCTAGGCAGCTACAGACAGACATTCTCGGAAATACTTTTGCTTGAAATTATCTGAACTCAAAAGTTCTGTTTGATTGCTGTTAGTACGTTTTACCCTCTGAACCTCCACTGTTTTTTCAGCATCTGGCCTTCTCTTCACGGAGAGCACTCAGAGGTTTCAGCACCAATCTCATGTGATGCGCTCCACAAAGGCAAGCAGAGACCAGAGATTACTTCTTGATATACCTTCATGCAAGCAAACATGAGAAACAGAACTGATTTCCATTTCTCCTCTAAACACTCATCCTTGTAAGGGTGTTTCACAGAGCAGAGCACAATCACGCTCAAACACTGCTCTAAAAGCATTTCAAATTATTTGCCTCTTCTTCAATGTATGAGCTCAGTAGCCTCTCACGAGCTACCCGTAGTTCTTTAACAAAGAGGTCCCAGGCTCTAGTCTCCCCATCCTTCCACCTGCTGCTGCCTTCTCCATCTATTTGTACTAGATCCATCCACACTTCAACGGCTCCTCCCCACCCCCACCCCACAGAAAAGACTGAATCTATCCCTGGGAAAAGGAGGAAATGATGCAGCAGAATACTTTAATTAGGTACATGCTTGAAAGAGTATTTAAAAAACTAGAACTGAAATGTCAGTTCTGGAGAGAGCAAATTCAGAAACTCAAGATTTGCAAAATAAAACTATTATTTGTTTCTAAAACTAAACCAATACTAAATCTTTCAAAGAAAGAGCCTTAAAAGGTAAAGACTAATTTCTGAGGAAAAGATTTCTTTTCTCACTAACTAACTCACTCACTAACTAACTCACTCACTAACGAAACACAGCATCTACTCATAGCTTAAGATCAGACAGGAATCTACAAACTACAAATAAGAAAACCAGGATGGTGTGTTTTCTTTTAACCTTTTCTATGCAACAAAAAAGCAATCATACAGAGTATGAAGCAACAGTACCATTACTGTGGTTTCTGCAAACAGAATACTTTTGAAAAAGCAAGCACCACGCACATTGTCAATACAGTTGTTTATATTTAGAAAAAGAAACATTTGGTCATTCAATATGATCAACATTCAAATAATTTTCTTGCCTACTGAAGATGTGCCCCATGTTCAAGTCAGAACTATTTTGCTCAATTAAATATGCCTCTCTCCAAACAATCTGAATTGATGAGTTTCCCCACTGCCACACTTCAACATCTCATATTTTAGCATCCTACATTCTCATCACAGGGACTAAAGAAAGGAAGCATGTCATTATTCTAAGCACTAGTAGATGAAGGATGACAGTTTTTAATTCTGCACAAAGGAAACTTCTGCAATGGGAGAACTCAGCATGCATTAAAAGCTTTTCTGGAGAGACTTTTCCATCAATCCTGATGATACTTACGTTATTTCAATGCAGAGTATTTGGACTTCGAGGCAGAGATCATACATACAGGGGGAGAAGAAGAGCATTCCTGTCGAATTTCCAGGGGGAAGCATCACCATTAGAAAATGTTATTAATATTGTCTAGAAACAGATACCATGCCTAGGGTGAGGGGGGAGTGTTTCCTCTGAGATTTGGTCTTGTCCTCTCCTTCTCTTGACACAAACAAAGTTTCTTCCCAAAGCACACTCTTTCCTCTTTTACCATTAACTTTCTGAGTATATTACAGATTTGCTAGAGCTCTGGGTTCTTATAAATCCATTGATTAAAACTTTTGATGGCTTAATGAAGTAATAGACACGGAAAAAATGCAGAACTGCAGACATTGAAATAAAATCTTTTTTTTTTCTAATCTAATGCAAATGCAAAATATTTCTGATCAAATAGCAACATACATGCTCCCTAAAAAGACCTAATATTTGTGACCCAAATAGGTACATGGTTTATATGCTCAGAGGAGGATTCCTTTGTTTTGTACGATGACAGTTAATAGGAAGAGACATAAAAAAGAGGCAATACATCAAAATTATCTGGAGGTCAAAGGCAACATGTCAAAATTTATTAGTTAAATTGGTCAGCCTCATTATTTTTTAAGATTTTACACCTACTCTTGATTCCTTTCAAAGAGAGAGAAACAAGCCCACCTGTCATAATTTCATTAGATAAATCATCTAATAAGAGTTAATTACATATGATTTAACTTTGTACGATTTTACTGTACACAAAATCGGACATGTTGCATTATTTGTCTGCATTAACAATAGTAAAAACCAGTATCTGCTTCTTTCGCTGTCATAAGACTACTCAAGAACTTTCTGTGTTTTAGCCGACAGAGGGACAGAATTTTAGACACACACGCACACCCCCGCCAATGTGCAAAACCCAAAACTAACTCTTAAAATTTATTACCCTTTAAGAAATACCTGGATAAATGTATCCCCTTTTCTAAACTAGATATCAGTTGTGTTTTACTCTAATTAATAGCATGAAATACAACACATTTTCTCCTTAAATCTTTTTAGGTGGTATTCATTAACAACACGTTTTACGGCAAAAAAGTGTACTTTTTTCAACTTGTCTGCTTTACTGATTTACAAGAAATATTGTTTATTTTTAGCATCAAATATTAAAAGATCTTTTTCTGAAACCCAAATACAGTTACTCATTTGCTCTATTTTTTGTGTATTTTATAGGCGACACAATCGTCATCACCTTTCCACCATTCCAGAGTTTTTCTTTATTTATTAGTAATTTCCTCTGAAATATTACAGTTTGCATTTAAGAATTCAAATTTTTTAACATCACTGAGTAATCATGCGAAGTGATCACACCTATGGGATGCTGAAATAACCTCACTGACAGTGTTACCAAAGCTACCAAGTATTCTGATACAGAAAAGATATTATATGGTGCACAAATCATAAATTTAGCCCTTCAATTTAACAGTCTTCATACTCCAAATTTCTCTTATTCTTTTAACAACTTTTCTAGCTTTTCACATAGCGTCTCACCTGTAATTTCTATCCATCTTGACATACTGAAGGGACAAGTTCATGATCTAAATGTAATAACCTTTTAAAATCTTTGAAGAAACAGAAACATTGCTAGCTATGGGCTTTGTTTTAGTTTTTTTACTGATTTTTTCTTTAAAATGACCTTTGATGATGTGGTAACTGCTTTTTTCTTTCCTCTCTTTTTGTTTTGCCGATATATCTTAGGATCAAAGTGAAAAGTTTTCACCGACAGAATTACCCACTCTTACCCACTGCACCCCCAAAAATGAAGTGTTATGGAAAATATGTCCTCAGGTATTTTTCATCAGTTCAGTAACAGACTTCATGCAACTGCTAGATCCTTTGTTCCTGATTTCCTGTAAAACCCTTCCTTTTGTGATACAAAATTGTTATCACCAGCTGCAGTAACAGCTACATACATTAAAAATCTTCACTGTTTTGTTAATAACAGAGGGGCTTCTGTCATTTTAACTCACCCCTTCCCTTGCCATGGACTTTCCAGCAAGTTCAGGACAGAAAGTTCATTTTTATCAGCTGAAGCCCCATTACTGTAATTTCCTCCACTCTAAACACACCGAATAGGTATCTACTTATCTAGTTCCCCAAGTGATCCTCAGTGCTTCACCTGCTACCTTCTTCTGCCTTCCTCAAAACAGAAGACAGCCTTGTCCTTTGATGGAGAGTGATATCATGCTCCTCACCTGAACAGCTACCATCTTTCTTGGATTTTTTCTTTTTTAATTTTTTTTTTTAATGTCTCCCACCGTACCTTGTGAATTTATGACACAGAGGTTCCTTCTGGGGAGAAAGCTGGCAAAAGTTTCATTTCAGACCTCCCACAATGCACTCCTGCATTATTATATATATACCTCCCTCCCTTCTCCCCATACGCGCTTAGCCTTAAAGTATGTTTTCACTTCTCTCATTTTATTTACATTCAAATTCTCAGCAGGGCCACAATTTTCCTTCCCCTACTCCCTGTGATTCTTCCTTTAGCCACACTTTCCTCTTCCTCGTATTATCTGTTTGGTCTCACTCAGTCTTACAGTTTTTTTTTCTCTTCAGCCTCCCCTCTCCTCTTTTCTTATTTTTATTTTTCTGGACATAATAACTTGCCATTCTATATTATCATGCTGTATCAGACTCAGACTGTATTTCCAGACTGCTTTCCACTACAGTCTCCTGAAAATGCTTATCCCATTAACACCATAAAAAAGCTTTTTATCTCCATTACGATGACCTACTGTCTTCAGCATTTAAAAACGAGGACATTCTTTTCAAACTTATCTCTAATTTGTATTTGCTATTCCACGACATGTAATAATATCATGCTTCTCTCTCCCTCTTAGCCTACAATAGGTCTTGAAACAGTCATATTTCATACTTTCTCAGAACATGACCAGAATGTATTTGTCAAAAATCCTTCTAGTGAAAGGACTGCAATCTAAAAACTGTTGTTTTAGTCAAAAGTGAGGGGTGGTACAGAATCCCATGTGCTGTGCTGATAGCCACTATATTTTCAGACAGAAGTAAAGAACACAAAAGGTATTATTAACATCTCCCTTCTCAAAACCTTCCAGAGCCACTGAATCTTTATTTCATTTCTGAAATTTTCCACTTTCTGATTCTCCATTTTCTCTGGAATTTCTATGTATTTCGTTCCTACCTGTCCTGGTTTGGCTGGGACAGAATCTCAGGCCAGCCGTGGTACACAGGCCGTTAGCAGTTTCAGACCAGCCAGGTGCTCAGGCCAGGAGGGGCTAAAGCCAGGGCAGCTGACCCCAGCTGGCTCACAGGGGTGCCCCACACCATGGGTCCCCTCTCCTTTTCTGGACTCCCCTTCCTGGCTGGGGAGGGGCCATCAGGTGACAGAGCAACTGTTACAGTTTAGCCCCAGGTACGGGCTCAACATAGACGCTACCCCATCGCTTTTATTCTATTTTGAAAATATATTAAGAATTGCAGGTTTTCACCTTGCCCATCTTTAGGTCACCTACCATATCTCCCAATTCCTTCTGTAACACCCTCAATCTCAGCCAACTTCACCTTCAATGAGGGTTTTAGAAACCTACTTTCCTGATCAAGTCTCCTTCTAAATGCTTTTCTGATTAAGTCTGCTCTGATCAAAGGGACTGTTTTCTGTCTTTCTGCTTTTTCTGTACATGTCCCGTGTTGCTATGTGGCAATAATTTATATTAGGGTTTTTGTGTAATTTTAAAACTTTGTTCTCTGAGGACTCTTATGGGGAAATCTGTCTCCTTACACGGTATATCCATTCTCTTAAATAAAAATCCAAAAAACTAAGGGCTTGAATAAAAAGCAGCATTCACATATCAACCCACTGCCTTCTCCAACTTTCATTTCAGGAAGATGCCTGCTCCAGCAATTTCTACTGATGCTATACCACTGTACTGTTTCAATTAAACCAAGCATTTATATCTAATTAAAAAAATAATGGAAGTTTTGATGAATTCTGTCTAAAAACACTATTTGGTATTTCGAGGTTACTGCAGAAAATAAAACAGTTGTAAGTCAATGAAGTGGAAAATTGCTGTCTTATAACAGATCCTCTAAGGTGCAAAATGTTCTCTTATTTGCTGTTATCAGTATGTCTAGTAATTGCTTTTTGTCCAACTATTTAAAGGGGGGAAATAGACTTACAGTCTGGAGAAAGAGAGACAGCAAACACACAAAATTAAAGCATTGATGTTTTTTAAATTGTTTTCCTATTTTATAACTTTAAGAAAACATACCAAAAAAAGACATTTGGCCTATCAAAAGAGAAAACAGAGAGAGATGAACAGAAGCTGCATAAAAATAGTAAAACAAGCAACAGGTCACATTTAAAAACAAACACTCATGGCCCTTTGATACTTTAGTCCTTTGGGAAAAAAAACCCTTACTACTAATTAAAAGTGTTTTAGCCATAAGATTGATAATACTCCCAGTAACATTTCTATATAGGTTTAATTATAAAACAGCATTGTAAAAAATTACCTAGTACTAAATTAACACTTTAGGTCTACATAACAAGGAACATTATAAAATCACTTTCTGTAACAAACCAACAACTCAGCATAGACCAAGATGACATCCTTCTTCCATGACTAGCACACACATACACAGTTGCATTTTCCTGGTCTTTCTAAAGAGAATTTTAGATTGGTTTGGTTTGGGGTTTTTTGGGTGGTGTTTTTTCTTTTGTTTTGTTTTTAATACCTCTGCGTATGTTTGGATTCTCCTCAGTTTTATAAAGGCTGAGAAAAGTGAGCAGAAATTCTGTTATTTGCAAACGTACAGGCAAAACTAAATTTCTAAGAATCATTTATTTTAAGAAACAATTATCAAGAAGCTCTGTGGTAAACATCTGAGCTCAGACATTACTTCTAATGTCCAGGAAACAAGGGGAGGTAGTACCAAACAGCTGCTTTCCAGAACTAGACCAATACCTTAGCTTGCTGCAAAATAATTATGGGATTTATTTCCCCCCCCCTCTTTTTTTTTTTTTTTTTTTTTTAAACTAGACCATTCAGTCATCTACAGCATAGCCTTGGAACTGTAAATTCAGTTAGTACCATACTTGCACCCAAATATTCTTAAAATCCACTGAAACACAGAAGTAGGTTTTTGAAAATCCTCCTTGAAGTTTACTAAACTTCTTTGATGTTCTCATCCCGACCACGTAAATGAAAACTTTTTAATAAAGAAAGGTGATTAGGACCATTTTCATAACAATGATAGAGTACCTGACAGATTTACTTTTCCTCTAGGCAACTTTCCAGCCAAAGTCAACAGCTAACAACAAGTCTATCTTTGAACTCATGCTGGAGGATATAACTCGCTAATTATGTGTTCTTCAAACATTACAAGGAATATTAAGATTTTTCTGGCTGATCCACTCCAAGAGCTTCTCTATAAAGAGATATCATACTTGAGTATAACTGAATAAATTGAGGATGCCTTAAAAAGAAAAGAAATCTCAATCTAAGTTCTAGCATCCTAGTCCATGCTAAATAGTTTTCCTTGATACAGGAGTAACTCATTTTCACAGTAACTCCCATAATTTTAAGGTTCACTCAGGTGCATTTCTAAATACTGTGCCTTGACATTCCTCCAACTTACATATAGATAGAAACATTTTAAGTATTTGTGTATCCTCTGTAACTCCAATGAAACACAGCTTTTTATAAAAATCCTTGAAGACAGACAGAATACTTCTCTTTGATGAACTAACACAGAATAAGGTACAAGGCAGTGCTGCCCTCATGCTCCTCATAAATTGTCTGAAATCCCCTGAATTTGACTAAAATCTTGTCTAGAAAGCTATTCATTCCCCAATCACAGAGATGCCAGCAGTAGATGGCTCATGCAAACACTGCAGAGAATCAGCTTGTTGCTACCTAATATACCTATACCAAAGTTTTATCTACTCAAATTCTCTGTTGCAGCAACTACAGGCACACAATTTCTAACTGATGATACGTAAACACTCATCTACCTGCAGAAGGCCACAAATGTACTTTAATCAAGATTATCAAACCAGTTAAGGGCTGCAGCCGCAGTGTCATGCAAAAGCACAAGAGACCTAATCAAAGTACCAGACAACCAGGCTCTTCTCTAAAACCTTCCCAGGAATCACCCTAGTGAGCACTGAAACCTCTTGCAGACACACAGCTGTGGAGGAAGGTTTCTAGGTCTGCCCTGAGTAACTGTGTCAAGTCAACGCAACAGATCCAGATGCTTTGCACTTACACACACTCAATTCACTCATGTACTGAAATTTCTGTCAGGAGAGTCCTACCCAAACCTAGATGTTATATAAGAGTTCGGTATGATCAACTGCATTATAATACAACCACATGAGATGATTAAAATAACTTTTTCCAGGTGCCAGATATCTGCCATCATAAAATCAGGAATATCTTAATCCTTGCTGAGCTTCTAATCCTGCCTCCTCAGAATATGTCAAAACTGATAACCGTGGTAGACACTTAGACTTGATATCTTTATTTTCTCAGCAGCATCAAAACCTACAAACTGCAGTTCTAGTTGTCTCCCTCTCCTGAACTGCCCTTCCTATCCGTTCATCCCCCACAGTCCTCCTCACCTCCCCCAACATGTTGACACAGGGGAGTTTTAAAAAGAAATCAGAATGAAGTACATTGCACAGAAGGGAGATTTATTTTAGCATAGGCACATAAGAAGAAGAAACATTGAGAAAACTACTTGAATGCAAGAGCTCTATTAAGTTATCTCAGCTTTTATGCAAGTTGAGATATTTACTTCATAAGATTTCAAGTCAAATATTTTTTTTAAATGAAGAGTTAAAGTACCACAGTGCCTGCGTAGAACAAAAATTGCAGAAACTTAGTAATTTTGCAAGACATTTTACGTTGATCTGTGGGTGCTCAAAGATGTTACTGCAAAAAGTGGTCTGTTTAGGAATATGCAGCATAGTGCAACCCAGCTCTTTCAAAACTATCCATACAGGAATTATTACTTCCTTTCAAAGAAGTGTATCTCATCAGAATGGGGAGAGTATTGATCTGGTAAATGGCAAAATACAGCATCTTCCTAACCTTTCACCCTCACTTCTGTCACTATAACATATACTTAGAATGTATTTTCTGAACTGTCTTTTCTTTCTCTTTTTGCCACAGGATCAACAAAATGCCATGCATCGAATTCTGATAGAAAACAACCTGTTAAAAAAATCAGACCATCAGAAAAATCTATGGGGGAAAAAAAAAAAAAGTAAAATGCTTTTCTTTGTGAAAGGGGAAAAAAAAGATTAATTGGTAGGACGAATATCATATAATGAACAATGCATGAAAATAATGCTCAATTACCAACCCCACACAACAGGAAAAACCCTAAGTAGCAGAGACTAAAAGTACTATGTAAGGAGGCCAAACTACACCCAAAGCAACCTAATACTTCTCACAATCCTTCTAGAAGTTTTCTATTTATAAAACAAAGAACATACAGGACACTTACTTCAACCGTGTAAATTTGCCCTGCACCACAGTAAGTAATTTCAGATATGCTGCCTAAGTTTGTAAGACTGTTCCTGTCTGTTTTCAAACCTGCCTTATATAATAACCTTCATGTGATTCAGCACTCTCCATCAATTTCTCAGTTCTCTCACACAGCTCTGCTCACAGCTCATAAATACCACCCTTTCTTCACACCCTTCTCTCTCTTCCTTTCTTTACCATCACAAATTCCAACAACTTAATTGATGACATCTAACCTTGTAAGAACTAAAAAAATAAAAGATATTCTTAATAAAAACACAACAGTAAAAAAAGGAAATGTGACTGCTGGTTTGGTTTTTTAGTCATCTGTATCTCTTTGGAAAAAAGTTGATCACAAATTGTAACAAAACAGCATATAAGGGTGACCAAAAATACGCCACAAACTTAACTATTCTTGACTAAACAGTTTCTCACAGATACAAGGCATTCAGGGTAACAAGAAATCCTCTCAAGTAGGGTCAGGGGGAAAGACCCTTCCCTAGACCAAATCCAGGCAGCTTCCCACTGTCAACTCCAGACTAGCTTTCTCATCCATTAGTAAGATGAAATATGATTCATCTGTGATTTTTACCAGTTTCAGCAAAAAAGTTTTTAACTGAAAAATGTTTTTGGATTCTTTCAGGTTCTTCTTCATACATATAAAAACCAAGAAAAAAAACGTCCAACATTATTATCAGAAAAAATCCACTTTGGACTATGCATTTATAGGGAAGCTTGTAATGAGATCAAGTAGCACAGTACCCTTCCCAGGTAAGGCCAACCTGTTGAAAAATTATTGGGTTTTACAAAGAAAAAAAATCCCACAAAACGTCAACCCCCCCCCCCCAAAATGTCTTATATCAGCTCAAAAAAACGCTCTCATGCTTGCAACTCTAGTTCTTTAAAACAATCTCTGCATGGTAAACCTCTTGAGATATACACAAGAAACAGGTGTATTAGAATATCAGCACTTTGCATACACACAGAAATTGCTTTCAGTAAGTCAAGCATAGATCACACATTTTACTGCCATCCATGCTCTTGAAATGGAACTGCAAAACAGAGTTTGCATTTATTTTAATTGCAGATAATATTCTGAGCCATGCTGAAACACTCTACGCCTATGGAAAGACATACAACCATTTACATTTCACCCTGAACTCTCTGAAAATACAGGGAAAATAATTTACTAATCATCTATCACTTCTTCTAATAATGAGCCATTAGAACAAAAGCCTGAAAAAATTAATTCAAGTCACAAACTATTCTGAAATGCTTAACACAGAAAGAGCACAAACAACAGAAACCATACAATAGATGTTTACTTATTTGATCAATTTCAACACCACATTACAGCAATCTTTAAGCCTCCAAGAGCATGTAAGAAGAAAGAATAGATTTAATGCTTTTAATGTTGTAATTTTTAAACTACAGGGGTTATTTCTGAAAAAACTACTTCCAACTCCAAAACGGCTTGTGAAAAAATGGCACTCATACAATTTCTAGTGGAGCAGGGGCTTTACAAGACAGCGTGAACAATTTTCCTAGGGCCCTCTGATTGGACCTCTCCTTCCATATGCCAGAACACACTTATTTTGGTTCACTCTTCCACCCTTGATTTACCCTGCCTTTCTCCCTTTCCACACCCGCAAATGGAAGAAGTGGTCATGGGATTTTTCAGAATGTACTTATAGTCCCTATAAAAAACAAGGAACTCAGAAAACATTGTTTCGCTGATGCCAGTGGTGCCTGCCCACAGCTGAGCCCTCCTTATTTGAAATACGCACAACTTTTAAGGAAAACAGCTGCTTAAGATGACACAAGTTATCTACTATGTTACATGTTTTCCTGCACCTCTGTCTCAGTCACAAGCTTCAAACGATTTCATGAGACAATATAACAACGTTAACTATTTTTGACAATATCCTATAAGAATTTTTTTAATTTTATTAATTTAAAATCCTGATACATCTACATGGACTTCTAGATAAGACAGCTATACTAACAGGATTTTTTCTATCTTACATAAGAATGTTATTTAAAATACTGAAAGGGACTTTAAACAATTTGGCATCTGTGGAAATAAAAAGCAACCTGAGAACATTTTTCCTAGTACAAGTCCAACGCCTGCGCAGCAGCTTTCAAGTGGTTATAATCCTCAATACTCATACGTATCCAAATATCTATGCTTACATAAGAAAATCTGAATGGACAGCAATAATAATAATTTTAAAAATCTAAAAAAATGTCAAATGAATTGATCTGACATTTAAACAAACAGGGTGAAGATTTATTTCCACTTAAGATTTACAATAAATTATACATATAGGTGAACATTTCTATTAAGATCCAATGAATATGCCAAAAAGTAATTGCAGGTAGACGCTCCAAACTTACATTGAAATTCATGTATTTCAGAAATTCAATAATTTACAACAATACATTAAAAAAAAAAAAAAAAGGCAACATATACAGACCTTCCAGTAGTCAGATTGTAAACTGTAGTACCTCTGGTATGCAGATAATGCTGTAGGAAAGAAAAACGAATGTTGAATTTGTTTTGTTGCATTTCCTTTGAAGAAAAAGATAGAAAACCTTAAGAGTCAGAATACACAACATTAAAATGACAAATGGTTTAATAAAAGTAACACTGCCACAATAAGTACACTGTTGTGGGTAATGCATTCCTTAAGATGATAATTTTGTTTTATGAAATGTCAACCTGAAGGTATATTTATTATTAATCTCACAAATGTAAATCAAGCAATATTTTAAAGAAAACCTATAACAAAGAAATAATTTGAAATTTCAGGATTTTCATCCTGGAAAAAACTGTTGTAAGATTTAAAAATTTAATCATGTAGCTCATTTACCATGCTCCCTGATGCCCTGTAATTTCTAAAGAACTGGTGCAGAGGGACATACAAAGCGAAATGAATTTCACATGCCCTTTCATTCAGTAACTAGAGAAACAAAAGCAACTGAAAAAAAGCTTGCATTTTATTCAACATCTAAGACCAAGACTAACCTGTAAAACTGAACAGCTCTGTTCAGTAGAATATTAGCTCTACCTAGCAACAAATTTCTCAAATTGCCATTCCTGCATCCCTCTTCCCCACTAAAAATTCTGGTTGATTCATCTTGCCCTTTGGCTAACAGGCCACATCAGACTATAATAGAAACAGCCTTTATGTTCTCATAAGAACACTGCACTAAGCACTATCCAAAAATGAAGAATTTAAAATAATGATTCATTGCAGTAACACCAAGATTTTGATTTTTCAAGTGTTTGCTTCTTAAGATTTACGAACACTTCTACACAGTATGTATTTTCCAAACAACAAAAGATGACAACCTCTGCTTTGAAAAACTACAAACACTAAACAGATTAAGACAGTAAGAACAATATGTACTTTATGTGCAGGTTCACTTCCTGCAAGTACCATGGACAAATGATGTGCCTAAATTTTATCACCCTTCAATGCCCGTCTTGCATATTCATTTCCCTAACTTAAGTTCTTAAGTTTAAGTGAATTAAGAAAAATTATAGACATAATGACAAGGTACACAAAACTTTCTCTCCTTAAGAATATACCTTTGCACTCATCTGTCTGTGAAGACTTCAAACCTTGAATTTTTAAACGCCTTACTGATACATGCTGAATCACGCCTGTAAGGTGCCACTTACCACTGGAACTGCTTGTAAAGCCAGCTTCTAATTTTGGTGCTCTAAACTGTGATTTATTTAGATGCCCAGAGTAGAAAAAAACCTAGGAGAAGACTCATCATCCTTTACACTACCAACATGCAATATGTGTTAAAAGTTTACATGCAACTTAGATGGACAAAAATCACTTAAAAATCTAGTCACTTAGGCTAAGTCTTTCACAATTTAAGAGTACAATTCCTCCCCCACCCCCAAAAAAATTTCAGTACAAACTGAAGGATATGACTGCAGTCTAACAACATAAATTTAAGACTATTAAGACTAAGCATATTTCAGTAATATTCTGTAATTATAGTATCACAGAATCATTTTGGTTGGAAAAGACCTTTAAGATCATCAAGTCCAACCATTATCCTAACACTACAAAGTCCACCACTAAACCGTGTCCCATTATGTTAAAAAAGATGTTCACAATAACACAATATAACCTCCTACCCCAAATACTACTTCCTCCTAGATTCACCTTCTCCCAGGTATCATTAATGACTTTTTAACAGAAAGGCATAATTAGCTCTTGAACATGGGAATGACCTTCCCAAATAGGAAAACACACACACACACACACACACTGAAACAGTTTTGTAATGTGTCACATTTAAATAAAATGAAATTTTATGGGTTTGTTTTTTTTTTGGTCAAGCAGTACATATCCCGATTTTAAAGGTTAAAACATATTTCAAGTACTTAAGTCAACAGCATCATATTATGCAAGATTCAAGAAACTGAGAACTTCTTGTAATCTATTCCTTTCCTAAAAAAGTGACTACTGCATTCAATTATACAGGGGATATGGATAAAATAAAAAGATTAAAAGAATATTAAATACAATCCTAAGTGTTTATACTGTGAAAATAAAAGGGAGAACTTCTTCAGTGCAGCTGTTAAAAAATATAGTCATACCCACATGAGCATATCCCATTGAACAGGAGAGCTGAAATATATGTTTCCCTACAGCAGTTAAGGTACCACTACTAAGTTTCTGAAACATCAACAGTTAAAAAAATGACCAAATCAAAACCAGAGAAGAAACATAAGACTGAAAAAGGAAAGAAAGAGGAAAAAAAAGCCTTACTGCTATTAAGTGACCAAAACATTCCATATGCAAGTACAGCACAAAGCTGTACAGCTCAAGCCTTTGTTCTTGCTCCTAACTCTAGCTAGTCAGAGCGTGCGCAGCCCCGTTCACCGGTCAGAGACAACAGAACAGAGGTGAGAAGCACTGAGAAAAGAGAAGACATCTGAAGGTATTCAACTCATTCATACCTGATAAAGCCCTGTGTCAGGGGAGAAGGAAGACTGGGAGGCACAGGAAACCAGGCTCCACTAACATCACTGCTTATAAAGAAACTTGCCCAGAGAAATTCTAGCACCTCCATTTAACACAGGGAAAAGTTCTTACAATGCAAGAAAGGAGTCTTTGCTCCATGATAACCTGCCACTTTTCCTTAAGAGTGTTGGTGTTTGCAAACTGTTTTCTTTTCTAATTCTTCCATTCTTCAATAAAGCATAGCAACTTCCCAAAGTACAGTTGACATGATGGCTTTAATGTGCCAGGCTCATGTTACAATTAAAAACAAGTACACGGAAACAGCAGGGACTGCTGAAGCAGATTTCATGTTTACACGATAAGAAGGTAAGGCCTTCATTCTAAGGAAGGTCACACTACTGTTCCAGAAGAACAAAGACGACACTACAGTCCTCTTAAGTGTCTGAAGTGCCCAATCCTACTTGTGGGTTCAGCAACCTCTTCCAGGGATCCAGCCTTTCCTTCTACGGTAACTGTATTCTGCTTCTACTTAACTTCTTGAAGATGAAATGCTAAAATTCTCAGCGTTGTGCTGAAAATGAGTAACAATGAATCATGGAGGGATCCCTTATACAGGAGCTAAATGTCTCTTTCTTCCTTATGAAAGTTAGACAACTAGAAACTGTTGTTAAATCATCAACAAGTGCTCAACTTACAGTTAGTTACCTGTGAAAGTTTATTTCAGCCCTCTTTACAACTAGATTAAATACCTACTCCACAAACACTCAAGCTCTGCTAGAAAAGATTGAAGGAACAGGCAGAAAAACAGAAAAAAGGGATTCAAGAGAACATTCTTTTTTGCCAGAGCCCACATGAATCAAGCATATCCTTAAGAATTATGCATACAAAAAGAGGCTAGAAACCAAATTATGAAAACAATATTTTTGAAAAACTAAATAAATCTACTAGTTTTAAAGCAGTAGAACATGAACTATAAATTTGAATACTACCATACTTCCTACTCCGAGCAAGTCACCAGTGAGCAGACATTGACCCTGAGTTCTACGATGTAGAAATAGAATATCTTATCTAAAAAGTGTATTATGGAACTACAAGCAACTTCTCTCTTAAATGAAGTTTATAACTATGGGAAATGAGTGCAAGCCCCTCAAATTACAAACTCTATTCTAGATTAAGAGAAAACTAACAAGTGAATCTGCTGAGCAACAAAAATTTTACACAAGTCCCTGTCCGAAACACAGGCTATATTTCAGCACTGCTAGGATTCTAATTATAGGATGATATTCTCTGGTTTACTGAAAAGTGAAAAGAAAGTCACTTGTGTCATGCATCACTTCAGTAGCATTTAAAGAACAAATTAAAACCAAACACCACACAAAACTATTTAGCAATACTAAATGCTGCAATGTCATTTGCACCTTCACTTTTCAACCAAGACTGGTCATTCCAAGGTGAGACAATTTTTGTCACAAAAAAAATTCTAAGAACTACTGCCCCTCTTTCAACATAGGGTCAACGCTCATTTTTACAGATACAAGTGAATTATCCCATTTCAGTTAAGATGTCCTTTTTTAAACATAATTGACTGCTTTGAAATCACTCTTTGGCACAGCTGAATTCTGCCATCTTCTGATTAGGAACTTATTATTGAGCTTTTCCAATCTAAAAGTTTGCCACTGAAATTCTTGAACATACAGAATTGCTGGATGCCAAATACATAAAAGTTTCTTTTTTCAGCATGCAGAACACTCCTGAGCATCTAGAAAATGCATGTCTGAACTCAGAACAGGACTGAGTGTCAACAGTAGGACACTTCTTGCTTCACTCTCAACTATATTCATAAAATGACCCAGTCAACCACAGAAAACTCTTAAAAGCACAAAGCTGAGAGACCACATTCAGACCTCTAAAACAATATTGGACAAGTGACTTGAGAATTTCTAAAAAACATGCTCATAATTACCTAGCTCTGTATTTCTGCCCAGTATTTCATTACTTACTGCATTGGTTTACACTCTCCCTGTTAACATCTCTCTCCAAAACCTGGCAATTTACACCATTTGCCTAACAGGCAATCCTTATCATCAGACTCTTGAAAACCCTACAACCAACCTACTGAGTGGCAGACACAGCATTTACCATCCTACCCTGTGAATAGGGAGGGTGGAAGATGAGGGTGGTGGTCACCATCAGCTATATTGCTTGAGGAGAATGAAAGAACCTAAAACAGCTCTGAAAAGAAAAACACAATCTTTCCACCCAAAGAATTAAAGCTACAGGCCAGTAAGAAACCTCCTGAGCTCAGGCTCACTTCGGAATCTGTGTTTAAGCCTCTGCCACCTATTGCAGAGCTGACCCCCGATGAGTTCACAACAGTCACGGTCTACTGGTTTCCTGTTCTTACAGGTTTTTACAGCCACCCAGAACTACCCACTTTGCAACATCTACAGTTACTTTAACACTGACAGCCTTGATTATTTTCCCCTCAGTTTGTCTTCCTCTCTTACTACAACTGGGGTCAAGAGAAGACATCTCAGAATCAGGACAGGAATGATACTGGTTTCTTATTTGCCCCTGTTCAAGATTCCTTGATTTCACATAAAGAATACAAAACAGATTTTACATAATTACCATGTATGTGGTTTCAGGATGTTATTTTTTTGTTTAAATCTACTTAACGTCATAAGAAAATAGTAAAACTTTATGAAATAGGTAATTGTTTCAGTGACACTACAGACAATCTCTCTGCATATCCAGAGTCTATAAATACATAACCTAAACAAACGAGTAAGGTAAACATGGGGAGCAAAATGCCTAGACTGCATGACATCCACCTACCTGCCATTTTTAGCACATCTGATCACAAATCACACACTCACGGGATAGCTTTTATGATCTGCTCTAACAAACCTACTTTATGATACCTGAAAATTTAAGAGGCCTTTGAAAGTGATGCAAACATGCAGCAGTTTGAGTACTTTAGTGCTTCAGTAAGGAAAAAGTGAACTAGATACTGACACCATCTAGTGGCACCTTGCAAGGCTAAATGTGACTAACACAAATTTTTGGCTTGCTGAACTTTAAAGAATTAACAGCAAGCATTGATTTTATGACATACCCCTGAAAAGAGAACTTTAAAACAACTCAAAGCTCCAAATTTTTCTGTGGAAATCAATACTTTTCTTAAATAGAAATTTCTTTTTTCAATGTGAATTTTTAAACAATGACTAATATTTCTTAGTGTTTATCTGATGTGAAAACAAATAGTAAGATAGAAAATAAGCTGAAGAACTGCACAATGGACGCAAGGAAAGGACACAAGCAATCCTTTAAATCTGACAATTCTTCCAGGAAAAACAAATCTTCATTAAACACCTAGGACACATATGCAAGTTACAGAAACAGCTTATTACATAGTGCAGGTTTTATCCACAATAGTGTTTTAACCTAGCAAGATGAACACTGCTGGGCCATAAAATTAAAGACATCAAAAGGTGAGGAAATTCCAAGGTTGAGTCAATGGAATTGACTCTTAGCTGAGTAAAAAACTGCCTGCGTGGCCGGGCCCAAAGAGTAGTGGTGAATGGAGTTCAATCCAGTTGGTGACCAGCACAAGTGGTGTTCCCCAGGGCTCAGTACTGGGGCCAGTTCTGTTTAATATCTTTATCAATGATCTGGACAAGGGGATTGAGTGCTCCCTCAGTAAGTTTGCAGATGACACCAAGTTGGGTGGGAGCGTTGATCTGCTCGAGGGCAGGAAGGCTCTGCAGAGGGATCTGGACAGGCTGGATCAACGGGCCAAGGCCAGCTCTATGAGGTTCAACAAAGCCAAGTGCCAGGTTCTGCACTTGGCTCACAACAACCCCATGCAGCGCTACAGGCTTGGGGATGAGTGGCTGGAAAGCTGCCTGGCAGAAAAGAGCCTGGGGATGCTGGTCAACAACTGGTTGAACATGAGCCAGCAGTGTGCCCAGGTGGCCAAGAAGGCCAACAGCATCCTGGCCTGTATCAGAAATAGTGTGGCCAGTAGGAGTAGGGAGGGATCATCATAGAATCATTAGGTTGGAAAAAGACCTCCAAGATCATCAAGTCCAACAGTCAACCCAACACCACCACGCCCACTAAAACATGTCCCAAAGTGCCACATCTACACCGTTTTTAAACACTTCCAGGGATGGTGACTCCAGCACTTCCCTGGGCAGCCTCTTCCAATGTTCGACCACTCTTTCAGTAAAGAAATTTTTCCTAACACCCAATCTAAACCTTCCCTGACGGACTTGAGGCCACTTCCTCTTGTCCTCCCACTTACTACTTGTGAGAAGAGACCAACACCCACCTCACTACAACTTCCTTTCACGTAGCTGTAGAGAGCGATACGGTCTCCCCTCAGCCTCCTCTTCTCCAGACTACAGTCCCCCTGTACTCGGCACTGGTGAGGCCGCACCTCAAATACCGTGTGCAGTTTTGGGCCCCTCACTACAAGAAAGACACTGAGGTGCTGGAGTGTGTCCAGAGAAGAGCAATGCAGCTGGTGAAGGGCCTGGAGAACAGGTCTTATGGGGGGCGGCTGAGGGAACTAGGGTTGTTCAGCCTGGAGAACAGGAGGCTGAGGGGAGACCTTACCACTCTCTACAACTACCTGAGAGGAGGTTGTAGCGAGGTGGGGGTCGGTCTCTTCTCCCAAGTAACAAGTCATAGGACTTGTCAGAGGAAATGGCCTCAAGTTGCACCAGGGGAGGCTTAGATTGGACATTAGGAAGAATTTCTTCACCAAAAGGGTTGTCAAGCACTAGAACAGGCTGCCCAGGGAAGTGGTAGAGTCACCATCCCTGGAGGTATTTAAAAGACCTGTAGATGTGGCACTTAGGGACATGGTTTAGTGGTGGACTTGGCAGTGTTAGGTTTACGGTTGGACTCAATGACCTTAAACGTCTTTTCCAACCTACATGACTCTATAAAGACACAAAAAAAAAAAAAACAAAAAACACCGTTTTGTGAAAGCTAGAGCAGCAAAATGCAGCTCAGCCCTTTTGCTCCACGGCCTCCGGAAAGAGGCTGTTCTCCATTTCCTCCAGACATCTGTGCTCAAAGTACCAAGGAGACAAACATAGAAGCCTAAAGAATGTCTGTCTTAACAGAGAATGAAGGCAGACACACAAAGGCAACACAATCATACATTAAAGAATGAAAAAATCACCAAATAATCCTAAGTAATTTTATTAACAACTACACATCCTCGTCTGGAAATTTAATGCAGCAGCAAAGTGGTGAAAAGCCCACTGTCCCACAATCGTGTCCAGCTATGAGTTGCACAGGAGACCAGGAAGTATTAAACATGTAAGACATACACGAGTTTGACAACGAGTTGACTGTTACAGAAATCCTTTAGATAATGAACTCTATAAAAGGTCTTCAAATGTTGAGAGTATCAGCGAAGGGACACAGTGGAATCATATGAAGCTCAAAAATCCTTCTAAGAGCATATTGCGCCAAGCAACTTTTAACAATTAAGTGCTTATTTAGAACACTGCCCAAAATCCAAGTTTTCAGACAACCAGACAAAAAACATGGTCCAGCTATATTCTGCAATAACAATCTTCTGCTAACGTCCCCTCCCCCCACACTATTTATAAAGAATGTTTTAATGTTTTAGGCTTACAATAACATTCTTACTTCTTTCTATAGGAATTTCACATAATGGTTTGAACCACCTGAAATTAAACCACCCAAAATTCAACAACGGCATCCTGAAGATGAAATAAACAGCTCTAAATAGAAGCAATCCAATTACTGACAGCTATTAACAATTACAAACAACAAAATAAAACCCCTTGAACCTACAATTCACACTTATGTGAAACAGTCATCTCTTCCTAAACTCATTCGGATTGCTATGCTACTTAAAATCCATTCTAGTTCTTCAGGACTCATCAGTAAAAGACAGCAGCAACCAGCATAATCCTATCTATGCTGGGAAGTTCTCTTACGTAAGTTTTAAGATGACTCCTACTACTCTGTACCTCAGATCACAGTGCATTGAAATGCTTCCTAATGACAATACTTTCTTTCAAAGTCCTCAAAGACTAAGACATTAACCACTACAGAGACATTCTCAACAGAGCTGGAACTGTAAGCAGAAAGGAACATAGGTATGTCGTTGAATTTGGGAGTTGTTTTCACCACCAAACAAGAAAACAATCTTGTTCACAAAAGAACAATCAACAAGTGTTTAAATTTTAGTTTTAAGCTGTATCTTAAATAAATGAGCACCCCAATAAGCATTCTGTATTTTTTTCAGTTTTATTTTAAATTTTAGCCTAACAATTGCTAAAAAATGCCCTTGGACTACTTAACACTACCTTATAACTTACAATATTTTTATTTTAGTGCTTTTGACAATGCAGTCGCTATCTACAAACAAAGTATTATTAAAACTGTTCTGACATAGTACATAAAAAATGTGATCATCACTTGAATACAGCAATAAGAACTATTTTAGTACAGTATTTATTGTGCTTTAGTAACTGTGATGTGAATAATTGCATGTTTTTCCCAACTCATTTATTAACTGCATTATCTACTTCCAGGAATTTTGCTTAAGAGAACATCAATTCAAGGAGGCAAATGATAAAAGCACGTCTCCACTTGTGCAACTGTTAGCTGCCCTCCAAGTCACAGGCTGGAACACAGCACATATATTGGACTCTTCCACAAAATAGATATGAAGATCCCTAAGAAAAAACACAGATGATGTCAGAGTCCATGAGCTCATTAAACAGCATTCAACTAGAACATAAACCTTACAGATCACTGTCTACACTCCGTACTCCTTACGGAAACCAGGGTCATGGAAAAAAAAAATTAAAAAAATCTCCAACTACTGATGTAGCAACGTTTCCTCCAAGACTAGCAGCACAACAATTTTGGTGAAATCCTGGCCCTCCTAAGGAATGCAGTAGCAAACAAAGTTCACAGGTATATACCATGGAGTCCCAGCTGGATCCACAGCACATCCAAAAGCCTACATGGCAACGCATCCACCTCCTCTGGCAAAACCTGAGGCTGAGGTTTCACATTCTGGGGCAACTGCATCACTTTTTTCTGCTAGGTTATTTTTCAGTTGGATCAGCTCCCCACACAGCTGCACGTTCAGCTGTGCCAGCACAAAGCAGACAGCAGCAGTGAGCAGGCAGGGGGTGCCACTAAAGACACACCCAGGGAACGACGGGTTTAGAAACCTCTGAAGCAATTAAACAGCTAGGGAATAGCTGCCTCACCAGGGGAAAAAAAAAAAAAAAAAAGGGAGGACGACCTCAGATTAGAGTTAAGAAAATGCTACTGAGGAAACAGAATAGTTTTGACTGGGAGGAGCAAACATTCTCATTTTGGGAAATTCTGCAGCCAAATTCTGACCTGTAATGATCAAGATGATGAAAGCTCGGCACAGAAACCACCCTGAACATGCTTGCTAAGCTGAATAAAACTGCCTTGGTTATAATCATCTGAATAAAAGTCAGTGGCTCATAGTACTCAAAATCTGCAAGAAGGTTAATACCTTGCCTAGGATCTTCCCCTAAGAGTAGCAGAGTGCAATTAACAAGAGAACTTAGTTTCACAGCTGCTGAGAAAACCCTTTAGCTAACAGCAGCAATTCAAACATTCTGCATTTTGAGAAAACTATAAGCTGCAGACCAGCTTCAGATATTTTAAAGGCTAGGAAAAAACATTATGATACTCTAGTCTAACCTCAGAATAATGCAGAGAAGAAAGAACCTCATCCAGTAATTTCTGATGTAAACTCACAACTTTTGTCGTGAGACAAAGTCCTTTTTGTTGGAGACAAGTCTATCTTTTTAATAAAAAAAAAAAAGCATATTAAATTTGGACTTCATTGGCTACAAGTGACAGAAAACAATGCACTTCAAGAGAAATTACCACAACATTTTACAGGTTTCATCTAAAAATATAAATATGCATGCTAGATGTATTTAGACTTCAGCAAGATATGAGCCATCAGCTTACTCCACATTCAGAGGCAGCCTGCCCCTAAACTGGTATTTCACACATACATGCAGCAAGGGAAGCATTTGTCTGGTTAGTTCCAGTAACGATATGCAATAACCTGCCCTGCATCTTTCTCAAGGTCCCTCTTTTCCGGGGGGTGAGTCCTAATTCTTATGAAGAAATGACCTACAGCCTTTTTTACTACGTATATGAGAAGGTATTAGCTACACGAAAATACTAACATGCAACAAATACACCCAACAGAATGATCCACATTTGTCAACATATTTGTGAAAAAAATGGGACAGATCAAAACAGAAGAAATTACACAGGAAACCTAACAGATCTGTATCAACCAAGCGTTGCTTCATCTTGATCACTGATCAGACTTCTGCAATCAACTAACAGTTTTGTTCTACCTAGCACAAGCTATATTGCAAACGCTTTTAAACAAAGAATACTATCACATTTGCCTTTGATAACGAGCAACACACCTTTCTGCATTATATACAAAGGTGTACACCTATTAAAGATATTTAATTGAATCAATAATAGGCTGCCAATGAAAAGAAAAGTTGTTCAGTATTAGTCATGCTACTACCTTGTGATATTTTATTAATTATATCCAATTTATTAAATACATCAACTTCTCCACAACTTTGTCCAAGGCTAACTCCAGACTATAGACAGATTTATAAGATCATCCTGCTTCAGCTTTTTACACTTCTGAAACTTCAGGACTTAAAAATCGTCTAAAACACACATTAGTGAGATCAAAACACTTCAACTCACTTTTCAGTTCCCAAGTGTTTAAAATTTAAATCTAATTGCAATTAGAATGTATGATACTTTGAGTAACAGAATTTATAGAATGGAATAAAATTTATTTCTACTTTAAATTTGTAATGCAACGCACCAGCATTCTATTTCTTTCATGTAACAGTAGTAAATTAATTATAGAACACTTAAACTTTTTGCACTGTGCATAAGACTTTTACAGTCACTGGTACAGAGTTCAACA
This sequence comes from Leptosomus discolor, assembly GCF_034619465.1. NCBI lineage: Eukaryota > Metazoa > Chordata > Aves > Leptosomiformes > Leptosomidae > Leptosomus > Leptosomus discolor. Next base: position 96,736,463 of record NC_141391.1, on the reverse strand, counting down.
ACCACTGTTAAGAGCGTGCCCCCCTCACTTAATAAAAAAACCCCTTTAATTTCCCTTTTCCCCTCAATTACAATTCCTCAAGTATTACTTTCACTACTACACCATTCCTTTGAAAATACAGATACACCTTTTTTTTTCATATTTCATTACTAACAGAGTTTTCTGACTTTTTGAGAGTCCTTTCATGATTGAGATGCGACTTTAAACAGGTCTCTAAGAAAATACTAAGTATTTTAATCGAGGTTTTTAAAGCCTAAATGTTTCTTGCCACACAGTTCTGCTCATGCTTGTTTACAGTTCTGGAGAAGTGATATTTTCAACCACCATTTGTAATTTTTATCCTTGTTTTTAAAACTATATATCCAGCACAAAGCAGACTCCTCCATCAGTAAACCTCGCCTCTGATCCACAGCAACACCTAGTCCTGTCACTCTTAACTGTTATCAACTCAACACCAGAGTTAATACAGTTCAGCCCACAATCCTGCACTGTCTTTGCCAAGTAAAATATACTCAGCCATACTGCACTCACATCATACCAAGTTGTATCAGGCTAATCAGAAACAGCAGTGTAAGTTGTTTGCAGAGGGGGTGGCTGAATTTTCATAAAATAAAATAAAAACATGGGATCAGACTATTCTTCAGTAAATTCTATAGCCAGCATACTGCCAACATTCCCTTCAGGTTTTCCCATGTCTCTGGAATTGGAAAAAACAGTGGTTAAATTACACCAGTTGGATGGGATGAAGGTATAAGTTCTGGGTTCCTCAAATGTCGGTACAAGTTGTAGGTACCAAGGTCCCTAAGCTCCCCATCTATTCAACAGCGACAGATGCCTCAATCACTCAAAGCCTTCTGGATTTACAGAATGAAATTATAGAACTGCAAATTCCTCCCTAGTAACATCAAATCTAAACGTTTGTCACCTAAAAAATGAAGGTTCCAAGAACTCTAACTCACACTGGTTTATGTCAGACATAATGAACAAGGGGACACACAGACACACTGTTAATGACACAGTCCACATCTGGCCTGAATCACTAAGCAGTGCTTTTGAACTACTACCAGTTATAATTAACTTCCCTCTTTCTCTGTCCCAAGGTAACTGTTTACAGTATTCTTCTGTGTTTGGAAAAAGGCATGGGGTGGGAGTAGACATTTTCAGGGTGGGGGTGGTAGTGTTTGGTTTCCTTACACAAACTCAAACAGATCCACATTCATATTACAACTATAAAGCAACAACAATGAAAAAAAGACATTCCATGAAAAAAATTAAATATTCTGGCCTGTTCCAATTAGCTAGGTAGAGTAAGACCCAAAAAGGCTTTGTACTCATCCCTACCTCCCACAATCACTGGAAGTGAGGCAGCTATCAGACACCAGGCCTGACACCCAGTGTGACAGGAAGTGGGAACAGGACAAACTGAACATCTAGCTCAGTGTCTCAGTCAGCAACATAGCAGAGCATCTTTGGGAATCCACACCACTACCAAAAAAACACTCTACTGATGCACAAGGAACAAAGCACAAGTGTACATGAGGTTCTATGTTCACTGGCTGCAACGATGGCAAAAAATATTTAAGCAATTTCAAAGACTGATGAAGCAGAGCTCCAAAAAAAAAAAAAAAAACCAAACAAAAAAACCCCCTAACAAACCACAAAACCAAAAACCACCCCCCACAAACCCCCTACACCCATTCTTCCACTCCGTATTTGAAACACAACTTGAAACACACTTAAAGTGCAGATTCTTCCTTCTGAATTAACACTTTCAGCACAGCCTTACCTGTCAAGATTGTGGACACACATGAAAGCACTAGGGCAGGCTCTTGTCCTCTGCACTTGTGTCTCCCACCCCCCACAGGAAACCTTCAGTGCCATGGGTTCAAGTGCTTATACAGGCATGTAAAAATGAACCAGAAAAACGAAGTAGGCAGTCTGGTACTACTGTACAAACTAAAGAAACTTCATATTCATACCTGTACAAGTAGTGTTTTGGTTTGGTTTTTTTCAATTTAAGGAAGGAAAAAAAAAAACCAAATCATTAAGAACTTAGAATGCAACCATTTTCATAAAGACATCATCAGTCTTACTCTGTTTGGCTTTGAAATATAATAGAAACCAAAAAAACAGCAAGTTATCCAAATCTCTTCCATTCCATTCTGTCAACTACATCAAATCACAATCCCCCAATGACATTTATCAGAAGAACTAAAAAAACCTTACCTTTTGGATAATCTTCCAATAAGAGGTTGAAGTGACCTAACTGACAAAAGAAATCAGACTCGACCTTTCCTTCAGCTTTCAAAATTAGCGATTCATAGCAGCGAACAGCCTGGGAAAAAGAAATACAAGGTTTTCAAAATTCTGTATTTAACTACAGCAAATAATACATTTTCTGAGAAATAATAAAGTTTCTTGTTAATATGTAAGGCAAGAAGTCTACAAACACTCCCAATAATGTAGTTAGCATTACTTTTCCAAGAAGAAATGTAATATTTGAGACAGAACAAGTTCACTGATTCTAACGCAAACTGACAGCAAATGAAAATAGAAGTTTTCTCTGGTTTGAATCTGGACTCCAGAAACATATACCTTAGCAAGGATTTCCCAAGGTCTGATTCTTTTCACACACCTCTATGATGTCACGAAAGAGTTTACTACCTTCTGCTTACTACACCGTTACTGTAGACTAAGTAAAGCTGAAGTTAGAAAAGTGAATCCAACTAGAAAAGAATTTTACTTTGGGAAAAGCTGCCCCAGAAGTTTAAGCAGCACACACAATCACAGTACGTTCTGTGCTGCAAACACACATTTTTAAATAAACTGAACCAATACCTTCTATTCAACGTAACATTCACGATCTTTGACCTGTTATATTCTTACCTCATGACCCTATTTACACTTTGTGAGGGAATGAACAAATAAATAAAAATAATTTTCCCAACTTTTTGAACCTCTAGTTTCTTCATTTTGAACGTACTAGCTATTAAAGTGAAGTAGCTGAATAAACTTCTGCACCAGCAGAAGATTTCACAGTTCTCAAAAGCTTGACAGACTTCCAACAAACTCTAATTCCAGCTGGTTAATCCATGACTTTCAGCAACGCACAGTTTGACTCTGCTTGCAAGTATGAACTGCTTGGTTTTAATTCATTGCTATAATCAAAGACCTTAATACTTACTCTGAAATGACGAGCTTCGTTAAGTCAGTTTATTAAAACTGAAAATTCGAAAGGTGAAAAAAAGACCAATCTATCCTGTAATACTGAAGTCCGAATACTAAACTAGTAGCCTTGCCCGTATTTATGATTTACTTCATGTACACTTGTATTGTTCTGACTTGTAAAGTTCTGATGGATAAAACTGCCACAAAACGGGTAGCATCTAGACTAAATCTATTAGGTATATGTGTGGTATTAAAATTATTTCACAAAACCATTTAAATTACGTATTTAAAACTGTAGCTATTTGGTCATATGCTGAAGATATTGAGATGTGTATTTGCCTCTATATTAAAAAACTGTCACAGAACTTTGCATTCATACTGCAAGTTTTACCTTAGCAAACTGCACTGGAAGAACTGGAATTCTGTTAACAGTTAATCAAAGATACTACTCCTTTAATTTTATTCCCACCACTACGAATACCGCTTGGAGTCAGCCACCTCTCAATCTAAAGAATACAATCCCTGGATCAGAAGCAAAGCACACAAGTCCGAGTAAGTTTCTTAAAATTACTATGTGTGTAGGAACTGAGTCTCAACATTCAGGCTCATCAGCTGAACCTATTCCCATCCACAAATGTTTTAACACAGAATCTTGGTTTTCACGCCATGCTTCCTCTCCCCATTATTTTGGTCCCATCTCTTGATTTGTACAAATCCCAACACAATTCTTGCTGGTGCTCCTAATGTTACTGTCACAGATTAATTTGCAGATCGGATTCCCATTTTCTGATAATATGCAATACCTTCTGCAGCTGCTGAAGAGAATATACGTACTACTACATTTCCTTAAATCAGTATTTTGCCTTCTACAATTCAGTCACTGTTCAGAGTACATAGGAGCTGCTACCACAAGTGGTAGCTTACAAAAACTGTTGGGAGTGGAAGTTAGAGTAGTTTATTTCCTCAATTAGATGGCTACAAGTATTAAAAGGGAACTTGACTTTATGAACAAATGTAACAGGATTTTTCTATAGACGTCTCTTCAAGGAAATTAGAAATCATACGCACTTAAACAGCTAAGCATCCGGGTACGCTTAACATTTCCCCAATCCTCATTAAAAGATGTATCAAAAGATGTACCACAAGTACACTGAAGCACTATATATATTAGGGACACAAAAAGCTGTGCCCACATCTTTTGCCTAACAGATCAATTCTCAACAAGGCAGATTTTCCCTTTGCCTTAGAAAACACTTTGAAGGTACCGCTAAGGCAGCCTACTAATGTCAGCACAAGGCAAGGCGCAGGATACCAGAGGTGCAAAACAGAACTTCCCCTTTAAGTAACAGTTAAATTACAGTTAACTGTTACTGTAAGAACAATTCTACTACACCACTACGTACACCCGCTCAGTGGATCTCTATTACAACATTATGAAGAAAACACTTATGTTTATGGAAACTTAAATTGTGAATGTGGTTTCACATGAAGTTTTAAAATTCTTCTAACTCATTCTGATAAAAAGAAACAGAAACTTCCTCGGCAGGAACACCAAAGGTGGCCTTCGAGTCTCTGGACTACGCAGACTGGTCAGCAAGCAGCTCTTGGCTCTTCCCAGTAGCCACAGCAGATTCATCTAGACAATTCATCCAACTTTGGTTCTCATCAAGAAACTTTCTTCCCCATCAAACCCCTCCACAAACATCTTTATAAAGGAGCAAGTATTTTTCTGCATAGGTAAGATTTTGTCTCTTAGTGGAATAAATGGATGCAAAGCATTTTGAAGGGGAAGGTCACAACTACATGTAACTGTATACAGTTTCTTTGCAGGAATAATCAAAGAATCTCATTTCAGTGGATCTGTAACTGTAAAGGCCATCTATAGCACCACATGTGCAACCAATTTAAACCATCCTGAGACACTAAGAATTCTAAGGAAGTTAAAAACCCCTCAGGTTTTTAAGTATTGTTATTTCTCCACATTATATGGATTTGTAAGTGCACTCAATGGAACCAGCCTTGCGAATTGCTAGTATTGACAAATTAACAAGAAAGAGAAGGACCCTGAAATGAAAAGGAGTATTGCTACACATCGTATGCTTCCTTCCCTTTGTTCAACGCTCCGTGAAGATAAAAGGGAAACCTGAAGAATTTAGGAACTTAGCAAAACAGTCAGCCGCAGCTGCTTTGCAGTGTGGCAACCAGAGCAGAAGCAGGAAACAAATATAGGAATGGCTGCAGGAAGAGAAGATGGTTTATACGATACAAAAAGTAACAATAGTCATGTTGTTTGCCACCTGCTTGGTTAAAAGCAAACCGAAGTAACACACTATTGTCAATACTTCTGACACAACAGTTACAAACCTTCTCTTGTGACATCATAGTTCGTGACTGGTGGCATTCTGATTTCACAAATTCAACCAGCAATTCTTAGGACACATTTAAATACAATATCGCGAAAAAGAAAAAGGCTTCGTGTGTTTTTCAAGTTTGAGAACGCTAGCAAAACATTCATATGTGTTCACAGAAGGAAAAAACAATTCCATCATCATCTTTGAAAAGCACTACCAAATCCCTGTAAGTTCACTACTTATTATTCCAAACAGAAAGGAATTAGAATATTTTTTCCCCCTCTGCTATGAGAAGAAGATTGCCCCCACCCCTCAAAAAAACCCAAACCAAACAAAAACCACCTCATAAAGCAAATGCCAGTTTTGGCTATTATTAACATAATGTCTTTTCACGAAGAAGAGACCCCAGAATTGGGAATATACTATAACCAAACACAACAATCCAACAGATAAAAATCAGAATTCTAAATACTGTATACAGAAGTCACTGATATATCTTACAGTTCTACTTCATAACTGAAGGAAGTTATGAAGTAGAAGGAAGGACAATGTTATTTCTACTTCAACTAATACGAAAAAAGCTTTACCATTACCACTGGTTGCAATTATTTGTATTTTACAGCACAAATTCAAATTACTGTTAAACAACTGTATTAAAAAGAAAAAAAAAATCAATACAGCTTTTTTTGAGTCGTTTCTAAAGAAGATGATGTATTGATGGCCTTTCTTACTCATGACAAGCATGACTGACACCAAGATGAAAGCAGCAGGACTAAATAGCCAAACATGACAAAATGTTAGTTATTAATTCTTTAATACTAACGGCATCAAAACGGAGTGCAGAGTCAGCAAATTTTTACTTAAAACACTGATGACTACAGAAAACCAAAAAACTAGCAATACAAATCGTTAGCACGGCAATGGCTGGGCAGTAACGTACAGTGAAAGAAATTATTTTAATTTTACTGAGTAAAAAATATCCACTCTTTACAAACAGCAAAAATAGCTGTTCAAGAAAAACACAGTGTTTTAACGCAGACAACATAGTGTAAAATGACAAATTCAAAGCCTCAAGATCTTCACAACAGACAACACTATTGTATAGGTAGATAAGCCTTCCGGGGCAGGGGGGTGGAAAAAATTTTGAAAAGCAGTAACATGAATGGATGGGCTTTGCAAGCAGGTCATGAGAACTTCCATGACCTGGAAGCATGAAAAAAATTCCATGTGAAAAAATTTGGAGAGACAGACATCAGTGGACTCTTCACAAATTAAATACGTACTGCCCTAGTGCTTAGAAATGAAACGTTAATTAGCTCTAAAGGAATATTTTACCCTTCTGGAAAAGAAAGTAACTATGTAGAGCATGCTGGACACTGAAGCCATGATCACGCTATGTACCACCAGTCAGTCTGAGGGATATCTACAGACCAGAAAAGCAGAAGTTTGTGTATGAGCTGGGCTCACTCTCACCACCTCATTATCAAAACAGGATGTTCTGAAAGGCTCCTCTTCCATTCTTTTCTCTACATCAAAATCCATCAAAATGCATGATTTTCCAGTAACAATGACAACAGCTACCATCCTGAGACCCTCCCAATTCAGTTCTAGCTCTTGTTCTGCAAAAACAGAAGTGTGAACAAGGCTCACTTCAGCTAAGCAAGGAGAAAGAAAAAGACGCTCCTAAATTCTTCATAAGTTAAACTGTTCTTTCCACCCCCATCAATGACTGACTGGATAAACACCACCTCCTGGGCTGTAGATGACATAAAAGAACATCTCATTTACTTCTACAGAGAAAAGTATGAATGTAATTCATATTTGATTGAAGATAACCTATATTAATTCAGCAGATCCTCCACTGAAGGCTCTCATATTATGTATGGACAGCACAATACCCTTAACTTTCCTTACTCAGTATCAATTCCCACTACAGCTTTCAAAGATTCTTTATATGCTCTCTCCCTTTGTGAAGCTCATACTGTGTTATAAATTTTCTGTCTCAACTTTGCACAAGTTTACCGTCCTTGTATTTCACATATGGACTGTATTATATGAAAACCACAATATAAGAGTGTCAGAAGTACCTCATGCTGGACACAAACATGCTCCTGCCCCAAAAGACTTAGGCCTCAAGAAAGAAAAACCATGAACTGTGCTCTTCAGTAACTTCGTTCTTGCTTTCTATGGCATATTGGAATGTCGAGAAGTTACTCTAATCTGCTAATGATATTTAAGATCAAAGTCCTTATTGTTTCAGGGACAGTAAGTAGTATAGAACAATAGAAACTTATCCTCACACATTTCTCAAGAAATCCATCATCAATTTTAGCCAATTTATTTTCCTATGATTACTGCTTCATGGAACAGGACACAAGAATGAACAGTGCAAGCAAAGAAGAAAAGCAGTTGTACACATTAGCTACACGCACAGCTTGATGGCAACAATTAAGACAAATTTTCTTTAAAAGCCACTACTGTGGTCTAGGTCTTATATACCACAGGGATCATTTGAAAAAAAGTATTTGTTACATCTTCAGTATGATCTGGAAGTAGAAAAGAGGATATAAAGCTGCAAATAGCAGAAGTAAGCTCAAGGTTGCTAAGCTAACAAGTGAAAATTAACACGAAAACTAATGGAAAGGTAAACAGCACAAACCAGAAAAGTTATAGAGAGTGGAGTGAAAGAAGCACACTATCACCATCAAAAAACCAAACAATAAAATAAATATATTTATCAATTTACAAACCTACTGCAGAGAATTAGTATCACCAAAACAAATGCTACAATCAGATGGAAAATAGGAGACACTGGTAACTTAGAAATAATTCTTCCTGAAGCCAATTATCATTGAAAAATGAGGGATACTGCTTCATAAAAAGCACAGAACTGCAGAATGAATACAAAATAGCATATATGCAAATCAATGATAAATGGAGAAAAGTGACAGAGGGGGAAAAAACCCAACTTGCCATCACCGAATAAAGAACAGTTATTATCAACTATAAGACATTCTGTACAAGTGTTTTCTGTCAGACAGATGTAAACTCAATAGCGCAGGCTTCTCAAAGAAAAATACAGGAAACTTAGTTGTTTTCAGCCACAGTATCCATAATCAATTCATTTTGATGAAAAATTTGTGACTGGAGTTAGCGCAGTGAATCACTCTGCATTAATTCTGAGATCACCTTTAGGATACAACACCCCCCCCCTCTCCCCGCGGCATTGCTTCTTTTAAATACAGTAAGATATATTCACAAATATAGATGTGCACGTATGTACAGACAGACCAACAATACACAGGAAATGAAAACAAATTCTAAACTATCAGCAAACAAAATGCTCTCCATTCTGCCCCTGAAAACATTTCATAATCAAGACTCAGGAGATTATGACAAATTTTGTATGGAATTTCATCGTTCCAAATCCCACACAGACTTTTTTTTTTTTTAAGTAGCAGTTGATTTTTCATAGGCAATTGAAACGGCTGATTTCTATCTGAGACTATAGGAACTTTTTTTGTTATTTTTACCATAATAATTCTATTTCAAGTAGAATTGCAGCAACTTAATTTAGTAATTGTTCTAGAGCTAATGAGTATTCCACCACCCACTAAAATGTAAGACTACTAAATCTGATTTTATTCTAGCAAAATTCTGAACTATACCATCATAGAACATCAGAACTGAGGTGCAAGCATGTCATACTTCAGAACATTTAGACAGTTAACTTTGATAAACTCATCTTTTTTGAAAATGTTAAACCAGTTGCATCTAGGAGGCTACAGATTTTAGAAAGATATCATACACCAAATAAATAGCTGGGTTTTATTTCATTGGGTAAACAACTTTGGAAATACAATTAAAATATTTTTTTTAAAAAAAAAAAAAAACAATTAAAGGCAGAGTCTGCATTAATGGCTGCCTTAAGAAAAAAAAAAAAAACAGTTTAAATCTGAGTAACTGTTATTTATGCAAAGATCTCCTGATGTGAACACAAGTCTTTGGAACGTAACACTGACTATCAGCTACCAAGCACGAAGATGAGAATAAAGCAACAAATAAAAGAAGCTTGGACAAAAAGTATTAAACAGAGAACAATGTAAAAACATACGCATAAGAAAATATCTGCAAAGACTGACAACAAATATGTATTTGTGAAAATACTTGGATTCAGACTAAACAGAATGATTTTCTGTGCTGCTGTTTGAATGTAAGGTGATATAGAAGAGCAGTCATTATAAAATATTAAAAAACTACCATCAATTGCTCTGCTCTGCTAAACCTGCACAGTCTAAATTTACTTCAGTTCCAAAAGGGTGCAGGCACCAGAGGTGGCCTTGTTTTCAGAAATAAATATTGTTGATAGCTTAGTCTGAAAATGTAAGGAAGAGAAGATTTATTTTAGAAGAATGGAGTTGAAAATGGGTCAGGAGCTGTTTATGAAGAAAGTGTAAAAACTAATGCTAATAGGGTGGAAAATACGGATTTTTCAGCACCACAGGAGACATACAACTGGTAAATGCGCATTAAGACACAAAGGATTAAAAAAACATCAAATGGAAGGAAACCGGTTTCAAATACTGAAATACCATTATTTCAAAGAGTTTCAGAATGCTGGTACTTCTAAAGTTAGCATAGCCAGTATACCAGGAAGGGTGCCCAACAAAGATTTTCCATCGCATCACTACAATCTCACATACAGGTACCACTCCACATATCATGTTCCTTTTTCCACTGTCATTCATATATACTCCTCCTGTGGCTGCTGAATTACACTTAGACAATGAATATGCCACTCATATAAAAGTGAGCAACACTGGAACATAACCAAATGTGCATGAAAACCAGCTTGCACAGGCAAAGGTTTTGCAGAATAACTTTATGCCCAGTAAACACCTTGGAAAGCGCCACAGTAATTCCCGTCAAGAGCTGTAGCTCTTCTCTGCTAACACCTGCAAACAGCCAGCCTTATCTCTCACCTTTCCCATCTCGTGTGGCAGCCTGAATGAAAAAAGATTGCAATAAGAAAATAAGAGTAATAGAGTCCTGTGGAAACAGTCACACAACTAACAATCAGTACCACTTCTGAATGGAAAAGCTGGTGCACCTCATTGCAGGAAAGAAATAGTGTCTACTCCTGCTACGGAGCACAACAGGTGTCAGGGGTACACTCATATAGACTTCAGAATTGGCATTTTTGCACTACAAAGTGCAAGTCCAAATTATTCTAGCTACTAGTGTGTATTTGCATCATAATATGCAGTAAATGCCAAGTAAAATGACAATACACTCAAACATTGCTCAGGAACTGCCCAACACAGTGTTCCGATAAGTAAAACTCCATACCGAATTTTCACAGGCAACACATCCTGAAGAATCCCATAGCTGCAGGGTAAATAGCCATGCAGGTTGTCACCACAGACTGTTTTCATTAACATCCCCCTGGAACTGGACCTCCTTCTTGAATAACACTTCCCAAGCCCTATCCAATCTGACATCCAGACACAGACATTAACAAATTCCAAGTGGAAAAATACGCATGTATCAAGCTCAATGCAAATTCTCTACGTGTATCTCTGTATTTTCAGGCATACTACTGAACTAGAAAACAGAGCCTGCCTCAAAGGACACAGCTCCCAGTAAGTACAGCAGGTCAGAAACCAGTTCTATTGGGGGGGCTGGGGGGGTGAGTGCACAAAAATTTCACCAAAAAAAAATAAAACCATCTAATAAGGACACTCATCAAGGATACGAAAGATCTAAATTCTAAACAAAGATTTAAGTTTGAGTTGACCATAGTCATAGCAAGTGCCTTAAATACCAGATTACAGAGTCAACCTCACTTTTAAGCCAAGTCACCACAATGATTCACAGCAGGACAGAGGCAGAATGAGAGACTGAGCTTCCACCTATACAGGGAGAACTCAGTTCCACCTATCCTTCCCCATTCACAAATATAGAATGACCCTGTGTAGGCAAGGTGGATTTTGAGATTTAAAACAAACATCTGGATAAAGAAGAACCCATTAGAGGAAGGTACCAAGGAGTTTGGGGCCACAGCACCACCTGTCTTGGTTGAAGACTAACAAACGCCCAAATTACAAGGTCTTCTCAATTCCATCACGCGCTATTCCTTCCAACAGCAGGATTTGCATACTTTTACCGGGCCCAGCTGAAAAGGTACAATATCCCCTTCTGTCGGACGTAACTTTCAGCTACTCTCCCTATTTAATGCACAATACTCCCAATACTTGTAGACAAGAGGCCACCAATTAAAACCATACATAGACCAGTGCTCAATAACAGGGCTTCTACGACCAGCCACACTTTACTCCTCAATATGTAGCTCTAATTTTAAAAATTAAAAGTTGTATTAGATTTTAATTTTAACAGCATAGGTTAAAAATTATGAAATCACTCAAAATGCAAAAATAGCATCCTCATCTTCCAACCACAATTAACTATAGAATTTTATGAGTTTAGCACAAAACTGCCTCAAAAATGAGTCACTATACTTCAGGAAAAGCAATACACATCCCTAACATTCCTATGTCCAAAGCCAATCCCCTAAACCAGCTAAACTTCTCAGATTAAAAAAAAAAAAAGGCCAAAAAGAAAAAAGTTTACACACAATTCATTACCCTTACACTGATTACATTTGCCAGTCCCAAACTTCACAGAAAATAGCTAATGACCATTTATTTCTTTTAAAAATACCTATTCGTAGACTAAAAATTAAAAATTGTGCAACATTAATTCCATTGTGTGGACCCCAAATCTTTAACCTGGCATTTATCCTGTGTTGCAGTCATGCTACCTTTCAGAGTGACTAAATCAGTATCTCTAAGCACTAAAACCAGTGCTTGCCTCCCAGAACCAGAGAGAAAATTCAGATATCTTTAAACAATCAGACTGTTAGAAAACATTTTATAAACCCACTGAGGTGCAAACTCCATCACCAGAGATTTGAAATCGGACAAAGTATACCAAAAAACCAGATGTGCAGTAAGGCATTTAAGATCAGGGAGTTCAAAGACTACTGGCACTATTCATAAACTAGCATGTGTGTGATTCATACATCAACTACCCTTGAAGACATCTTATTGTAGGGTTTGCATTTAAAATGAAATAATGATAGAAATAACCGAATGATGTACATTTCAGACATCTGTTGAGAAGCTTTTATTTTTGATGAACATGCTGTACTCCACAGGATTCACTTCACAGAAGATGAAGAGTTTTGGTTAACTTCAGTGTCTGACTCTTCAACTGCACCTGTAATGACTCAGGCCTTCAGGTGAAGGAGCAATTCCTATCTTGTTTGCAGTGGCAAATGTCATCAATTTCAAGTACATATTAACACAAAACCTTAGAAGGCGCTTCAGCAGTTTTACTGGCAATATAGTTTCCAAAATGCAACCAACTTGAGGCTGCAAAAATGCACCAACATAGTGATGCAGGGCACAAAGTCACTCGAGTTTTTCGTTGAAGAGACAGTTGCTTAACATGAAGAAGTTGACTGTCTTCCTTTTTAAGGTTTTGGATGAATGAGGCATACCTATGTCTCCCATTTCACTATCACTAATGCAACCTATCTTTGTTTAAAGGTTAAATTCACCTTCAAAGCACTCATGGCCTCATCACAGATCTTTAAATTGCCAGAACACACCAGTGTAAGAACTTCAGTCAACAAGAACACTTCACAAGGCAAGAAAAGCTTATTTCCACAGCAGACTGGATTTTTTCAAGTACCAGCCCCAAAGAGTAGAACCAGTCATCATGAGAAAAAAGTTATGTCATCAGCATAGGGTACGGGGAAAGGTGCAGACTTTTACATTCACCTTCATTAATATACATAAAAACCCTACCATACACTGTTGAAAAATCTCTGTCAAAACAGTATGTCACCATGAACAAGCAATTCCCCTAGAGAGGAAACAAGGAAAACAGCATAACAAAACAAAAATCTATGAACCAAGCACAGCAGAGTCAGACACCGAATAAAGTTCTGAAGAGCACACTGGGCACAACCACACAAGTGGCAAATAAAAGCTCTGACAGAATAAAGGAGCGAGTGAGAGGGAATGCAAAAGTGAGAGATGAAACCTTCGTCAGGGGAGAATGGCAGAGAAGGAAAGTAGACAGAACACAATTTACTCAAGCCCTGAACGACAGCACCCTCTTCACTGCGTATCATTCCATCCCCACTCCATCTGGCAACACAACAGCCTCCCCATTATTACTCACCCAATACATAGCATCTCCACATAATAATCACTTCAATCATGCCAGTCACTCAGAGAGCAAGTGATTAGCCCTCTGTAGAGAACGTTTGGGGAGGATGAAAAAAAACACAAAGGTGAGAGAGTTCAAGAACATTTAAAAATGCATCAAATTTAAAGACATTTTCAAGCAATCATAAAAGGCAAAGGGTAGCATGCGAGTCAGTCCCAAATGTCAATCTTTTTAATCCCTTTATTTTAAAGTGTCAACTGCAGCACAAAAGGTTCATTTTTCATAGCCTTCTGCAGTAACAGACTTATTTATAACCAGAAACAGCAAAACCCATCATTCTGGACCACCTGTGGCCTGTCCTGTGCAAGCAACAGGAGGTGCGTAAGCTTTATGCTTAAGCTTGGAAACGTGAATAACACTTGCACATGTAAGAGATATTTTTTTATGTTGTCTGTAGGCCACAGATGAAGAACTGGCATCTTGTGAGGCGCATGTGGCTTACAGGGAAAAACGCCCAACTAACGAGGCCTGTGCTGCTGTTCAGCCCATGGAAAGGCTGCAACTGCTTTCAACTTCTTGGCCAATTAGCACCAAATAGCTACGGGAGAACAAGCTCCTCCAGCCAGCACAGTCAGGGCCAGGCAGCACTAACTGGGAGGGGCACACAGCAGATAGGGGGGCTTCCTCTCTTATCTGTCATTCCTGAGAATCATAGAATGGTTTGGGTTGGAAAGGACCTTGAAGATCATCTAGTTCCTTCCGCTCCACATGCTGAGCAGGTGGAAGAGCTCCTTAAGTGGAGTCTTTGACAGCTGAAGACAGGAAGGCCCAGCCCTGCAGAAAAAGCAGAACCAGGAAGCATGCAACTAAGCCAACAAGATGACAAGCAGTCCTAGGAACCAGAGCAGAGACAGAGGAAAGCATATTTGAAGTAAGAGTTACAAGTTTTAGGACTAAGATTCAGATTTTTTTTAGCCTGTTTGCAGGCTAGTATGAGAAATGACACAGACTCGATTCTTGCTTTATGCTAAGAAGAAGAAAAATACAGTATAATGAAAATATGTTTGAAATTTTTTTTGCTGTGAGTTAACTTGAAAAACTGAAAGTCTTCATAGAATATTAAAATCAGGTTTGCAGCTCGTTACTTTTATTTCCCTGCCTCTCCAGATGTAAAGACTTGGCTGCTAACTTTACACTAGTCCCTCTCACACCCAGGCAGACTTCACTGAGCAGAACCTCAACTCCATTCTCCTCATTGTGGTAATGCTTAACAGTAGAGTTACACTGCACAACGTGCAGCAGGCATAAAAGTGAGTTTGTCAAAATTTATTCCTTCTGTGTAGTAATGGAATGGGATTTGAGACTCTGGATCACAGTGTCCTGCACTTGTTTCACATACAGTTCAACATGCTTCCATCTTTCCTGTCAGCCAGACCAAGCTTTACCTAAAATCCATTTTCACAGGTGTCCAAGCAGCACAAAATTCACATCTAAAAGGGGAACTGCTGTAATACTAAGTATACTTATTGGTGGCAGCCTATCATTATGTCCATAATCTGCAGTGATATGATATCGGCCTTTGGACTGAATATACAGTACTATTTTAGGTCTATCAACTATAAATGAGGTGAGGACATTACAACTTGAAGACACACCCATCAGCATGCCACAGATGGCTTTTTCAAAGGTAATCTAGGAGGCACGTAGCAGTAAAACATTGTACAACCATGTAAGAACCTGAACTCTGCAACAGGTTTATTAAAACTACTCAAAAAACCTTAAGTACATTAATTATTGGATTATGAGGCAACAAACCAAGATGAGCATATGCTGCCAACATAACTCATACCAAAAAAGCATACATGATTCTGGAATTCAACAGAGGATAACTTCCGACAAAGATAAAATAAGACGACCGTGATAGGTCAGACCAATAGTCGGTCTAGTGCAGCATCCTGTCTTCATATTTACTTGAACATGTACTAAGATGGCAACAATAGAAGATTAGCACAGCTTTTACATGAACTCACGTTCTTGAAAAAGCAGCAAAAGGTTGGCATATAATAATATTTTTTTCTAATACTTTCCCAAACAGCAGCAATTTAAGTTCAGGAACTTCTTGGGCACAGGTGGTACCGCTGTTCTTAACAGCTCTTAATGGATGTTCCTTCCATTAATTTGCCCCACCACCCTTTAAAACCACGTCCGCTCATTTAACATTATTTGGCAGCTAGCAGTTCCACAGATTAACTGCAAGGAACCATCTTCAGTTTATTCTGAATTTGCTTCCTGGTAGTTTCAGTTGATGCTCCCAAGCTCTCACAGTAGCAGAGACAGGGGAACAACCTGTTCTAAAAGCAGAAATATTAATACCATCTCAGCAGATTTGATCTATAGCATTCTATACAATTACCCTGCGTTCAGAAAAGATAAAAAATAAATTTAGAAAAGAACTGCAGGGATAAGAGGAAAGAAGAGTCTACCTTGCAAAATAAAATCAAAACAGCTCATATTATTTATCTTGGCAAATCAAAAGCTAGTATGACTATTTTCTACAAGTATCAACAGGACAAACATCAAGGAAAGAGAAGAGCTACTTCAGCTTAACAACAATGTTGACAGACAAAAAAATATCTATAGATTTAGACTGAAAAATATAAAAGGATTTGAAAAAAATCAGACAATTAGGATCTTGCGCCGCATTTAAACGGGAACAGCAGAGGCAAAAGTGCACTTTTAAGACTGATTTTCAGAAATGCCATGACATTACATGTATCTGTGACACAACTGCCTGCAACGTGAAGGGACAGGCTTCAAAGACAGCTGCAAACTCTCATGTAAACCTATGTGTTCTTTTGTGTTCTCTCTAAGAGACTCCTCACAGAATTTCTGAAATTAGTTTCTACCTGTGTGCAACAGACCAATACCAATGACTTACTATCAAGAGCTAAATTGTGAAACAAAGGGCTTATGCCCTTGAGGCATTACTGGACAAAAGTATTTCAGAAAACTTCGGTAAAAGACTGAACCAACTTCTTAAGATTTTGATCTACTGCATCCCTACCGTCCATACAGAAGGCAAAGACATTGTAAGTGGAGAGTATAACTACAGACCCAAAACCCACAGACAATATTTGAAACCTGGCCATCTTCAACAACAAACACATGTGGGATTCAGTACTTGGATTCTCTCTAGAGAATCTCAATTTACAATTTTAATTAATGAAAGAATGCAATTTTTTAGCAGATATTTAATTTATTAAGAACCAAAACCACCTATTAGGGTCTTTCAGATTATTTTTGGCTTTAACTTCAGCATAACTCTAACAGGGCAAGTACTAACACTGCAGCTACCTGTCAGTATCACGTAACATAACAACTGAAGCTTCCCATCCTCATAAAAACTAACTTCCTTTACACAAAGGTAACTGCTTTACAAAACTCACTTGTGAAATAATTTTCTTCTAAATTTGAAGAAAAGTCTTACTTCAGCAACTCCCCAGAAAAGAAAAATGAAAGAGCGCAAGAATATTCACAAAAAGTCAGTAGCATTACATGCTCTGTAATATGCCTCCAAAACTTTATGTAGAAAATCGAAACAGTTTTGAAGCAAAATAAGGAGCTATTCATGACTTTCTGTTAACAAACCATTTAAAGAGGTAACAAACAAAAAAATCCACACGTTCCCAACAAATACTAACAGAAATGAGACTGGGTATCACTTTTTAAATCACTTTCAACGTTTCACACCCAACATTCACTGCCACCCATAGCATAGTACCAAAAGAAAGAACAGCGCTCTGACACCAAGAGCTGTCAATAACACGCTACAAGAAAAACAGGTGTTCAGGAATCATGGTGGTTACATTAGAAAGGGTATTTTTAAAAGTTTTATAATGCTAAGCTACCATCTCCAGTTCTCTAAAAGCAGTATGTTCCATGTAATTGTTCCAAGCGTTTGTTTTGGTTTTTGGGTTTTTGTTGTGGTTTTTTTTTTTTCCCCCAAAGATGTGTCCCCCCATTTAAATGGGCAGAAGCATGCAATTTGCTTTCTGCTGCATCATTTATCTAGTTGGCAGGCTTCTAACTCAGACTTACTCTTTTTCCCAAAATACATATAAATAGCCACTGTCACCTATTACTTCGAAATGTTCTTAGGTCTCATAAAGCCCATGAATGCCAATTTTTCTCTCCAAAACAGAAATGTTATCAACAAGATCAGAAGCAAATGAGCAAATGACAGAAGAAGAAACAGATACAGCAAAATGCAGCATTACCATTGGATTCTGCTGTCATTTTTGTTCAGGACTCAAAAAAAAAAAAAAACAAAAAAACAAAAAAAAAAAAACAAAAAACAAAAAACCCAAAATCAAACAAGTAACTTACTACCCATTTTCATCAACCCAAGCCTAAATCTGGCATGTCGTTTTAAAATTTGAAAAGTGCTCTTTTCAGTATTGACGTCCTAATGCTACTACCCACTTTCACTATCAAAAAGTTATCATTGTCTGAAGCTATAGCTGTACGACCACAGCGAAAGCTACAGACAGTGGTATCAGTATCACTATTTTTGTACACTTTATCTGAAAATGTAATATACCTTTTAAATAGAAACTGTAGCTCTAGATTGGTGAGACAGGTTTTCAGAGTGACATGCCACGTATAAAAATACTAAGCGAAAAGACCTTTGCCAATAGAATTTAGCACATAGTTTGTTATCAAGTGGCATCTTGTGTGAGGCCTTCCAGAAGGCTTAGAGCAACTAAATAACATCCTGAAAACAGAAAATACATATAACCACAGTTCTGTCCACAAATATGTGACAACAGTCACTGGGAAGCAGCTGTTAGTACTCTGGCTGCATAAGGGGTAGCTGTACTCTACAGTCAAGGTATTAACCAAAAAAGTATGAATTGTTTTGTTCGTAGTGATGCAATGCAGGAAGACTTTCCCTTGAGAAATGTGTGAGCCTGACTGCTAACATGATCAAATGAAAGAACACTTCTGCGCCTCAAGAAAACCGCTATGATTTATTTAGCACTGCCTTCTACAGGCAGGAGGAAGGCTGGGGGACACCTAGGCCTCTATGACCATCAGCAGTTGCATAAGAAAAAGATGACATGCAAATCTCAAAGTTGGTGTAGAGATCATTGGGTACGGGAAAAAAAACAAGTTTAGAAAAAAAGCAGAGCTGAGTCTTCCTGGAAAGCAGCCTAAGAACTGAGCCATAGGAATGCCATGGGCAGCTCCTCTCCAGTTGCAGACAGCAGCAAATGAGCACATGCAGATTACAGACCTGAAAAGAGGGAGTGTCACTCATGGAAGCCAGAGTTAAAATTATGTCCATAGGCACAACAACCTCATTCCCTGGTTTTAAAAGTCCTGCTAGACCAGTCTGGAAGGACACAACATACCACAGAACAAAGTTCACTGCATAAACCAAAATTCTGTGCTGTTGACACTGAATTTGCAGGGGAGGAGAAGAACAAAAGAAATAAACCTTTCTTTTACAACGACAATCTAAGTAGTTGTATTTCAAGGGGACTGCATATGGCAAAACTGTCACTATGATTCTCAAATATCCCTCCCTCCTTCTGAAAACTCTGCTACAGTTTAAAGGAACTTATTAGTTGTGCATTCAAAACTCCTCCCAAAAAGCTGGGCTTTTTTCTCATTCATTTCCAGAACTCATTTGCAACCACTGGCACTCACCTACTCCATGACCTCACGTGCCAGACGCAACTAACTGGGTTAGTATCTGACATACAGGTTTGGAGGCGAAGCAAGGATTACATACCACTCTGCTACAATACGAAGTTTGCAATTTAGTACTGCCTCAAGACCAAAAATTAATGTCACTGTAAGGTGTCCTTCTTAAGCCAAGTTTAGCATTGCAAGCTTTCTCCATCCTGTGATTTCCTTTCCCTCACCTACTGTATAGAAGCACAGAATCATTTAGGTTGGAAAGAACATTTAAGACCATTGAGTCCAACCGTAAACCTAACACTGCCAAGTCCACCACTAAACCATGTCCCTAAGCGCCACATCTACAGGTCTTTCAAACACCTCCAGGGATGGTAACTCCACCATTTCCCTGGGCAGCCTCTTCCAATGCTTGACAACCCTTTCGGTGAAGAAATTCTTCCTAATGTCCAAATCTAAACCTCCTCTGGTGCAACTTGAGGCCATTTCCTCTTGTCCTATCGCTTGTCACTCAGGAGAAGAGATCGACCCCCACCTCACTACAACCTCCTTTCAGGTAGTTGTAGAGAGCAATAAGGTCTCCCTTCAGCCTTCTCTTCTCCAGGCTAAAGAACCCCAGTTTCCTCAGCTGCTCCTCATAAGACTTTTGCTCTTGTAGCCTGATGGAAGTAAAACCTTTCATATTTCAGAGGCTAATTCATACTTTAGAGACTCTAAACAAAGAGTGTGCAATTAATGGGGATATTTATGCCTCAAATGTCGGCCGCTTTCCAAATTCTTGGGAGATTCTCCTTCCACTGATTACAGTAGTTTTAAACATGTGAGAGAAGATAAGCACGTAACTTAATTATGTGGCCCAAGCTACATGCTACCTCCCACCCCACTGAATACCTGGACTGTCTTTTCTACCTTGTTCAGACACCTCCAGAAACACAATTTGGGCATTTACTCTTTCCTATGTGGGAAATCTTTCCACTACTCACAGTCTACTGTTATCCATCTGCCCTTTCTTCCCTCCTCCCATTCCAATCACACACTTTTTTGTTATTCTTCCTTCCAGAAAGTAAATGTAAAACTACTTCCAAGGCCTACATCTGTTACATATGGCAAAGTCTCACAGGACAGTTAAATTCAGCTCACTGGAAAATGTTCTGGGTAACCGTATCTACAAGGCTTTTGCAGCAGTTCAGATATGCTCATAGGGTATGAAGTCTCAACATTTCATTCACTGACAACACAGAACACAACTCAGACCTCTAAGCGCTCATGCATAACACTAGTCAAAAACTGAAGGCTTTTACATACTGCCTGCATAAAAGTAGCTGATACTAAATGAAAGATATTTCCCCACAGATAATGCATGCTACATGCACAGAAATAAAACATTAATTTGCATGATAGCATCCAAGAGTAGACTGAACATTCTAAAATACATGTGTATATTTAAAAGTGCTATTACCACAATTAATTAGGTTCTTTTTGCATATTTATTTGTATATTAGTTGAAAAGCATAGCAGTAGACTGAAGGGAAAGTGGAGAATTTAATTAGTAATACTGAAAACAAACATTGTTTGAAACTGATTTTTCTAAAATTAATGAGTATGTGCTTCCCCCTCACCCACATCCTTTCACATCGCTACATACAAACATATGACCGACACCTCACACATCACGACACTTACGTGACAGGGGGCTAGGCGCATGCAGAATTTAAGATAACCAGAGCTAAAACTGCTGCAGGGTGGGGAACAACGGAGGGACACATATTAAAAAAAAAATGCACCTGTTAACTTGCTGGAGAGGTTAGGAGGCCAGCATTACACAGGCAATACAGCTTTAAGCTTTAACTGTTTCTAACCAGTCAAACAAAATACAACTCA
This sequence comes from Leptosomus discolor, assembly GCF_034619465.1. Taxonomy (NCBI): domain Eukaryota; kingdom Metazoa; phylum Chordata; class Aves; order Leptosomiformes; family Leptosomidae; genus Leptosomus; species Leptosomus discolor. The sequence continues at coordinate 96,715,122 of NC_141391.1, read as the reverse complement.
TACAGATGTACAGCTTCATACAGACATGTAAGTGCAACTTCATGGGCACTTTTCTGCAGTAAACACCACTTTGCAATGGACACTTCCCTTCTCATTTCAGTTCAAATCACCTGAGCAAGTGCTGCATTAGTGTCTCCCAAGAGGGATCCCTTTTCCAAAGCTAAGGGAATTTTCCTTTAAGTTCTACATGTAAAGAAAAAGTTCCAACCAAAGAGGTAATCAAATGTCAAGATTTTGATATATGTGATGAAAGAACACTTCATTTTTAATGTGCATTTCAAGCAATAATACAACTCACCTTTACACTAAGAGCCAAAATTATTCAGAAGTGGCAATTTAATTTAATTCCCTTACCTGATTGTGGAAGGAGAGGCAGTATCATGGTACCTGCCCTACTCATTTAGTGTCTGTTCTTTAGTTTCTAAGCAAAATGTGAATTTTTTCTACTTAAATTACTAATTTAATGAGCAACATGAAGTTACATAAATGTTGCATCATCCTAAGAACGTATCTGTTGTTTAATAATGTTCTTTCACCTGCCATTTAAGTAACAGTAGTCATTCCTCCTACATTGCAGACTTAATCCACGAGGTGTATTTTACAATGTTTTGTCCAAATAAAAGTTAAAAAAAAATAAAAAATAAAAACATAGTAGCTTATACTTCAAATATAAATTGATACAGCAGTTGCAACAGAGTAATGAACTGGCATAACTTGTGAAAAATGTTTCTTTCCTTAAAAGCTACCACTTCAGAGTAGTTTCCATCTACAGACTACTCAGTCCTAGCAAGAGTTGAATCCTGTGCAATCACAGCACAGTCCAACATTACATAGTTTTTCCTGGTCGTTTGAAATAACAAATAGCAAGATCACATTGACCTGGGCCCTAAACTACATTACTTGCAACAAGATGTAAGACTGATCAGAATTTTTCATTCTTCAGAAGACATGGAAGGTACTGAAAGCTGAAATTAATACAAGCATGACAACAGCACATGGAAAGGCCCCAGCTACAGACAGCATTGCTGTTTTACAGAAATCAGCTCTACCATGTTCTGTCTGTTCATTCACTAGGGCAAGAAAAAAAAAAAAAATCATACACCTTGGTTTAACCCTCCAACCAGGGTAACAATAGAGAGCTCCAACGGGTTTTGATTCTGACATTGCAGATAACAGTGCAACGATGCTAACAAAATAACTTCTGTCAGCATATGCTGCATAGGGGTTGCCGAGGTAGAGAAAATGCCAGCACAGCTACAGCAGCAGAGACTACCGTCCAACTGAGACCCAAGTGTGAACATAAACATGAAGAGGTTATTTCAATTTGACAGTACACTCGATCTTAAACCCAGGTACCAATATGTACAGGTATTGATAACTACTACTCTTCAGTAATCTTTTTTATTATTATTATTTAGAAAAGGGACCCACTGGCAAACAAGGTGCTAAGTGAAACAGGTAATCTGCTTATAAGAACATATGAGTTAATTTCAGCAATGACATGACAAAAATCTGGAAAGGTTCTCAAATACTACAGAAAAATCATGAAAATGAAGTCACTGGAGCAGAAGTGTGTTCCTTCTCCTTTCCAGCTGTCTAAAGCCTGACAGACCTTAAGCTAGTCATTAACGAATTGCTTTGAATCAGTTTGTTCCAGTTTTGAGTTCTGACTGTGGAAGTGAGAAAACCCGGAGGGAAAAAGTTGTGAAATGACCTATAGTTGGAACTTGTTTTCCTGTTTCAGTTGGTAAATCTGCATTATCTGCTTACCCACTGCTCTTGAGGCACAGTGTCCTGGTGTTAGAAAATTCCTACCTACCTGTGCTAAAGAATCTTTAAAGTAAGTGAGTTCTAATGCATTGGAACCAATGCTGCACCACTAAGGAAGCTTCACTAACATCATTGCTTAGGAAGAAAAAAAAAAAATAAAAAAAAATCAAGAACAAATTAAAATAACCTCCAAACATCAACAAGCTTTCTCTAGAAGATCCCTGCTGCTGCTCATCTGGACAATCTAGAACACCTTTAACCACTAAATAGAGAAATGGAAGCAAAGCAGTCAAGCAAAACCCATAGAGCACTTGGGAGGGGGCAGCTGGTGTTTCTAGGCCTCCTGAAGCAGCACAAAAGTCCTGAACCGCACCTCAGTTCCACAGGCACCACACGTTCCTCAAATTGTAAGAGCTTCTTGTGCGAAATGAGTGCTCTTACCCATTTTCGCTTTCTCAGGAAGGTCACTTTCATCTAGAAATCATAATAAAAATCACACCTTCCATCATTATCCACAACTGAGGAGCACATACTGGTCTGAAGTGGAGGGCATAAACTACTCCATTCTTTCAAACTACCAAGGACTTGGCTTAATTAGCAATTAAAAGTGAGCAGTACAAAAGATTCCTTTTCACTGGATATAATGGAGTCATCATTGTTCTCAGATTTTTGGCCACAACGCAAGCAAGCTTCAAGTTCGCAACTGGCATTACAGGAAAACATCGTACCACTCAAAAGCAAAAAAAAAAAAACAAGCTGCCACAGGGGAAGAAAAACAACTAATAAAGAAAAATACAACATAAAATGACAGCATTTTTACTGGCAGGAAGAAACAGATTGCAATATTCCAGTTCCAGGTTTTTCCTCGTACAGTTTGGAACACATCTACGTTCCCAGATTAACTGAAGACAATCTTCAAGATTAGGCGTCACAGTCCTACGCAACAATCACATCCCTACCACATACAATTACCTACAGAATCCTTACACAACCTTCCACAATTCTTCCAACTGTCCCAAACACATCCACCTCTCCTACAACAGATTTCCAAGCTATAACACAGTTTTTGCTGTGGTTTCCTTTTTTTTTTTTTTTACATAACAAATGTCACCTTTCCAGGGTCCATTCAACCATTACTTTTTTCAAATTATTTATATCAAATAAACTTTTTAAAATGTCTTGTATTGAGACTACACATAGAAAAAATTCCCATCAAGACAGCAACGATGGGCAGCGTATAACTAACCCCAGAAAACTGTCAAAACTAATGAATTTTTTAACACATGAACTTGTAAGTTAACAAGAGCCCTTTTAAGGTTGAAAATGAGACCTTATTCTGCTCATTAGTTAACATGCACTCTGATGGTCTTTGTGATCTCATCTTACTCGGGCAACAAAAATGAACTCTGCTATAAGCATAAACACCTCTAAATCCTCCCCATGTATAGCCAGAAGAGGCATTAAAGCCATTTCAACTATTAATTTCCTCCACACAGTAACTACAGTCAAGAACGCCCTCCACTACAAAAATTTAACTTGCTAATTAAATTTTGCGTGCTCCTATGCTAAAGGTGTATTTGAGGCTTTTCATAAAGATGCCGGAAGAGGCCGGCTCAGACATGCATCTCATACCATCTAATGCTTAAGAGTTGTTTTCATGCACAACATTTTTTCAGTTATTTCCCCACCTCTTAAGCAAGGAATAGAGGAGTATGTATTATTCTGATTCAAAATTAGCTAAAGAGTTTCTAACTAGGGATTCTTTTTCTGAAATTACAAAAAGCAAAAGCTACACTCACCCTTTCCTTTGAATTAAGAAAGGAACAAATAAACACTCATTTATTCTTAAAAACATCTTCTTTGTACAGCGGGGACCAAAACTGAACACAGTATTCCAGGTGTGGCCTGACCAACACTGAGTAGAGTGGGATAACGACTTCTTTGTCTCTGCTGGTGATGCCCTTGTTGATGCAGCCCAGCATCCTGTTGGTTTTCTTTGCCACAGCAGCACACTGTTCACTCGTGTTGAGCTTGTTGTCCAACAGGACCCTCAGGTCCCTTTCCACAGAGCTGCTCCCCAGCAAGGTAGATCCCAGCCTATGCTGCACTCCTGGATCATGTTTTTCCAGGTGCAAGACCTTACCCTTGTCCTTGCTGAACTTCGTAAGGTTCTGGTTAGCCCACTCTTCCAGTCTATCCAGGTCCTCCTGCAGGGTGGCTCTTCCTTCCCAAGTGTCCACTTCCCCACTCAGTTTGGTATCATCAGCAAACTTCATCATCAGCACTTGATCCCATCATCCAGATCGCTTATGAAGGTATTAAACAGCATTGGGCCCAATATTGATCCCTGCAGGAAGCCACTCGTGACAGGTTGCCAGTTTGAAAAGGAGCTGTTTATCACCACCTTCTGGGTGCAGCCTGTCAGCCAGTTCCCCACCCACCACACAGACCACTTGTCTAGACTGTGATGAATCAGTTTCTCTAGGAGGAGGCTGTGGGAAACAGTATCGAAAGCCTTGGAGAAATCCAGGTAGACAATGTCCACTGCTCACCTCACATCAACTGAGCAGGTTACTTCATTGTAGAAGGTGATCGGGATTGTCAAGCATGATCTGCTCTTGGCAAATGCCATGCTGGCTTCTCCTAATCACGTGCTTCATTTGACTTGCGACAGCCCCCAGGAGGATTCATTCCACAACTTTCCCAGAGACTGATGTAAGACTGATGCGCATTTCATTTCCTGGATCCTCCTTTAAGACGTTCTTGTAGATGGGAGTGACATCAGCCTTCTGCCAGTCTTCTGGGACATTCCCTGATCTCCATGACATTCCATGACTTCTCCAAGACCACAGAAAGCGGCCTTGCAATATCATCAGCCACCTCTCATAACACCCTCCGGTGGATAATGTCCAAGGCCATCAATCTGTAGCGGTCAAGCTCCTATAAGAGTTCACACACCAACTCTTCCTTCACTGACGGGGCCCAGTCTGCATTTGCATCAACCTGGATTTTCATTCCCAGGGCCTGGGGCCTAACAGTGCTGGTAAAGACAGAGGTGAAGAGAGTGTTGAGAACCTCTGCCTTTTCAGTGCTGTTGGTGACTAATTCACCTCTCCTGTTTAACAGCATCTCAATATCTTCTTTCTTGTTGTTTATGTACCTGAAGAACCCTTTCTTGTAGTTTTTGACATCTGTGGCCAATTTCAATTTGAGCTGAGCTTTTGCTTTTCTAACTGCATCTCTGCATGCCTGCCCCAGCAATGCCCTTGCAGTTCTCAACAGGTATTGGTCTGCTTTTCCATCTCCGGCACGCTCTTCTTTTGGTTTTAAGCAGACTCAGAAGCTCGCAGTTAAGCCAAGGGGGGTCTCCGTCTTCCCCTACTTCCCTTACCTTTAAAAGGGATGAACTGTTTTTGTGCTTCCAGGACAGCATCCCTGAAACACTACCAGCACTCACTAGCTGCTTTATCTTCCATGGAAGCTTCCCACAGAATCCCTCCTAACTGAGCTCTGAGCAAACTCTTCCAAAATCTAAAACCATTGTCTTAGTACTAACCTTCAGTATTAGTTATTTAAAAATAATAATTTTCCATTTTTACTAGATTATTTTTTATCTGAATCAGTTTTCCAGCTTGATTCACCTCATAGACCCAAAAATGGTTTCACTAGCACCACGTGAGTAGCAACACAGTGAGTACTTAGAATTCTGTTACCTAGAGGAAAAATGCATAAAACTGAAGCCTTAACTCCAATTCATTATTCTGCTCTAGATTTTTGTGCAACTGAATTTTGAAATCCTAAGATAATGAAAACAGTGCTTAAATAAAAAGTTAAAATGGCAGCTGCAATGGAAGTAAAGTAATCAAAAAAAAAACCCCACACCCTATTGGCTCTGCTTTAAAAGCCATTGCACTAGATGTTTTGGCTAATGCTGCAAACGATATCCTGAAAATTGTTCGGAATTTTTAAATTGTCAAAATGCAAGCAGAAATTTAATGAAAAGCACATTCACAAGTCAATCCGCTTTAGACTTCAATAACCAATGTACATTGAGAAGTGAATCATAATCCTTAAAATGCCACTGTGAGAAAAGGAAATGACTTAGAGCCATTTTAATAAACAACAATTAATTTAACATCTTACCACAAAGGAAATTCATATGTAGACATATAGTGTTCTAGTTGTAATTCATAGCACACTTTTAGTCACTCCCTTTACAAAACTCCAAGTGAGCTCTCAATTCTACATCTTAATTAAACAAGCTTCTTCTTCTGTGAACGCTACCCAGAAAATGCAAGAACCATAAAGGAAGCTATTCTGTCAAAACAGTTCTGATGGTAATCCATGCATCCTCTCATACTCTAAAGTGAAAGTATCTGAGAAAGAATATTCTTCAACTCCCAAATACACTTAAGGGGCTTTTATTTATTTACATAAGGAACACTCTCCTAGCATTCTTCAGATACAAAGAATAGCATTCATATCAAGAATAATATTGATATCCACTGCAAAATGACACAGGATCATTTCAAAAAACGTACCGTTCAATAAATTCTATTCAGTCCACAAGCAAACTACCAAGTGGCCCATACTACTTTTGACAGTATCAGTAGAACTACTCTTGAAAACAAGCTTTGAACAGACTAGTCTTGCAAACAGCCTTTCTACAGAAGGAATTGCAACCCTACTACGGCTATTTCTATAATGTGCCTATCTGCAAATCAGAAACATGTAACAAAATATTTAATTATTTTCTCTTGCTTTACAGACCTTTCCTGGTCCAACAAACTCAGATCAGACTGTATCAAACACAGTTCCTCTCTTTCCTCAAAACAAAATGTTCTGAAAGGTACCAAGATTATCCTCTCAGGTGCACCTATAAAAATCCTGGCAACCTTCTGAAGGGCTCCATACAGACTCACTTAGTTCAATTTTTTCTGGTTTTAACTACAAAGAAGTATTCTGCTAGTGAACAAGATTAACATTGCTAACATTTGTAACAAAGACAGTCAATGGTCTCTGTAATGACATCTGAGGTTTAATGAGCATCACTTCAATTTTTAATTGTGAAGATACATTATTCAAGCATTACACTTCAAACATCATAGCTGCAGAACCTCACCAAGAAGAGAGGTTGAAACAAAAAGTAACTTACACGAGCTGTACATGTAAAATACAAGACAGGTGTGAAACTAAAGGACTGGAAGTTGGATACATAGAGCTATACGCATTCACAGCGCACGCGATAATGGCTCAGCTTCTGGAACTATCTGAACCAATACTAAAACCTGCCACCTAGCTCAGGTATGTATTCAGATCCAACTCAAAAGCCCATCTGCTTAATTCGCTTCTGCAGAAGCTGATCTAAGCCATTTACAGCAGTAACTAGTTTTTACACAACTATTTTAGTATTCTCGAACTACAAATACACACATTTCCTTTCCTCTCAGTCTGCTGAAAGTACTGCAAAATCCCTCCCATTGCCCCAAAATCGTAGCAGTTGAGGTCTAAGAACAATAATATTTGTTCACTAACCAGATATCTACCTGAAGTTTAACTTCTGAATCTGTAAGGCAGGAAACCAAAGCTAAATTTCTCCACAGAACATAAGTTTGCCTAATCCTCAGCGGGATAAAGAACAGTGGGCTATGGCATATAATGCTGGTACCTGAAAGTCTTGTGACAAATGTTTATCAGTACAAAATCACTTTATAGCCGTAAACATTTTCCATGACTCCCCTTAATTCTTGTATCATCTTACTAATGTAATGAAAACAAATGGTTCTACATGCACAGTTATCCAAGTATGAAACATCAACTCTTTTCTAAAATGGTATAACAAACATATGGTACAGCTTTTAGATGATGCTTTCAACACGTACTTCAGATGGTATCAACATTTGCAGACTGTCTTACCTCTATAATTATCAAGTCCACTCAACCCACCACAGTGAACAAATAGTTATGGAGGCTGGCAAGAGGCTGAGCGCCATGCTTTTCACGAACAGAAAGCGCACCTGAATACTATGTACAGACAAAAGCTTTGGGTCGTCTATTTCTTCTTCACATACAGTACCTAAGATTACCTGTATAGAAATCGAAAGCTAGAGTCCACGAGTATCGTGATGCACGAATGGATCACTGGAAAAGATTTCAGTGGTTGAATTATTGGAATTGAACTGAAGGAAAACAACTGTGCCCCATCCTTGCCGCAGGTTTCCTTCATACTTTCAAAAATTAAGTCATTTAATGAATCCTCTATTCCTCAGCTGCTAAAATGCAACAGTGTTTCTCTTCTTCATCCCAAACTGCTGCCCGCCTTGCCTGTTTGATTATTAAGTCAGTAGGGCATGAATTATCTTATGCCTATGCATATGCATCACTTAAAAGAAATGGACCACTTCAGCCTCCAGACTCAGTTGACCAGTACTTAGAAGCTACAATATGTAACATCTATTCCAGAAGAAACATGAAAAGCTGCTGTAACAAAGAAAAATCTTCTACTGTATTTCCTATTAATAGCTCCTGATAGCAAACATAAAGCTTACTGAAATGCAAATCTCAATACGCTAGCTGTCCTGTCATCTTGTAGAGATGAGGTCTATCCTTGTCTTTTCATTAACATATTAAAATAACAACTGTAACATTCGCAACTTCATCGACCTCCTTGCCTTCACAAACTAGTAACAACACTGCACTATAAACTTAAGAAATATCAAAGACACTCAAGAATATATTTTGAGCAATAAAACCCGCTATTTCAAAGCAATATGTCTTGAACAGTAGTTTTGAAACTATAAAACATGCCAAGTAACTCAAACTTAAACAAAAAGTAGTGTAATGTCCTTTTTTTTTTAAAAAAAAAGGTTGTTTCTAATACCAGATGAAGAATAAATACTGCAAGCTTGTAACTAAGTCTTTAGGGTACCAGGATACATAAATATAACATAGGCTCTAACTGTAATTTCAAAGTATAAACACAGTACAACCATGAACTATAGAATGTGTTGTCCCTTACATATTAACTGGATCTTAAAAAACCCTGCCCTATTAACATAGAGCCCAAATTGCACACAGAAAAATACTGACCTTAAAAAAAAAAAATCTATGTCAGTCCCAACTATCTAATAAACACACTTAACGTTTTTACTTTAAATCTTTCCACTTCCAGACACCCACAGAAAAGGCTAGAAAACCAGTTCCACCCTTAGCACAATTCACAAAATTTTAACCAACTTCGACTTGTTCCACGTGAGCAGACAGCATGCTAGATAATAAACAAATAATACGAGATGCATAACATATTAAAAAAAAAAAAAGGATAAAGGAACAGCTCAGATAAACGTACAGAAATCAGAGAGGCTGCCCACTTCCTGGAATGCTTTACAAGCGTCTCATGGTACCAATTCCCAGCGCTGCCATTATATAAAGCAAACACTATCACTCTTTTTAAAGCAGTATTTCTTTGTTTCAATGAAAATAAATTAAACCAAAAAAGTTTCCAAAGTTATTAAAGAAAATAACTCTACTACACCTAGACTAATCTGCTAAAATGTTTTCCTGCATAATCATTTTTCAGGCAGTCTGTTATAATTAAAACTGAGGATATTTAATTATAGATTAGTAGAAAATTAACATTAATGTCAACACTAAAGGGACAAAGTCAATATATACTAAATCACGCTGTCCGGAACTATTTTGAAACAAGCAACACCTACAATTATAAGAAAGATGAAAGAATATTGTCACTGTGCACTTATGTTGTGTGCTTAATAAAAGCACAGATAATCACTCTGTTAATTTTGTCAACACGTGTGGCCTTTACACAAAGGAAATCCCATTTTTAAAGTCAGCTGGAAAACAAAAGGGCTGCAAAACCACAAGAGGTAACACAAGAGACCAGAAACCGGCATATTGCATGGAACTACTTCATCTCTCTTTAAATCGACTTCAACATCAATACTTTTAAATGGAAACAGGCTTCAAATTTTGTCTACAGGATATGACAAACTGATTAAACTCAATGAATAGGAGTTAACAAGCACCCATCTTATACCAAATACATTAGACCAGCTACATCAACCTAAACCTGTATAAAAGCCAAATAATTACAGCTTATGAAACGAAGCTTTGTCACTGAAAGTCAACTTTGGTTAAACACTGGAAGCACCATTAAAAAAAGGGGGGGGGGGGGGGGAAATGCTTTGCAATTCCCTTCCAATACAATGGATGTCCTCCCCCCTTCAAGTAATCTTTAAGCTTCACCTCCTTCAGAACATCTTCCTGGGAGAAACAGACATCAAGATAACAGCAGGGGGGTGGTTTAGGGTTTGCTTGGGGTTTTTTGCTCCTACACATTAATGTTCTTGTCAACTACAGAAGCAGAACAGTGAGTGCTTTCTCCTATATAGGACTAGCTGCATTGGACCTTCAGCATTTCAAACACTTTGAAAGACGACCTCCCTTTTCAATTTCCCTCTCCCCCAAAACCACACCTGCTGCAAATCATGACTTTCAAGCTCTTTTTCTGCAAAATAAATACAAAATTTTTGGCAATAGAAAATTCTGTTCCTTTATCTCAAACAGTGTGTATACCATTACAGGAAAGTTTGATTTCTTCTGTCTTATCCCATATCCAATACATGGAGCAACAATAGAATAATCCTGACCTTTTAGTCTGTATCTTCAATAATTCATAAAATTGTATAGATCTGATGTGTTACCTGCTCTTTTGATTTGCTACACCCAGCAGCAGGGCTCAGTTTAGTTCATGATACTACAGCCATACACTCTACAAAGCAAAACTACCAAAAAAGGGGGACTGCAGTCCAGACCTGGAGCATGAATAAAACCCACAACTATGTTATAGCTCCAGACACAGAGCTTCCTCCATGCCTGAAAGAGATCCCAGACGACTTCTTATTAAAGTCTGTCAGGGTGTGGCTTCACTAAACCAGAGTTTGCCCTGCAAAGGCTTCACAAAATCTCCTGGTCAGCCTGCAAGCGGCTGAAGCCAACGCACGGCCTCCTGCCCAGTGAGTCCCAGTAAGAACGAGAGTAGCAGTGAGCCTCGCTCCGAGGCACCAAATCGAAGCCCACAACAGAATCCTGCTGCTGCACCAGTACCTGTGCGGGTCAGGGAGCAGCCCCCTCCACACCTGCAGCCCAGGACCTCACCTCCTCACCCCAACAGTCTCCTCGGACATGTACTCTGCTCCTACCACCTTAGCCACAGGTAACAGGGAACAAAGAGGCGCTGCTACAGCCTGCCTTTCCAAAAGGTTCAGTAGCAAGGGTGCTACTCTCGGATCGAAAGGAGCAACGATCAATCTTTGCCTTTGTGAAGGATTCCTCTGGAAACATGACTCAATAGTTTTCCTTACCTGCTGTACTTGGCACGTAAATCTCACGTTACGTTATAACGTGCTGGCTTGTAGATTCTTAAATCAGTCAGTTAGGATTTCATAATGATGGAGTCTAAGGTCTTTGTTAGCTGTTGTTGCTCCATGCACAAAAGGGAAGATTTTGTTACTGTTGCTGTAAAACCTATTAACCAAATGCACATCTATACGGCCGTACTTTCTACAATAAAAATAACTGTTACATGGAATTAAAGTGATTTCCTAATTACACTAAACCTTCCCATACAGCAAGACGAAGCTTCACACACACAGAAAGGGAAATGCTTAAGTAACAAACAACTCAAAAATAACAACTTCTTGTTATCAGTAACAGCAATTGAAACACGTGCACATTCCCTGCAAGTAAAAAGCGCAAACAAAACGGAACCTGGTTCAAGCCCAGAAATTCCTCTCAAACATCTTTGTACTGAACAGTAGAATTTTCATCTTTCTACTTCCTTAACAATCTACTTTTCTCAGAGACAAGTTTTACAAGGAACACGCTTCGTGAGTTCATGTGCAAATCACAAATGTCCAAAACATCGTTAGAAAACTTTTAGTGAAATAGCAAAATATTTGGTTGGTTGGGGTTTTTTTAGACTTCACTGCATGGATTCATACATTGATACAGTAGGGGAACATACAACGATATTTCTAGAAATACACTTCAAAACTATCAAAATGTCCCACAACTTCAGCCATCTCAAACAGACTGCATGTATTGAAACTTCAATCAACTGACATAGAAAAGAAACCACGTTACATGCAAGAAAGGACTCAAAATTCAACTAATATGCTGAATTGCTGCCCGTGTTTCTTAGTTTTACAGTACGCAAAATAAAACAACCTACTGATGTTATGCGACAGACTATCTAACTACATAGGATGCTTTTATTTTCTACCTGGCATCCTTAAGCTCTATCCTACACAGGATTCTCTCTAATATTTCCAATAGCCTCAACAGCATCCACAGAGCAGACATTAATTCTGGTCCACTAACAGTTAACATATATTATTTAACTGGTCTGACATGTCACTCTGCTACATTTTTGATTTATCGGAAGAAGGACTTTTATAAATAACTCTGAAAATCAAAAGGAAACCACGGATTTTTTTAAATAGAAGCACAAAGAAAAGTGTACTTGCTCTTCCTCCCATCTCTCCCTCCCCCTCCCTCCACGTCCTGACATTGAGCTTCTCCAATCATGCCAGAAATAAACATCCAAACACAAGTAAGGGCCTAGGCTACCGAATTCAACATGCTTTAGAGTTAGGTCTTCGGATCAACAGAGACCAGCAATAGGAAAAAAAAAAAAAAAAAAAGAAAAAAAAAAAGAAATAAATCCTTCCCGTGAAAATGCCAGCATACAACACGGGCACAACAATGGGGTGAACAAAGTGTCAAACGCAACGCTCCTGACAGGATCGAGTCAGCACGCAGGAACCAGAAGAACACAGTCCCCTGCTTCAATCGTGTGGTATTTTAAGAATAGTTCGACTTATTCTGTTACCCAAACGTTTTCTTCGCGTTCAGCCTCTAAACGCACCCGGCAGGCGCTCAGCCGGCACGGCCTTTGTCAGTAGCTCACGGATGGGCAGCAGAATGTGCTACAGGTTGATAAGGAGGACACCGGCGCTGCAAACGCCCTGCCTGCAGCAGGAACGCACCCAGAAAGAACTTGCAATGTGCAGGAGAGTTTCCCTCAGCGTTCGCCGGGGGCTTCACGCTCCAGGCGACGCGCGTGTTCCCTCCCGGTATTTGTTTCGTGTTTACCCCCCCCCCCGCCCCCCCTTCTCTTTCTCCTCCCTGTCCGGCCATCTTGGGCCGACAGGAGCAGCCATTACTTAACTAAATGACAGGGCCAACAACTTTTCACAGAAACAAACATCTCTCTCGAAAGCCCGGGCAGGCTCCAGCAACCCGCGGGCCGTCCCGCTCCCTGTCAAGCCGCCCGGCGGCGGGGACAGCGGGAGGCCCGGCGGGGCGGGACAAGGCGTTCGGTGAAGACCTGGCACGCTGGGAGGCAGCCGGGCCCGGAGAGTAAACAAGTCACTCGGCGCCGGGAGCCGCTCAGCGCCGCGCCCGCCCCGGGCCCCCCGCTCTCCCCCGGGCTCCCCGTCAGCTTCCCCCCCGCCGCGCCGCCAGGCCCAACGGCCGCCGGGCAGGGCGCGCGCAGCCGCCGGCCCCCGCCGCGCGGGGCGAAAATCACGAGGGAGGGTCCGGGGAGAGGCCAACGTCAGCAGCGCCTCGCGCGCGCGCCCTCCTCCTCCTCCTCCTCCTCCCTCCCCCCCCGCGCCGCCGCCACCACCACCACCACCTCCTCCTCCTCCTCCTCCTCCCCCTCCCTCCCGCCCCCGCGCCCCCTCCCCCGCCCCGCCGCCCCGCTTGGCGTTTGCTCCCGGCCCCGGGCTCCGGCCCCGGCGCGCAGGCACTTTCCCGTCCCGGGGCTGGACGGACACCAGCAAAAGTCTCCGGATAGGAGCCCGCAAGGCCGCGCTCCCCTCGTCCCGCACCCGGCCCCCTCCTCCGCGGGGGGGAGGTGGGGGGGGGGGGGGGAGGGAAGGAGCAAAGGCGGCAGCGACGCGTGGGGAGACCGCGGCTGGGGCCGAGGCGGAGCGCCCTGCCGCCTGCGGGGACGTGCGGCCGCGGATGTGGCGGTGCCCCCCCCCCCTCACACACACACACACACGCACGCACTCGCACCCAGATGCACACTCGTACGCACACACTCACCGTGTGGACCCGGGGGACCGGAGGGAGGGGGCGGCTGGGCCGGGCCGGCTCCCTACCCTCCCCCCCCATTCCCCCCCCCCAGCCCCGCTCCACATCCACCCTCACGCTTACCTTTAACAGCAAGGCCTTCGTTCTGGCGCCATCTTCATGAAGCCTCAGAAATCCGAAGAGTCGGCTGCAGAAGGGGAGCGGGCGGGAGGGAGGGGAGAGAGGCACAAGCGTTAGCGAGAGTCAGCCCCCCTCACGGGCAGGCAGGCAGGCAGGCTCGCTCCCGGCGAGCAAGGGCAGAGCGCGGCGGCGGGGGCCGGGAGCCCGCACACGGGCACACACGCACTCCCGAGCGGGGAGCCGCGGGCAGGGGAGGGGGGGGACACGGAGGGAGCGCGGGCCGAGCCGGGACACGGAGGCGGCCGGGACGGAGTGGGGAGCGGGTACCTGTCGAGGCCGGATAGGGCTTCTCTCTCCTCGGCTGTCAAGCTGGCGAAGTCCTCCTCGCTCTGGCCGCTCGCTTTCCCCGCCGCCATTTTCTTTTCCTCATCACCGAAAGGAGCAGCAGAGGCGGCGGCAGCGGCGAGCGACACTCCGCACGATTTCATGGAAACGCAGCGTAATTAACTCACGATCGCAACCCCCCCCCCCTGCGCGCCCCCAACACCCCCCAGCGCCGGGCGGGGCGGGGTGCCCGACACACACACACACCACAACTTTTATTACAACAACAACAGCCGGCAGGGAGGGGGAGGGAGGGAGGGAGGGAGGGGAGAGGGAGGGAGGCGGGGGGAAGCCCCGCTGCTCGGAGGAGGAGGGAGGGGGGAGGGAGGGAGCCCCAGCGCTGGAGACTCGGGGGAGGGGGGGGGGGGGGGAGGAGGAGGAGGAGGAGGCGGCGGCGGCTCCTGCTGCGGCGGATGGCGGCGGAGCGGTGTTTACATCGCCGCGGCGCCGCTCGCCCCGGCGGCAAGGGGTGCGGGGAGCCGGGGTGACAGGGGCCCCGCCCGCCCGGCCGCGCGGGGTGTGTTTGCCGCCCGTACAAACTTCCCCAGCAGCTGCCCAAAGTTGTTGTAATTGTGTCACACAGCGAACCCCACGCCGCCACCGTGACCCCCCCCCCTCCCCGCTCGCCCGCCCCGGGCCCACGCAGCCAATCGCCGCCTCCGCGGCGCCGCACGTGACCTTTGTTGACTTACGTCAGTCATAGCGCTCCTCCACCGCTGAGCTTCGGCTTGGTTGGCCTTCGGCGCCCGCCTCCCTGGTTCCATTGGTTGACGTCTGAGGGAGGGGCGTGGTTTCAGGGATTTGCGGTTTGTGATAGGCCGAATGCTCCATCAGTCAGAGGAGCTTTTCGATTACCCGGCGCCAACATGTTTGAGTGCGCCTTTAAAAACCGGAGGGCGAGCTAGCCGGGGGAGGGGGGAGTTTTCGGGAGCGGCGGGCGTTGGGGGTGGGTGGGAAGGAGGAGGAGGAGGAGGAGGAAGGGCTTTGCTGCGCTCACGGGCGGAGTTGCGTAACGGGGGCTCCGGGCTGGGGGAGTAGACGCCGTTGAGGAAGCGGGCCTCACTACTGCCTGGCAGGCGGGGGCCGGGCCGCACCGCTCTGCCTGTAGGGAAGAGCCGCCCTCGCCCGCCCAGCCCTGGCTTGGGCGCGGGGCGTGGCGCTCCTGGCACAGCCGGAAAATAATGGCTTCCCCGCGCGGGGAGCAGCGGCGGTGCTGGCTCGGGCTCCGTGCGCTTGGGCGGCGGGAAGGAGGATAAGCAGCCACTGCCCGAGAGGGCGGTTGGGTGGCGGGTAACGCCCGTGCAGAAGGGCGGCGGTGGCCCAGGGGAGGGCAACCCCAGTGGCACGGCGGTTGGCTTCGCCCGCCCTGGGAAGCGGAGGCGCCGGTGTCCGGCCTGCGGCTTTTGCCTCCCGCTCGCAGCGGGGCAGGGACTTTCCTGCGGGCGCACGCGGGGGATCGGCCGTTGGGCCGCCGCCGCCCCGCCAACGGTTGAGCGCGTGGCGGGGCTCGAGGCGTGCTGCGCGCGGGTTGGGGCGGGGCGCCGGAGGGAAAGCCACCACTCCCCGTGAGCCAGTGACAGGTGGAGCAGCGCCCGCCGGCGCGAGCCCTGCGGCCGTCACGTGGCGCGGGGGCGGGGCGGGCGCCGCGCGGGAGCGCTATCGCGAGGCGTCGGCCCGCAGGCGTGAGGGCGGGGCCGGGGCCGAGCGCGGCCGGCGGGGCCGTCGTCCCGGCGGCGGCCCAGGGGCGCGGAGCGGCGGGCTGGAGGGGGGCTGGTTCCTCGTGAAGGACTGAAGTCGGGCTGCCGGGGACGTCTTAGGCGTGAGTAAACCTCTGAATTTCTTTGGACGCTGGGGGGAAAGGGGCTTTACGCGCTCTGCTTCCTCCCCCTCCTCCGGACGGCCAGGCCTGCCCACAGTCTGCCTCGTGGCTTAAATGTTACCTGCGTGCCCTTGGTTCCTCGACCCTTCTCAGCTTACCCAGCAACTCTGGGGTCCTGTTCTCTCTTTACAGTCCTGTTAATTTGCCCATGCAGCCAGGAAGCTCAAGGGTTTTCTCAGAGAGGGTTTTGAAAATCCATTAGCTCTTGCCTCTGCTGTGATGCTTATGAGGAGATGGCCTTTCTGCAGGCGAGTGGTGGCATAGCTCGCTGCTCATGACCGTTTTGCTGAAAATGGATCAGCAACAATCTTCTGTAACATCGCTGTTTCACTTCCCCGATGTCTGTCCAAAGCCACGTGACAGGGCAGACTTTTTCTCTGCCAGTTGAATTTCCCCCCCTCAGAGAGGGGCCTGTTTTATGACTGCCAGGTGCTCTAAAGCATCAGTGAAGCTATTCACTGCCTTTGGGAATTAGATTAATAAAGTCAAAGGCCAAACTGTGCAAGGGGTGTTCAATCACAATGCTGCTGCTTACTGGTTCTGGCCTCTCTCTTAATTGCAGCTGTCAGATCAGGTACTTGGTAAATTGAAACATGTTTCTGCCTCTATAGGTGTTGCAGCTAACGTTTATGTGTCGGTGAGGCTTTCCAAATGGATCTTCAAGCGTTTTCTGGTCCTGATGGTATCTGTAGCACAGTGCAGAGACACTGGCAGAAGTGTGTGAGGCCTGCACTGCTTCCCAGCATACTGATTGGAGATCCAGTCAAGACAAAGTCTTGAATAATGCTGAAGAAGACTCAAATTAATATGTCCTTGCTCCTCTTAGAAGCGGAATCTTGTCATGTAGCTATGCTTTCTGATGCAAATGCAGTTAGAACAAAAAAGTTTGCTAAGGTTGCGTGTCTTTATAAAATAGCCAGCAGCCAGTTGGTATAAGAGGCAGGCATTTGTGTTTAAACTACTTTCGAGTTTGGAGTCCAGATAAAAAACTTTTTTGGTTCTGGGAACGGGCCATGGTCTATTAATAGTGTAAACAGCTATGATCGAACATCTGTCCTCATCTGTAATTTACATGGCTTCTCAGTCACGTATTTTCTCAGCAGTGCTTCCTCAGGTGCCTAACTTGGGGCCAAGAACTCTGCTGATCGGTAATGTGCCAAAAATAAGGTATTTCAGCACAGATTATTTCTGAAGATTTTGACTATGAGGTCGTACGTTTCCACTTTACAGTTTCCTGAGTATAAATCAACGGAAAGGATAGTAGACGAAGCTATTTCTCAGTACAAGGGAGGTAGCGTCTAAATCACAAAGCCATTCAGGAGACTTCACAGAAGCATAAGTGAGTCTTAGTTCAGCTGAAAGTACGAGAAACTTCCATGCACCTGGAGTCACAACACCCAAGTTACTCCTCTAGTACTGTCAATGCCACTCTTACCCCCTGCATCCTGCCTGTATTGCTTGAACTGAATTTCCAGTTGCCTTTTTTTTTTTTTTTCTTTTTCTATTTGAACTGCTGTTTGGATGACTTAAGAGATACCGTCAAGGCCTATGTATTATTTGAACTCCTCAAGCTGTATCCAAAGCTCAGCCGCTTAAATCATAGCAAGAAAAGCTCGAAAATGCGTGCTGGAACTAACACTCCCTGCCCTTGCAGTCCGATAACAATTTTGGGAGCTGGCATTGATACACTGTCACCTGTATGAAAGGAGAGAGACTGTTTCAGGCAAGTGTGATGCTGGCTTCCTGCTCCAAGATACACCCTGGCAGCTGACCCTAGAAGGAGTATGTCCTTAAATTCTTAAGAAAAAAAAGAAAGAAACTGCAGTATTGTTCTGTATCTGTCAAATATTAGTTAATTCGTTAGGCTTTAGCTTAGTTTAAATTCCAAAGTCATCTGTGGGTCTCAGGAACTGCTTTGCTACATTCTGTGTGAAAGCTGTGGACCGATAAAACTCTTGGACTGAGCAGTACTCTTTGGATCCCCCTTTCCTGTATGTTTTGACCTCGGTTAATTTTCCATGCAGAGTTCCTTTGTGTATTCCTCTACACTGTGTCAAGTGCTGCCTTGTTATGCTGCAAGACTTGCCTGAGTCATTAAGAGACCAAACACTGTTAGTATGTGTACAGTTGCGGAGCAGTTTATGCCAGAGAGTGCTCTCTGTTCCAAGTAGGTGTTTGGCATGCTGGTCATTCTCTGCAGCTTGAATTGAGATGTGCCACTTTTTGAAAAGTAATGCTAGAAACAGCAGAAGTTAATTCTAGACTTTTCCTTCTAAATAAATACACATGACCTGACATCTTGTTAAGCTGAAAACCAGCTCATGAAATCACTGCAAAAAAAGTTGATGTGGAAGAAAGATTCAGCTTCGGCACTGAGATTCAAGCTGTCATCTCGCTTGATGTCAAATGTAGTTGTGGTATCTCAAGCATCCAGGTTCCTTGGCAGATAGAACAAGCCCAAGCACATATATAGGAACTCGGTCTCAGGAAAACAACTTCACGTAGCATGGAGCAGGAAGGAGAAGGGTGACCTGCTCCAGTTCTAATTTTTATTTGTACTTTCACATCAATATTACTTTTCACTTGCCGTCAGCTTTGGCAGTCAAGTGCTTCACTTGCGATTGTCAATTGAGGGAGGATCTTTTTGGAGATGGTGGTGATCCTACCATTTTTTTATGAGCAATAGTACAGTAGTCTGTCATGAATGTTCACCACAAATTCACTGTAAATCTGTTGATAGGAAGCCCTGACTGGAGGCTTGCTTGCTGCAGTAAATACTGTCTAGTGTCAGGAATGCTGCTTCCCACCTTAGTGAAGGTCCTCGCTGCAAGTCTCCTGAATGATGAACGCATGAGGCCTTACCTGCTTTTTTCCTACATCATGCTCTGGGATGAGACAAAGCAGCAGTTCTTTAGAGACTGGAGCACTGCAAATTCAGTAGATTTTTCTGGACAGAATTGTACCTTCAAAAAAGACTGGGTCTTCAAAATGTGATGTACTTTTGGCTGCATTTGGGAGGAGCAAATGGACTCATAAATATTAAAAAGTATTTATGTGTATGTCTTCTTAAAAAAGTCAACTGTGGATTTAAACTCAAAAGGGTTACCCGGTGGGAGTATACCTCACTGGTTCATTTTAGCCATACCTGATCTCACAACTCGGGATGTGGAGCTGCCCACACACTTTCTTTGTACATACTTTGGGACTTAAAAAAATGGAGAGCTTTTTCTTGAACTTTCCAAATGGTCTGTATAGTATGATACAAAATGATTTTTTTTTCTAAAGGCAGTTAATTCAGTATGTCATCTGGAGGCTGTACTTCCTCATACTCTCTCAGCATGGACAAGCTGGTGGAGGAACCACTCTCACTCTTTTCCTTTGACATGGAATTCTTCCTGGACAAGGCAGCTACCACCAGCTCACTTGCTCAAAACCACATTCTTTGCTGGACAAATCCAGCTTTATTTTCTTTGTCTCTATAGTATCATAAGGTTGGAAAAGACCTCTAAGATCATAAAGTCCAACCGTTGACCTAATACCACCATGCTCACTAAACCATGTCCCAAAGTGCCACATCTACACCTTTTTTGAACACCTCCAGGGATGGTGACTCCACCACTTCCCTGGGCAGCCTGTTCCAATGTTTGACCACTCTTTCAATAAAGAAATTTTTCCTAATACCCGGTCTAAACCTGCCCTGGTGCAGCTTGAGGTCATCTCCTCTTGTCCTATAGCTCTTGCTTTCCAGAAGGGCAGAGGTTCTGTGCAACGTTTCTGTGGTCATATCAAGGTATTGAGAAGCCAGATTTGCTCTGTGAAGATTTGCTGGGTCATAGTGTGTTTCTGTGGACAGCTGCTATTCTCTTACTCTCTGACTTCCTCATGAGATCCATTCTCAGATACATGCTTGTTTCCAATAGTGATTAACAGAACCTGTTGGTTATTATTGAGATGCTTGGTGTGACTTTCAAGTCAGGTAGCAAATTTGAACGAGAAATATAGCAATTCCTGCTGGATACAATTGAAATCTCATGGTCTTCTATAGTCCAAGACATACTTGCTGGTCACGTACAGCAAGAGTCATTATTTCAGTCCCTAGAAAAGCTGTGGTACTTGAAGTTAGGCATATTGGTTCAAATTGGTCTTCCATTCCTGCTTTTTGAAGTTCTTTGCAGCTGCTAGGGAAGTGAGGGTATCAGTCACCTCCTTACGCTGTCACACAAGAGTATGTGCAGCTCAGGATGCACATCTCTACTGACACTGCTGTTTAAAAAAAAAAAAGTTTTTTGCAGGTGTGGAGTCAGCATTATGCTTGTAATAGCTCAGAGGACCTCTAACTATGAGGCAAGTCCTTTTGCAGTAGCCCAAGAGAAACGTGACAAGACAACAATGTTGAATTTGTGTGACAAGGTATACATACTGAAAAACAGCAAAGAAAAAAGCGAGCTAACCAAAAGAACCCACAGGATGCCATTTTGTGTCTCACAAAATATAAATCTAACACTTGCATTCTTGCCACCTGCCAGATTTTAGTCAAGCTGCCTGAAATATGTGACTATTGGGCATATAAGGGAAAGCAGCATAAACTAATACAACCTGACAATAGGTTAGGCAGGGAGAAAGTAGCCCCTTTCTTTAACCTTCTGTATTCATTAACAGGCTTTTTTTCAGCATCTTTTTTCGTACCGCTCTTCTCTTCATTTACTCCAAGGTAAAAGTAGAAAAGCTTAAATTACTAAATTACGTTGTTCTTGAAATTGGGAACAAAGAACCTGCAGTACTTCATTTTTGTGTTTTAGCAGTAGCTCCCGTACTGTCCAAGATTTCATAATAAAATGATCTGCAATTTCTGCCTTCCCTGTACTACCCTCGTTAAAGTTCAGAGGCATGTTTGCGAGGACCCATGTTATACTTGGATAGTGAGTGGTGGTCGAGACAGTAGGGGAAACTGATCTAAAACCCAAGACTTGGGGGTTTTTCTCCAAAATACACAAAAAAGTCAAATGCTTTTGCTAGCTATAGGGAAAAACAATACATCTGCAGAAAAAATATTATGGAAACTAGAAAACGTTGGGGAAAAAAAAGTCTTTCCAATGCTTTTTATCACTATGTTGATGAACAAATTGCTTTTCAATCTCAGAAAAAACTTAGTAACTTTGGGTGGTGAGGGGAGTAAAAGTGAGCTAATCTATGAAATGCGTTATTGTCATGAAGATATTTTTTCTTTATGAAAGTGTTAAAACACTAGTAATTACTAAATGCTTTAGTTATAGAACTTACTTAGCATCATTCTATCTTGCTTAAATCATGTATAGTCATTTTTGTCTATTGCCTTCTCCTCCCCTTGGTTAGCTTGATTTTAAAACCTGAATTGTGTCTGAAAGGCTTAATGCTTGAATTGCTGTGGAATTTAAGGGTTAATTCATAGTCGTAAGAGGTATACAAAGCTATCAGTGAAGCAGTAATGTCCGTTACTGTGCTGTGTGCCAGCAGAAATCATAACATTTCCCTTGAGCAATAGAAACATCAAAGGAATTGTTACTTATTTAAGGTTAATAAACAACATGTCAACAAATCAGCATAAATGTGGAAACCCATGAATTTGTCTACATAACCTTAACTGTATTTTGAGCTGTTTCATGAAATTCAGAAATCAGGGGGTTTGGGATATTGTGTAGATTTGCAGTGTAAGAGAGAGTATTTCTCTGCACATGAGCGTGAACATACCTGTTTGCTTCAGCTCTCCCATAGAAGCAGTGGCTGTTAGAAGAGCTACCACTGTAGCGTATGTTTTGCAATCTGTAGATATCTAATATTATACTAACTGACAATTTCTAGAGAATTGGAAGAAATAAATAATATGAAAAATAAAACTTGTCCAGGAAGTGGTTCCTTTACAGTGCTTCTGTACGAGATTTTTTTTTTTTTTTTCAATCATGGCAATTCCTCACACACACACCCCCCCACCCTGGCAATTTTGGCTGTGTCCGTTGGTGTATATTCCAGATGTGGGCATGCTTTCATGTCACAGAATCACAGAATATTAGGGGTTGGAAGGGACCTCGAAAGATCATCTAGTCCAACCGCCCTGCCAGAGCAGGACCACCTAGAGTAGGTCACACAGGAACACGTCCAGGCGGGTTTTGAATGTCTCCAGAGAAGGAGACTCCACCACCTCTCTGGGCAGCCTGTTCCAGGGCTCTGTCACCCTCACAGTGAAAAAGTTTTTCCTTATGTTAATGTGGAACCTCCTGTGCTCCAGCTTGCACCTGTTGCCCCTTGTTCTGTCACTGGCCATCACCGAGAAGAGCCCGGCTCTATCTTCCTGACACTCGTCCTTTACATATTTATTGACTTTGATGAGGTCACCCCTCAGTCTCCTCTTCTCCAAGCTAAAGACACCCAGCTCCCTCAGCCTTTCATCAGAAGGGAGGTGTTCCACCCCCTTAATCATCTGTGTGGCTCTGCGCTGGACTCTTTCAAGCAGTTCCCTGTCCTTCTTGAACTGAGGGGCCCAGAACTGGACACAATATTCCAGATGGGGTCTCACCAGGGCAGAGTAGAGGGGGAGGAGAACCTCTCTCGACCTACTGACCACAGCCCTTCTAACACACCCCAGGATGCCATTTGCCTTCTTGGCCACGAGGGCACCTTGCTGGCTCATGGGCATCCTGCTGTCCACCAGGACCCCCAGGTCCCTTTCCCCTACGCTACTGTCTATTTGTGTTAATAGTTTCACAAGGTAAATGTCCACCCTCCCACTGGGAACTGTATGTGGCAGCTTATGTCATACCACCTTCGAAAGAAGTCACCTGTTTGACAGAAGATGATCATGAACCAGTATCTCTGCTCTTCAAAATCGGTGCAGAGAGAGTGGACTTTCTTGCCTTCGTGACTATGCAGGACTACAATACAACTGTTGAGAAGCTGATAGTAGAAATACTGTGTTTATAGTAACTTGTCTTCATCTTCACGTTGACAATTGTAGCTCCCCTGTAACTTTATAGAATTTGGCAAATGCTGTCAAGGATGGGGAAAAAAAGGCAGCTATGTGTTTCTGTGGCTAGGCATTTATATATGTGTTACTTAACATAAGATGATAGGCCAATACTTTTGTAGCCTCTGGTTTTCTGGCTTGTAAGTAAAAACAAGTAGATACCATTTCTAAAACAGCTCTGAAGCAAAGTTAAGGGCTTTTGTGTAAACATTTGAAAGGAGCTGTTCATGCTGCTCAGCAAACTAGATGAATGGAGGTCTTGTTTACTTTTGTAAATCCTGGAACAGAATGGAATATTATCCAAGATACATTATTATCTGATATTTTTGTTTTCCTCCTAAAGTAGAGGATGTCACATGCTCTTACTGGATTTAATTTAGTGCTTTATAGACAAACCTTTTCAAGAAAGTATCTGAGAAGTATTTGTTTTAAAAGCCTCAACTGCTGTGTATGTTGCTTTTTGTTAACATTCTTGTGGATGTCTGAAATGATAAAAACTTCAATACCCAATCTGAAAAACTATTTTGGTTCTAGTCTCTGAGCCTTTCCTGTCCATTTCCTACTACATCTGCCTGTGTGGCGACTTTTAAAATCTGGTACTTTGCACAAATACTGGTATATATTAAATCTTGTAATCATCTACAGGCAAAAGTTTTAAAGGTGCAAATAACAGAAGGTGCTTGGTGGCACAGGGTGTTTCTTGTCCAGAGTTAAGGCAGTGGCTCAGGAAGCTCCATTGTACAGTTATTAGACTCAGACAATGACAATTCTCTGTCCTTGTTTAAGCACCGCTCAGGATTCCCTTAGAGCAATTGGTGAGTCAGGGGGCATTTCAAATATAATAAAACATGATGCTTAAATTTGAAGACTGATGCTGTAACTCGTGCAACTCTTATTTCTTCTCTTACGTTTTAGAATTGTATCAAAATAAGGTGGTGTCCCATCAGTTTGATGCATAAGACTCAATGAATAAGGATCAGGGTTGTACCCAAAGCATAAAAACTTGTTCATCATCTGTGACTGAAAGATAAAAAAAGTCTTGGACTAAAATGCCAAACAGAAATTTGAATTTTTTTTAAAAAAAGAATTTTCATAAAATTGCTACTGTCAAGAGGTAGATTCTGTTTAGAAGCTCACTGTGTCTTCTGCATCTCAGTAAGAGTTGGTTCAGGGCTCTAACAGAGCTGAGAACATCAGGATAGCATGAGGAAGACAAGTAAGCTTTCTACCATGAGCTTGACATTCATAAAACCAACAGCTAACCCTGTCTTCAAGTACGCATTTTGCTTCCCCCAGCCATCAGCTACATTTCACTTGAGAACATTTTTAATTGCTAGTTTAGGAATGGTTCGTTGAATTTCCCATGTTAAAATTTCTCAAGGTATGGTTTGGTTTCTGCTTGAGTGTTTGCAGTTGTGTACTTGTTTGTATAAATATACTCAGTACTAGTAAAGTCAGTTTGTGAGCAGTTCTTCTCTAGTGGTTTTTTGGGGTTTGGTCTGTAAACGAGTCCTGTGGTGGTTTACTCTTGTAAGGAAAGTTAAAGCGTAGTGTTTCCCTCCATGGATATATTGTCCCAAACTGAAAGCCAGGTGAGAGGAACTTGCCATTGGTCTCAGTGGGAGAGTAGCCTCTTGGGAAAGGGGGCAGCAAAGAGCAGCTTCATTGAGAATGGGCAGTATTTTCCAAAGCCTTAATACGGTTAAATCGGTACTTCTTCTGCCAGTAGTGGATCCACAAAATTTTACTATAAGTTGTGGATTTAAATCTTCAAACAAGGAAATCAATGTTTGTTCGGGGTCTTCTTAGTATCAATGAGAACAAAGTCCCTCAAATATTCTTCCCTCTCAATTAAAAACAATAAAAATGTCCACATCCCCTATTGAATTCATCTGCTTACAGGTAAGCATCCAGGTTTACCACTTAACTAAGAGTCTCAGTAGCTTTCTACATACCATGAAAATATTAATGCAATTGGTACTGTTTTAAAGACATCAAAGTTTTGAAAGTACGTGGATACATTTCATCTTCTTGGGGATAGTCAATTAAAAAATGAACAGGGCATAATCACAGAACAGTAGGGGTTGGAAGGGACCTCTGCAGATCATCTAGTCCAACCCCCCTGCTAAAGCAGGTTCACCTACAGCAGGTTGCACAGGACCACGTCCAGACGGGTTTTAAATATCTCTAGAGAAGGACACTCCACAACCTCCCTGGGCAGCCTGTCCCAGTGCTCTGTCACCCTCAGAGTAAAGAAGTTCCTCCTCATGTTCAAGAAGAACGAAACTTCCTGTGTGCCTGTTGCCCCTTGTCCTGTCGCTGGGCACCACTGAAAAGAGCCTGGCCCCATCCTCTTGACACCCACCCTTTAGATAGTGTCATCTTATCATCTTTATAAATATCTAATGCTTTAGATATTTATAAGTATTGATAAGGTCCCTTCTCAGTCTTCTCTTCTCCAGGCTAAAGAGCTCCAGGTCTCTCAGCCTCTCCTCATAGGAGAGATGCTCCAGTCCCCAAATATCTTAGTAGCCCTCCACTGGACTCTCCCCAATAGTTCTTTGTCCCTCTTGAACTGGGGGGCCAAGACCTGGGCACAGCACTCCAGATGCGGCCTCACCAGGGCAGAGTAGAGGGGGAGGACAACCTCCCTTGACCTGCTGGCCACACTCTTCTTAAGGCACCCCAGGCTACCATTGGCCTTCTTGGCCACAAGGGCACATTGCTGGCTCATGGTCAACTTGCTGTCCACCAGGACTCCCAGGTCCTTCTCCGCAGAGCTGCTCTCCAGCAGGTCGACCCCCAGCCTGTCCTGGTGCGTGGGGTTATTCCTCCCCAGGTGCAGGACCCTGTACTTGTCCCTGTTGAACCTCATTAGGTTCCTCCCCGCCCAGCTCTCCAGCCTGTCCAGGTCTCGCTGAACGGCAGCACAGCCCTCTGGGGTGTCAGCCACTCCTCCCAGTTTTGTGTCATCAGCAAACTTGCTGAGGGTGCACTCTGTCCCTTCACCCAGGTCATTGATGAATACGTTGAATAAGGCCGGACCCAGTCCTGACCCCTGGGGAACACCACTAGTCACAGGCCTCCAACTAAGCACCACTGATCACAGCCCTCTGAGCTCTGTCCTTCAGCCAGTTCTCAGTTCACCTCACTGTCCATTTGTCTATCCCACACTTCCTAACCTTACCTATGAGGATGTGGTGCGACACAGTGTCAAAAGCCTTGCTGAAGTAGAGGTAGACAATATCCACTGCTCTCCCCTCGTCCACCCAGACAGTCATGCCATCACAGAAGGCTGTCAGGTTGGTCAGGCATGATTTGCCCTTGGTGAATCCATGCTGACTACTCCTGATAATCTTCCTTCACATGCTGAGAGATAACAGCCAGAATGAGATGTTCCATCACCTTTCCAAGGGTGGAGGTGAGGCTGACTAGCCTGTAGTTTCCTAGGTCCTCCTTCTTGCCCTTAATCTTAAGAAATTTACCTTGGTCTTGCTCAGGTTATAGTTGTTCCTTGTACCAGAAGGAGGACAAAAGTTTTTTTAATAAAATTTAAATACTATGGTTGCAAATCATGTCATTGGTTCTTTCTTTGCTTTTATTACATATCCCTTCAGTGCACATTTCTAATGAATAATCCCACCTTGCTAAGGACCTAAACCTGCAAGTTATAGGATAACGTCTGAAAAGACTTCTTACTCAGTACTTGGCAGGATTGAGTCCCATTTTTAATGGATCAGTTCAGATAAACTTGCAAAGTTTGAATGCTTATCGGAACTCCTTTATTCAGGGAATTGGGTAAGAAACAGGTTTTCTTGCAAATTCAGTGTTATTCCCAGTTTCTGTTACATCAGCCCACACTAAAGAAGACATCCTGCACCATTTATGCTTCTGTTATCTCTGAAAACATAATTGAATGCAATGTGCATCATTAGTGAAGAACAACTCTTACATATCTACTGTTAAGCCTCTTCTATCAATCAACCCATTTTTTTCAAGTATATGTCTATTTAGGGTTATTAATTTTGCAATGTAAATGCTAACTGTCAGTGGTCTGCAAAAAAAGTGCAGGGAAAATACAAGCAAGGTGATTACAATTTCTGTCTCCCAGTTGGAGGGGTTTGGTTTCAAACACTGCTGTGCGGGTGGGTGGCTTGGCAGCGTACAAGGAACAGAGATCACAGCAGCCGCTGGAGAGGCAGGGACAAGCAGGTGAGGAGAGGGGAGAGCCAAGTGCACGAGGTGGATTTGACCACTGGCTGAATAGAGGCCTTTTCTGTGGCCAAATTCTTGACTAGTCACTTATTCCAACTCTGTTGCTCTTACCGTCTTCCACTAGTTGTGTAAAACATGAATGTTCTGTTAAAATTACAAGGTGTCTGACAAAACCCAGAAATGATCAGATCATTGGGGTTTTATTTGTTTTTTTTTCCCCCAATCTTAGTCAAACCAACTACTATGACAGCACTTTGTCAGAAATTACACAGCTGTGTAACCAACATGAAGGTGCCTCAGAACGCGGTCATTGACATTTATTCCGTCACAGCAACCCCTGCCTCTGACGGTCCCTTCCCAGTCCCTGTTACCAGCCTGCCAGCCCTGTGCTGCAGTTTGCCCCAGCCAGCCCTCAGCGATACCGATTTAAGGGTTTACAATACTGTGCTGGAAACTGAGGCAAAGTCATTGAGGTAACCTCAGTTAAAAAAACAAACAAACCAACCACCCAACCACCCCCCTGCCAAAAAAAAAAAAACCAACAACAACAAACCCCCAAACTTCCAGAGGGAAGTGAAAGCCACTTCCAGAAAACTTTTATGGTAATTATTCACATGCAATACTGTGTAGCACACCAAAAAATATTTAAGAATAACATAATTTTAATACAAATTTAAATGCCAGAACAGATGATACAGCGATTGTAGTATTGGGTAGCATACTGAATTCATTTAAAACCATTCTTTTTGATAAATCCTACATGATTGCTGGCTGCTGCTGTGAAGAATCTGGAGATTATTCTGTACGGAGGTCCAACCTGTTCATACCAGTGCCTCAGGAACTGGTTGACTGGTGCACAATTCAGTAGGATGATTGCATCCTGTGAGGTTGACTGGAGATTGCTATCACAGGAATAAAAACCAAGTTAAAAATTACAAAAACCTGGAACCTCTAAAAGCTTGTGAGCCATAGAAATGACCTACTACTAACTCCTTGCAACCTCTAAGTAATTGTCAATTTGATTGTCAGTCAGTCAGATTTAAGTTGAGAGAGTTGGACAAATGCCGTTGGTCTTTATTACAAGCTCTTTTTTTGTGTGCTCTTCCTGCACTGATGCAGCAGCTGTTGCTGGGAGTCAAAACCCTGATCCACACACAAAGAGGAATAACTCTTTTTTTCAAGATAACACTTTTGAATGATGTGTTACCTGTGTGCACATCTTTTTCCTAGTGGTGCATGGTCAAAAAGGAGCACAATTCTGCACACATAGCAAGGCTAAAAATGAAACAGCATCTACCAAATGATACAATTGGTAGATTATATAGGAAAATAACCCACACTTTTCTTTCATTCTAAAGAAAACCCTTACCAGGGTTTTCTCATCTGATTACTGTTCATGCACATCTTTTTTTTTCCATGTACTGTGTTTTTCAAATCATGTCATTAGGGAAGAACTTGTGTCTTATAACATATATTAGTTCAGAAGCATGAAGATTGTCTTATTGAACCAATCACTCCCTCTTAAGCCCAGCTTTGAAATGTTTCCATTACTCTCATTCAGAAGTGCAGGAGTCATAAAATCACAGAATGGTTTTGGGTTTGAAGGGACCTTAAAGATCATCTACTTCCAACCCCCCTGCCACAGGCAGGGACACCTTCCACCAGACCAGGTTGCTCCAAGCCCCATCCAGCCTGGCCTTGAACACTGCCAGGGAGGGGGCAGCCACAGCTTCTCTGGGCAACCTCTTCCAGTGTCTCACCACCCTCACAGGAAAGAACATCTTAATACCTAATCTAGATCTCCCCTCTTTCAGTTTGAAACCATTACTCCTCGTCCTATCACCACACTCCCTGACCAAGAGTCCCTCCCCACCTTCCCTGCAGGCCCCCTTTAAGCACTGGAAGGCCTCTCTAAGGTCTCCCTGGAGCCTTCTCGTCTCCAGGCTGAACAACCCCAACTCTCTCAGCCTGTCCTCATAGGGGAGGTGCTCCAGCCCCCTGGTCATCTTTGTGGCTAGACTCTGGACCCACTTGAGCAGCTCCATGTCTTTCTTGTGCTGGGGGATGCAGAGCTGGACACAGCACTGCAGGTGGGATCTGAGCAGAGCAGGGTAGAGGGGGGAATCACCTCCCTGGACCTGCTGGCCACGCTTCTCTTGATGCAGCCCAGGATGCGACTTACTTTCGCCAGTCATAGCTAAGATGTCAATTCAGGGAAGTGTTTAAAGTAACAATAAATAAACAATAAATATCATAAGGGTTAAAGATTGAAAATTAAACTTTTAACTACCTTCTGCTTGCTTTGCAGCCTTAATACGTGGGCTATGATTCCTGCTCTACATTAACATTCTGAAAGTTTTTCACCATGCACATGTAATTGTTTGTATTAGAAGCTTAACTGTTGTATGCAAAATTAGAATCATGCCTATGGGTATTTAAAATGGAAGAATAATACCAGCTAATGACTTCAGTGTAACTTGTAAAATTACATCAGGGAGAGTATTTCAGATTTTGCAGATTGGCCAAATTTATATTGATGAGAAATGTATAAGATTTAGCTCAGTAAAATTTAATGAAACCAAGCATATATTGAGGAAATGAAAGCGTACAGGCTTATTTGTTGCAATCTGTGGAAATTGGTTAACTTTTTATTTGAGAGAGAAATGAAGTTCTGCTTTATGGAAATTTCTGATTATTCTTCCAAGACTTTGTTTCTTCTTTTGACGTAAGCAGTTATATGGTCTTGCAGATAGGAGTCTTTAGCAAACTAAATTTATCGAACTACTGGAGAGAGTCCAGTGGAGGGCTACTGAGATGATGAGGGGACTGGAGCATCTCTCCTATGAGGAGAGGCTGAGAGACCTGGGGCTCTTTAGCCTGGAGAAGAGAAGACTGAGAGGGGACCTTATAAATGCTTATAAATATCTAAAGAGTGGGTGTCAAGAGGATGGGGCCAGGCTCTTCAGTGGTGCCCAGCGACAGGACAAGGGACAACAGGCACAAACTGGAGCACAGGACGTTCCACTTGAACATGAGGAAAAACTTTACTCTGAGGGTGACAGAGCACTGGGACAGGCTGCCCAGGGAGGCTGTGGGGTCTCCTTCCCTGGAGATATTCAAAACCCACCTGGACACGGTCCTGTGCAACCTGCTGTAGGTGAACCTGCTTCAAGAGGGGGGTTGGACTAGGTGATCTCCGGAGGTCTCTTCCAACCCCTACTGTTCTGTGATTCTGTGAACTTGCTGTTTCTTCACAAACATATTTATTTACCAGGAGTACACAGAGGCATATTCCTTTGCAGAAAGATCAGAGTTGTTTTGAAATACAGAAGGAAACCAGAAGAGTTTCTGTTCAAAGTTCCACGAGTATTATAGAAAAATGCTCCATCACTTTTCTGGCGGTTTCAACTTTGTAACATCCTCTTCTGCTGAAAGATGCACACACCTACTCTAAAGAATACCCAGCTCATTACTGTGGGTAATGTCAGTAGCCTTTAGCATTCAGGTCCTGGCAAAATTCATTTGCATTCATCATCTGTCTTGCCACGTGAGCTATGATTTGTATCGTAGGTTTTGTTTTAATTACTGCAAGAAATACGACTGCTTCTCAGTTTTATCCTCAATATATGGTGTAACTGCATCCTCCAATTTCAGCAAAGTTTTGCTTAATCTAAACTGTCGGGTGCTATAAATAACTTCCTGCTGTGAAAGGTATGAGATAGAGCATTTTGGATCTTTATATTAATTGCAAAGCACCGAGAGGTTCAAGATGAAAATAGGATGAGTATTTTGGACTTTCTAGTCATGATATGGAATTTGTAAAGATTAAAATATAATTAGTTAGTTAATTAAGTAAGTAGTTAGTTTGTTTATTTATTTGTTAGTTAATAGAATTAGTTGGAGAACTTACAGTAAAATACTGGACACTTGAAAAGTGTTAAGAGAGAGATGCAGATTCAAATACACCCATGCTTTAACGAACCAGATACAACTTTAAGGCAATCAGTGGATGCATGGAATAAATCTCATCTTTAAAGTTGGACAGTTTATTCAGAGACTGAACCAAATTAAGAGCGTGTGTGTATGTTCTACTAGCATGGAAATAGTATAGTGAATGAACAAAAACAGAAGCCTAATAGCGTTATCCGTAGAACATCTGAAAGGAAGTAGAACAGAACAACATGTTTTAACCAAACAGCTCACAAAGCAGTCCTCTGATATATCAAATCTAATTAGGACAGAATCCAACAATTACAACAGATATTTAGTTGTAAAGAGATACCCAGCAATGTTTTGTCTTATCTCTTAAGCAGATCCTTAAAGGCTTCCTGTCATATTTCTTCATGACTTCTTTTCAGGAAAATCTATTACCCTTTCCTCGGGAGGGGATTGAGACCTACCAGAACAATTCATTTGGCCTACTCCCAGCCACCCTGTCTTGGAGATACAATCAGGGAATAATAACAGCCTGCATGAATAGTTCTTGCCATAGCAGTCTGCTCTGATGGTTGCCTTTCCTCACTCTCCTCATCATGCTGCACAACTTAGGTTCAAAATTTTGATCCAATCAAATCTGTTGCACATGTGCAGACCAACTTCTGAATGTGGCAGGGAAGTCATCACAGCATAAGGAGTTTTGCCACAGCAGCAAGTTTTTGTACTGCTGGCATAGCGTAGTCTCAGGTTCCCAAGGAAAAGATAGAAATTGTCTGTAACAGTTAATGTAGGGAGAAGAAGAGCTGGCACCATACGAGAAGTTTCTCAAAGTCTTTCTGTCAACACCATCTTTTGCTCTGATATGATTTTGCGTATGACAGTGGCCTGATAGTCTGGGGCACGGTCCTTAAACAAACCAGCAGTAACTCTTTTTACAGTTAAAGTCTGGATAGAGTAGTCCTCCAGCTGCTTATTGGGACAGTCTTTCTTTCCTGTACATAGGAGAAATGGGCAGGGGGGATAGAGGTAATTAGCTAGCCTGTATCCTAGACTGATGCCTAAAGGTATCTGTTTATTTGTACACACAGATAGCAGTATTTTAAAAATAACTTCAGCTGAACCTATTCTCATGCTCTTAGTTGGCACTTGTTCCTTTGTCCATTCTTGGCCTTCCTCCACAGCCTTCTAATGGAAATCACTGCACAGTTCTCATTCTCCACTCAGCCTTTGGACTTCTAGCTCAATTTTTTCACTCTTTTTGGGGGAAATGTCTGTGCTCCACAGGTATGTTTTTCTGAGCTTCCTCCTTGTCACGTTGTAAAATTGATGCAAAGCGTGTCCTACCGTTTTTCTAAGCAGAGGGAGAAACTGTATAATCTCTCCACAACAGATGCTTCATTGCCACTTGACCTGTCTGCAGTCCACTGTTATTAAGTCCTATCTATAGGTAATCTCACTTACTAATGAAAAGTGTTTTGGTCTAGAAAAAGGCAGATAATGTCTATGTGTTTTTCATGTGGGTTTTTGACCTCACTTTATTTCAATTTATTCTTCAATAACGAAGCAACTGAATGTAATAGTTAAAAATCAGTTCATTTCTGAAATCAAGAGAACTTCATCCAAGCTCAAAATCCTGACAGTCAGTTCTAACATTTGCAAGTACACACTGAAGAAAAATGTTTTGACATCTAGGCTGTCAGATAATCTGTCAGTAACAGTTACATCATTCAGGGAGAGAAATGATAACTTCCAGAGTAATTTATTGGGAAAATAATACATTTACTGCAGTGAAATACCCTACTGGATGCTAGAAAAGTTACTTAGCTTCTTTGCAGGCAAAGTAGTTGGCTTCAGAACATGGGTTATTCTCTTGTGACAAAAACACAGAAAAAGAAATACTTGCCAAACATCATCAAGAAAGCATACGTACCTGAAAAGAGCAGTATGTTCACATACGTTTAGGAAGCATTAGGAACCTCACGCTGAAGAATGTAATGCACAGAGGAAAGAGGAGTGCTCAGAATCATAGTCCTTACAGAAGAGGCTCATGGGGCACAAAGGTTCATACACCAAATGCTTGACCTGGAATAATTTTTAAAAGCTAGGGAAGTTCTTAGCACTGGTGTGCTATGCCTGGAAAAACGGCACTGTCTTTGGGCAGAGGTGTTTCCTGGCATGATGCAATAACTGCTCTATAGAGCTTTTACAGCTGTGGGTTTTACATCTTGAAGCTTTGCTTCACTGACATTTTTCATTTTTCTTTGTCTGTTAAAAAGTCATTTTGTTTCTATAGAGAAATGTCTGAGCATTATGTGTAATGATGGTAGTAATCATTTCCAGAGTGCTCTGAGGACTAAAGCCCAGGTTTTGTCAGCTTGCGTACTGCTGTTAGATGGTATCAGTCTGGAGCTACATAGTGTGTCTGCTTTTAATCCAACATAATTTGTGTCCCGTACTGATTTATTGATAACATTTAAGTAATAATTGTGGCTTCTTGGAAAGAAAATAAGGGATTTTCTTCATGCATTTTATCATGTAATTAACAAATAGTACATTTGTTACCCTGCTCATTGGCAATGATGACAATAAAAGTCATGATTTTGCAAGAATAAGCCAGACCAGGTCATATAGGAGGATTGGCATCTTTAAAGATTATTCGGCACTTAAAGAAAGGTGTTTGTACCGTAGGCAATCTAAGCTTTCAGATTCTTCTTAACTCTGCCCCTGCCTAATTAGTCAACCAAGTCTCATTGGAATTTACTTTTCCCTTGATGGTTAATGCTACTAGCAGTGCTCCATCAAACTGCTTCTTCCAGAGTCTTTTTTTCAGTGTTTTTCCTGATGCAGGAGATGTTTTCCCTTCTCAGATAAGCTAAGCCGTTAGATTCAGTTGATGAAATTTACTCTGAGCTTCATGTGTTCTGAGTCACTTGCTAGAAATTACAAAATAAAATGTGTAAGACGTGATCTTAGATTGTTACACCTTACCACTTCTACAGCAACCTTTTATTCTGTTGTCATCTTTAGTGGAAAGCCAACCTAAGAAATTATTGCGGAACTTCCTTGTTTTATTATTTTAATTTATCTTCAGTGAAACTAAAAAATTAAAAACTCTTGCCATATTCATCTTTCTTTATCCTCTTTATTTGTTCTTCTGTATTTCTTCTTCTTTTTCTGAGGCAAAACAGAAGAGGGGGAAAGAGAAGGCTGAGGGTGAAAGGAGGAAAGGAAAGAGTAAAAGAAAAGCAAAACCAAGGAGAAAATTTTTTTAAAAAGTGTTTGTACTTTTTCATGGAAACTTTTAACTTGAAAAAATATCGTATTTAAAGGGTTTGCAGTTATTCCATATGGAATTACAGTAGTTTTGTCTTTTTTTAAAAAATCTCTACCATTTCTAATGTAAATCAGCGTAGCTCCACCAAGGTCAATTGAGGACAAGTTACGCAAACCTTAGCCACTGTATTATCCCATACTTAATATGTTTTAAAATACTTCATCCGAGTTGACAAGATGTGCATATGGTATCTGAGTTACCAGACTGAAGGGCTGTAGCCTTTAGCCTTCCCCTCTGTTGCCTCACTGTCATATTTCACTCACAGTCTTACTGCTTCAGACTTAGATTATCAGCCCTTTTTTGTCCATAAAGCGCCCAGCATATTAAAATGTTTTGTATGAATTATAATCATAAGAAAAATGAGCCTATTTCAACTAAAAAAATTTACTTTTTTTACAAAATCATAGCCAATTTTAAAAACAAGCTGCTTAAGCTTTTTGAAATACATTTCAGATGTAGACATGATTTATGTGCA
Source organism: Leptosomus discolor (assembly GCF_034619465.1). Lineage (NCBI taxonomy): Eukaryota > Metazoa > Chordata > Aves > Leptosomiformes > Leptosomidae > Leptosomus > Leptosomus discolor. Next base: position 96,679,889 of record NC_141391.1, on the reverse strand, counting down.
GTCAGTTATTTCCATATATATCAAAAACCCCAACAAGTTTCTATCTCGCATTTCATAAATCAGATTTTTCTGTATACAAAGCACATGTCAGAAATTAGTGTCTAAAAAAACATGCCAGTTGGCTTCTCCATGTGGCAACTCGTAAACAAAAATATTTGGGGACTGCGCATTTGTGACATGATGACATGTAATGCAATATTCAAACACCAGTTATTTGGAAGTGTTCTGTTCCTCTACAATGAAAATAAAATGATAAATCCTGCTTGCATTGCTGTATCACAGTTCATCAGGTGGAATTTTCCAAATTCAGGCGATACTGTTGTTTTTTTCCAAATAGGTGTACTGAGAGGTTAAATATTTTATTAGTGACCTATCTTTGCTTCAGAGTGATATGTCCAAACTGATGTGGTGTTTTGTGCGTTTATCTTTAAGACATTTGGATTTTTTTTTCACCCCATATTAATTGTGTTTTGATCAGAGACAAATTCTGATTGTACTGAAATCAGTGAAACATTTTCCACTAACTTCAGTGGGATCAGGAATCCTCTGTCAGAGGACAGAGGAAGAATTCTGCTGCCTGCTGAAGCTGATCTAAAACCGTGCTGCTGCCAAAAGGGGAAGTCACGTTCTTGCTTCCACTGGGGGCCATATTTCTGGTTGCATCTTTCATGCAGGCCTAGCGATCATGTGGCTGTGCAGAAAGCAAGATCAGCTTGCTGATCCGCCTGAAGAGTATCACAGGAAAGAAGAAAAATGATTCATTTTGTGATAATTGCTAGGGCAAACAGTGTAAGCTATTGTTCACATAGTACAGATTCCAAGCTCTGAATCAGCATCCATGAGATTTAAATTCAGTACAGTAAGAATGGAGAACACAAAATGCACTACTGCTGCTACGGTGGTTTATTTTTTGAAAACCAACAGAAACAGGCCAGGTCTTGTGGAGAAGATGTAAAGGCACATTATTACATTTTTTCCAATATAAATGCAGCTGGAAAAGGCTAAAGAAAGTCATGTTTAAAGCATAAAAGGTTGAGCAGGGTACAGGAAGAAAATTAGAATGGACTAAGATGGTTGTTATCTGACTGAATGGCTATTTAAATAAGCAGCGCAGCACAGAAGCTTTCAAGCAGGGTTGAGGATCATCAAGAGGCCTAACAATTAGTACATCATAAAGTACAGTGCACGAAAGTAATTTAAAAATCCCAAGCATTTTTATTATTATTTAGTCAATGATGTAAATTCTTTTAACATTTTATCCAATTTTTGTTTGTGGTCAAGCCTGCAAATACATTAAACTTTTATAGAATACTCTATAAAATTATGTCTTGTTGTTCTTTTGCTACTACATCTAGTAAAATAGTTTCATGTTTCTGTTTACATGTCTTGTTATTTTTTGCACCACATCCATTTTTGTGAAAACAGAAATACCAAATAAGAAAAAAACAATCAATGAACTGTGCAAAAGGTGAGTAGCTTCCTCATGTGGTGACCGGGGGGGGGGGGGAAAGCTGGTTTTATTCCAGTAAATCAAAGTAATCACATGAATATCTGAACCTCATACCCTTAATTAGCTTTTGTAGGTTTCAAAATCTCACTGTTACTTTCAGCCAAACATAAACTAATAGTGGTTCTAAACACTTACAGCTTAATTAATTAAAACAGAGTAAGTTCTTTCTTCTATCTCAGCTAAGTGATAAAAAACAGACTTTATAGGGTGAAGGCCAGTCTTAGGATTCTGATGTCCCTGAAAGTTCTTTATTTCAATAATTTTAATAAATTCTTTTATTGTTTTCTTCATACTGTATTAACACACTCTTTGGTGTTTTTTCTTTATAGTGGATGTCTATAATCCCAAATTACATTTCTGTCTAAGGGGTTTTTTTGTGTAGTTGAAGTGTTCTTTTGCTTCTTTTTTAAGTCTATGTTCCTGCTGTCTTTCTGTGGACATTTTGTAGTTCATACTTACTTGTTTAATTGATAAATAGTTTTGCGTATAATTTCGTACTCCCAGTTATGCATCCTTTGCCTGGCTAGTTTTGTAATCATTTCAAAAGAAGAAAACAAACTTGAAAAACTCAGTAAACCCATCCAGTTACATGGCTACTGAATAGAGAAACAGGAGATTAGTCAGTGAAGCGAACATGGCAAATAAAATATAATTGGGACTTCAGTGGAACGTTTGACAATGTGTCATTCAGTTTTATGAACCAGTAAAGGCTACCTGGAATGCAAGCCCTCTCCTAAGCCAAGGATGAGGATACATGCCTCAGGCTGGCGGGAATGCTGGGTGACATGGAGCACTGTTATGTCCGATTTTGGCAATGTAATCAAGAACAGCTCCATAATCAAGAACAGGGGAGGGACAAACCTGGCTGACTGAAATGCTGAATGAAACCTGGAAGCGGCATCGGTCAAGTACGTACAGCAAAAGATCCATGCGGTTTTGAATAGCAGAGATACGGCGCACAAGAGCAACGTGTACTGCCTTCTTTTCACAAGACTTTTACCATCATATTTGAAACTGATTTCAGTGTCATCTCGATAGCAGAAAAATAAGTAAGGGATCTACAACAACCAGAAAACTGACAGGGAGATTAGAAGTTACGATTTAAACAGCAAGATGTAAAAAATCCCAAAGAGATGAAAATGTCACTGACTATTCTCATTAACAGTCTTTCGAGGAGAGGAGCGGAGTTAGTACACTCCCTAAGGTTTGGATCCCAAGGTTTGATGTTACGTGTTTACAGTTTCAGAGACTAAAATTGTTAGCAAAAAAGGGAATATTGACCAAGTTTATTGTGCTTCCTGGTTATCCCATTCCCAAAATTTGCCAGATGATTATGTGAACTTCTAAGACAGGTTTAAATATTCACAATTGATATACAATTGAAATATACAAGCTGAGGATGCCCTACAGCATCAAGAAGGGAAGTAGAGGGCAACTCATTAAATAAAATTAAAGAAAATAAAACAAAAATAAATGACATTTCAAAATATAAGATTCTGGCTAATTATTGTCAAACATTTAGTTACTGACATATACATGGCAGCATAAATCATTGCCTTGAACGTTTAAAACTAGATTGGAAAAGACATGGAAAAATCAGTGATTGATTCTGTACTGGCTGGATGTATTAGGATGACTAATAAAATAGGTTTTTAATATCTAAAATCTGTACTGCATCCAGGAAATTGAAACTGCATATACATGCATGCAAGGGATACCAGAATTTGACCCTGTAATTGGTAAAATCCAATTACTTCAATTTTGCAAGACAATCCCAAAGTATTCTATGCTGCATGAGAATGAAGACTATAAATAAGTAATGTATTTATTTTTAAATAAATGGGAAAGAGTAAATTTTCCCATATTCCTAAATGCTCATAAATCATTGTGATTTACTGTGTCAGTCTTATTTTTCAGTTCTGCCATCCATTTCAGTTCAGTTTAAAAGCTGCACATACAGAGAGACTGATGGCAAGATTTTCAATCTCTGGAAATTTTCAGGAGGCTGAGCTTACCCCTTTACCTACAGGAAGAAGTGGCAGCACTTTTAATTAAGCATTGTCCCAATCAAAACTGCATTCTGTCACGGTCTATGTGATATAGCTATACCTTTGTACAAAGAGGTGTATTGAGGATTCCCTGGAAGTAAAGCAAGTAACAGGGGTCAGTAGTAATATTTTATGTAGTTTTGTTGCTGCGGAGGTGGGTAGCGTAGCTGGTTGTAAGAAGGGACCAAGAAGCACACAAAACCAGTCACGGGTTAGTATTTCTGCTGACCAGAGTGCTAGGAGTCAATAGGGCAGACCAGAGCAGAATTTCAGCTTTATAGTGTGTTTTCTATAAAAAGCTCCTTTTGATGTCTCTCTCAGTTTCATTCTGCTCATTTTTCATATCAAAGCTAAAACTTTCTTTCCCTACAATTCCTCCATTTCACATCAGTTTGCAGCAGAGTGAATTAACTCTTCCAAACCAGGAGTCAATAACCTCTTGCTTCAGGAGGTGCCTAATCACTGTGATGAATTGTCCTAAAAAAATCAGACACCTTTACAGATGACATTTTCCTTTGCAGTAAGTGGAAGATGGGTTTAGCAAACAGCTGCGTTCCGCAACAGCCAGGATTAGTCATCTTATTCTTACATCAAGCATAAAATAGTTATTTTATATGAGGAATTATGAAAGAGCCAAATAATTCTCGATTATTGATCTATTTGTCTGCTGGGAGGTTGAGAGTGAAAAATCTTTTGCTCTGTTGTTCTTAATTCAGATGCCATTAGTGTAGAGGTTACTCTAGGATCACTATGAAAGAAATTGATATAATGCCCACAGTGCTGCAAAAAATGTTTCTTTTCCAAATAAAAATAAATTGAAGTTAACAGAAAAAAACGTGGTGTTTGGTAACTTAGAAACCACAATGTTTTATAGTAGCAAGATCAATCAAAAGCTGCTATAAAACATGGCTTAAGACCTTGTAGAATGGTACTTAATACGTTAGAATTAAACAGCCTAACTACAGTGTAATCAGTAATTATTGCCCCTGTCTTCTAAAGGATGTATTTGCATTTGTTTCCTTTGACTATCGTCATAAACAATAGACTACCTCAATTTTATGTGTGATATAAATATACTTTTTCTGATTTCACAATAATTGCCTGCAGTTGTTTAATTTGTCACTGTGTTTGAGATCTTTCTTCATTTACACTTCCAAAGTCCTATAGACTTGACCTAACAGTAACATATTGTGTAACTATGAAAATTAGTGCAGGGTATGATGCAGTAAATAGCATTTGCAATAAAAAGTGGAACATAATTTGCCCTTATTTATAGCCAAGTAATCGAGAGTGCTTTGTAGTAATTTCTACAGTATGGTTTTCTATATTTAGAAAAACAACTATGTAACTTTTATAATGATGAATAAGAAACTGCAGAAAACCTCCAGCTCAGTGTAGGTGTTTACAGCTTTTTGCCTCTCTCCTCATTTACATGGTGCCAGTTTGCATAATGGACGAGCCACTTTCCAGCACGCACCTTTCAGAGGTGCCCAGCTGAAGCCCTTGAATGCACCTGCCTCCCTGGATCACATCACGCTCCCGTTACATCGCCGTTCTTCCTCCGCTACTGTGCTGCGCTGCCTGTTTTAATTTTTTTCACCTGAAGAGCAGAAACAATTTAGCTTTCTAATTTTACTACTTTCTTAAAGAATTCATCATGTTTCTCTTTATGGTTGAGCAGTTCTAAACGTCAGTTTGAAACCAGGCCAGAAGGTGTTTTGGCCTGATTGGCATGGCCGGCCGTAGGGTCCTGTGCTTCATTTCCCAACCAGCTCTACGCTTACGGCCCTTCGTCAGGTAGCTTTCTGTGAGGGGCACGCAGAAAACCAAATAAAGTTTGTTCAGTGTAACTTAGAAGCACTTTGTTTTCAAAATCCCCCTTTATTGGTGCATAGGTCCGTATTTAAAACCAGTAACGGGAAGGGAGGGACTGCTGAGTAACGGTCGCAGCTGGCCAGGAGAGCCTTTCCCAAAGCCAGTGTGCGTGCAGGTCTGTGCCCTGGGGGCTGTGCAAATTTGGGAGCGAAAAGGAGAAGTAGGACTGAATTCATGCCTCACATCAAAGGGGGAAGAAGCGCACCAGGCTGCTAGGCCCAGAAGGGAGGGCAACTCACTAGATAATCCTAGAGGCACCTCAAAAAGTGGGGCTTGGGACTTGTGGGTAAAAGAGAGGGTAGAGACTTCTGGGAGGCAGAAATGTGAGCAGGTACAATGATTTGTGTTGGAGAAAAGGGCTAGACAGACCACACAGACACGTGTGTGGGTTTTGTGTGTGTTTGGGGTGTCTTTCTCTAAGTGCTCTGGATATCTCAGATAGTCAAAGAGAGAAGAGAGGACTTAAAAGCCATCTCAGGCTGCTGGAGGTACCTTCTGAAACCAAATGTTCACACCTTTCAGTTTCTCCACCACAGACCTTTATTTACATAACTACGACGGACAACCTGCAGTCTCTGCAAACTGTGCTTCCTTCTACCACCTGCTTTGAGCAGTCCCCTGCATGGAAACTGCTTACGAGTTTTACCTATGTCCGCATGATCCCGAGTGTGAAATGGTGACCCTTGGTTTCTCTCTGAAGTTCAATGGTGCGCTTCCATTCCTTATTTCAATATTGTTATTGCTTGAGCAACTTTCATCAGTCTAGTGCTAGATACAGACCTCTACTGCACAGAAATCTCAGTATGAGTTAAAAATTTAAAGAGATTTTACGAAGTGCTATTCAAATTCTTTTGATGTCAGCATAAATTAATATGCAGAAGTGAAAAGGCATGATACTATATGTTAAACAGTGTTTGTACAAGACTGCCCTTTAGCGAACACAGTTACTCAGAGCAGACTGTCGCTGCTGTATGTGTAAGGTACCAAAGGACTTTTTAATGAACTTTATAGGAAAGAAATAAAAATTTCTGTCTCATTTTTTCTTTATTCTGTGGAAGATGCCATTTATTTTGTAAACAGAAAGCAGCTGTTTGCAGCACTAGACATTAAACTAGGAACCCTATCTGTTCTAGGACTGTTTAATAAGTTCACAATGTGAGTGCTAATGAATGAGTAGATTTTAACATGTGTCACATTTCACTGTAGAAACATCCTTATGTTTTGTCTACTGAGTTTATTTTTATCCTCACTTGACATTCCCAGTAGGCAAGGCCAAAAGTAAACTGGGCTAGCCAGTACTACCAATCCAGATAGATAGATTAAAAAAAGAAAGAGAACCCTGGGATAAGTCTGAGCCAGCTGAGAGGACAGAGGGATATCTGAAGCCAAAGCAGTGCTCCCCGGCTGGCAAGGATGAAGCACAGGATCACCTACCCCACCCCAAAAGTATGATGGAGCAATCAAGGTGGGCACTCATTGGAAACAAGCACAGTGAATTTCAGGCTGAGAAAGGGAGACATGGGAGCAAAAAACAAGGAGGGAGAGTGGGGATCAGTTTTTAGTCAGATTTTCTGGCCTCTTGCATTTGCCAGCCCTCCTGCTTGCCAACAGGGGAAGTCCCCTGTTCCCTCCTTCTTTATGCTCATTCCCAGCCTGGCTTTGTGCAGTGCGGCAGCCACGTTGTTCATTGAGGGACAAATTTAAATTCTTTGATCTCCGTAGCCTAACTTCACGTTTGCCAGGTAATTAAAACCAGACGAATATGCATGCACATGTTAAAATACAGCAACATATTTATAAGTGTAATTGAGCTGTGATTAATTCCTCGCATTTCATTACAAACTAATAAAAATCCATTACAGGGCAATGAATGGGTCCTGCTAGGAGCAGGCCCCTATCTCCTCTGTTCTGCATAACCTGTAGCCACCTACAACTTTGCAAAGCTTGGGCGAACGCTAACAGGATGACTTGGCAGTATTTCATATCTCCGTTGCACATGCAAAAGCAACAGTGCAAGCTGTAAGAACATTTAGCATCAGAATGCCAGCAGACCTTTTAAGTCTTACGTACACTTCTGCCTCTGTGGAGGATAACGGCATTTCTTCTGTTCCCGGGATAAAGAGAAACTTGCTTTCCTGTCCTTTCCTTCAAAACAGACACTACAGGGACAGAGGGATGTTATCTTCTTGCTAGTGGCACAAAGGCAGCATCTCAGATATGGATTACCTCAGAATTATCCTTCTTGACAAATAGGTTGTGAAACCATCGCTTAGTCTCTTGGCAGGTCCTAACCCTGCCTTCGCCCAAGGAACCCTAAGCAGCTGCTGCCTTCTCTCTACCACCAACTACAGGTACGCGTTTTCCTTTCCCTGTGTTACCCTGTGCATTTCAGGGTTTTTTAATCCATCTGGTGCAAGGTATGTAACTGCACAGAGCAAGCACAGTTAGAAGGCTTTATCTGCTACTTGTTCAGTTAGCTCCATTAAACTGAGAAGCCCCTGCCAGCTCTTCCACCAGAGCCACAACCCATCTGCGTGCAGCTCTAGCTAAGAAGCTCTTCTGAAATACCCCTTCTGTGCTAAATATACTGATTCCCTGATGGCATCCTGCACCATTTGCTCCTGCTCCCAAATTCATGCAATGGTAGCATCGAGTTTTGCTCCTCTAACATTTGGGGAGGCAGGGAAAGGCACAAGGAGGAAAAAAAAATGTATTTTTAGTTCCTTTTATTGCATTTCAGTATGATCGCTTTCTGTTTTCAAAGGAAATGTAACTGAAGCCCAATGTGGTTTTGGAGTAAGGAAAATGTTAGATATAAATTAACATTTTAAATCAGGGAAACGATTTGTGAATTAAAATACTTTCTTCTTGTGGCTTTGCAGAATCATCTTCCCTGTGCCTTCAGGGTAGCCAGAACAATTTTCAGGCCAAACCTATTTGAATTCTTGTTCTTCCCAAAGAAAACTAGTGGGTAGGTTTCAGTCCAGGAGCTAAACCAGCAATTTGCCCTAGGGTTTAGCTGCAGTTCACCTTTGGGGAGGCCAGCATCCCGTCCATCCTGCCATCTTCCACCAATAACAGGCACACAATGCCATGGAGCAGACCTAGGGATAGCGTTACACCGAAGTTGCTACAATACCCGCTTTCCCACTGATCATGCTGGAAACATAGTCTACAGCAAACACAACTTCATTCTCGTAAAGGAGCAAACAGCTGCTTTAGACTAACAACCCTGCAACAAGCTCAACGTTGCTTTTTTTTTTTTTTTCCTTAAAGTTGCTTGTCTTTTTGCCATGACACCAACTAAGGGAGAGGTTTCTGCTCTTTGGTTAGTTTAACAAATATAAACAACAACATAGTCACTTTCAGTCTTTTGGGCAACTGGAGCTAGTAATGTACCATATCAAGCCAAGCAAGGAAGGGCGATAAGATATGCCTGGTGAAAAAACAAAAAAAAAAGATAAAAACTGCTTCTCAGCCCTCCCTTCAAACCCCACCTCTGTCTGTCCTTATCTTTGTAACCTACAGCCTCCATAGGGTAGGGATCAATGGAATTTGTTCCCTTAGGTTCGGGTCGAGTTCGAGGGACTCCATTATTCATTGAACTCTAGAAAAGGGAATTATTTTCAGAGTAATTTCCGAAAGGGCCGAGTAATTTGAGTTGGTTTTGAATTACGAACCAGGGAAAAGTAGGTTGGAAGTGTCCAGGCTGTGAAAATGTTGGCTGGCTGCAGCCCACGCGTAGAGGCAGTGCTGCTCTGCCCTTGCTCATGCTCTGCTCACGCCACTGCCCGAGGGGCCCGACAAAACCCCAGAGACTGCCAATCCGAGACACAGGAATGGGGTTGTGTCTTTTCTTGATGCGTTTCCCTGCACTACACCCCTTTTTGGGGCAGAATGGCTTTCAGCTCTGATCCCTCCTGCGACCCGTGGGCAGCGCGGCAATGCGAGCTGCAGTGCTGGCATGAGGAAGGGCCGGGAAGCTCCAGCGAAGGGTGGGGAGCAAGCGGGTGCTCCAAGGGTGGGTCAGGCACCATGTGGGCTGGCTTCCCTGCTGGAAGCACAGCCTTGCGAGGCTGGGTCCCAGGTTCCTGGCCTTCTTTTCCTGGGAGCACGGAGACCTGTGGCTTCGGTGCTCTGGAGACAGAGGTTTGCAGTTAGATGTCTGTCGTTTTTTAAAGTTTATTGCACTGTACCATAATGAACCTGGATCAAACCCAATGCAAAGCCGGGAATACAACTTCCCATTCCTCAGTCAACAACCATGACAGAGTTCTTCATTCACACCACCTTTCAAACCCCATCCTACGATCATACCTCAAAAGTCAATGATCAGCAGAAGATATTTCTGCAGGCCACAAAACACGGAGCGGGAATTCCCACAAAGGAAAGGAATCCTTCAGAAAAAAATTATCGATTATTGTTTTGTTCATCTAAGGCATCTAGCTAGCCCTGATCACTATGGATTTGAGTTTTCAATTCTTTAAATTATTTATCCTCTTAAATTCTTTGTGAGATGTGTGGCAGATAAGGCATAGAGACCCCCACCTAATATGATGTAGGAGGTCTGAGACAAAATAACACCTGAACCCAAATCCCAGGCTGAGGCTTTGACCACCAGGCCAACTTCCTATATAATCTTGCTGGATTGTGGAGAAAAATAAACAGTTCATTTTGGGTATTATTTATAACCTAATGTCATTTATATAATATATGCACGGTTTATATAACATTTAAATTATATATATATGCATGTTTTCAAAGTGCATTAGTATAACACTTAGCATGACAGGTTGTCTCTCATTACAGAATTAGTATTTTCTACTTCTTCCCCCCTGTTCATTTCTTATTGCAACCCGCAAGAAAGCAGCTTCATCAGTATTATTTTGGCTGACATGCACCTATAAATGTGTAGCATTTATTTGCCATATTGCTGCTCACAAAAATGTTGCCACGCTGTTGCACTCCTTTGTTTAAAGTTCTCCTCTAAAAGGCTCTCTGCAAGGGATGTGTAGGAAGCTTTGCAGCAGGGAGGTTTGAAATTGTTTTTCTGAAAATTATTCTGAAAAGTCTGTCCTTTTCAAGGTCAAAATAGATGTGCAGCTATTTTTCTCTTTTCGATTTCTTTACTTCTGCACTGAATAATAGTCCCTATGTAATATTTTATATATAAAATATATACTTGAATCTCTACCATATACTTCCCTCTTTAGCAGCTTTTACAGACCACTGAGGCACTTTCAGCAATTCTCCGTTTGCCAGTGTAGAATTCAGTCCCTTAGAGACCAGCCCATTCAGGGACCAATTTTACCCCCATTACACTCAATCGTGCATTCCTTATATTGCACGTAGTCCCCCAAGATGCCAACAGGTCTCTCATATTTATGGAGTAAATTGGTACCATCTATGTCAAAACCTAGTCTTCAGCAGTTGTCTCTGGCTCACCTGCGATGCCAAACAGCCTCACAAGGTATATCCAGGAATACCGACCAGCCAGCATCAGTACAGCCACCGGTCCCCCAGCAGAAAATTCCCTCCAGTTTCGACCACGGCCATGGAAAGGACAACCAAAACCTCCCAGCACCAGCAGTCTGCAGGGGGTCTTACGTTCAGCTCATGTCAGCAGAGAAAAAGCACTAGATGTTGACTTACAGCCAACCTTTTCACCAAATGTTGTACGGTAGGTGTTTCACCGGGTTGGCAGCCAGGAGTTTGGTCCTATGCTCCTAACAGGTAGGAACCAAATGGCCCACAAGTGAAAATCCTCGTGTGCTTCAAACTGTGCCAGCTGCTTCCTTCGTGGAGGTCACAAGTAACCTACACAAAACTCAGCACTGATCTGGTTCCTGCACAACCCCAAGGCGATTCAGCCATCTGACCAGCGGCACTTTCCTCAGCCTGTTCACCCAGGAAACCTACCTACATCCAAAAGCCCTTGCAGGATCCGTCCTCGGTTATGCTGCGGCACACTGTATTTCACATGAAGACGGGAGCAGCCTTAAAGTTTTTGCATACATTGACATATATGTGAAAAAGTGGATACTTTCCCTCGTTCCAGGCACTTGGACTATAAATCCATGGAGAACTTGAGTAAACATAACTTTCTTAGTATGTTAAAAAGTTCAGACTGTGGAAAGAAGACATTTCTGAGAAACAGATTTTAGTCTTTGAAATAATTAGACTGAGCTGAACAGATTTTTGGCATTATTTGTAAGCCAGTCATTGTTCAGCCTTTGTACTTAGAAGAGCAATTATGACTCCTTTGGAAACATCCTTAGTTGAACTCTTAAAATAATAAAAACACTCCTCCATAAGACCACATCCAACATATGGTTTTCGTAACGACAGCACAAACAAATCACCCACTCATCAAACACATTTAGGAAGAAGACAGGAACAAACAGAAAAAACAAATTTTCTAAAGATTACTTGCTGGTCCTGATCAATCAGGAAAAAAAAAATAATTCTAAATTGAATTCAGGCACTGCCTATGGGATATAGAATACACATAAAATATGGAAAATACAAATAATCAAAAACATAAATACCACCAAACACTGTAAAGCAAAGTTTATAGATAAAATGTTGTGAAGTTGTATTTCAAAAATATCGAGCTGCTGATACCCAGCTTTATGATCCACTCACTAGTTTACTTTTTAACTTTGGTGATACATCATAAGTAAGCAAGAAAGAGATAAAGTGATCCTTATCAGAACCATCCTCCCTGGTTTCATCACCTTCCTGGTAACTCCAGGGTGAGGTCCCAGCTGAACAAAAGCTGGTGGGTGACGTGCATCCCTGCTTGTAGTTCCCTCTGGTAGATGCTGCTGAGTGGTGACTACATGGGTGTTAACTATTTTGAGATTCACAGACCCCTGTCACCTTTCTGTGGCTCCAGCCAGCTCTGTGGTGTGTACTGATGAGTTAGTATCACCTCAGAGAAGCGAAGTCCCAAAGCACATCTATCTGGGCCTCTGGAGCTTAACGCTAATACAGAAAGTACCCTGGCAACATCAGCATCCACGCTTTCCGGGAACCTGGTCTTGGAGCGGTCCTGAAAGCATCCACGTCTTTAGAAATGTGGAAGTTGAGGTAAATGGACACAGAAAGGTTTTGAACTATAAGTTACTCCTGATCTCACCTCATGTAATGTATAGAAATCTACATGCACGCATGCATACAGAAGGCCTATACCTTTCCATAGCTTCAATTTTCTCACCACTTTTGAGCACCTTTTAGGTACCAGTCAGGTTTTTCCGGAGCCTGGAAGGACTCCCCTTCTCCTTTGGATCATGATGACTATGTCTCCGCTTACTGCATCTTTTCATGTATGTGCTGGAGATTGCGCCCAACAGCTGTTTCTCCATAACCTCCCCCTCTGCCAGGAGACATACAGATCAGTCCTCCTGCATCACCTATGTCCGTGCAGCACACATACGGCTTCCTGGGGCCGAGCACTGAGAGACAACTTGGCTGCCAGCAGCAGCCAGTGCAGCTTCCACACAACTCCCTGCGAAAACTTCATCCAAACCTTGGTGTACAAGGAAAAGGGAGCAAACAAGCTCCACATTCGAAATGGAGTTTGCCACCTGACAAATACCCAGAGAGAGACCTCAGTATGAAACAGAATTTTAAAAATGAACATATGCAGATTCCTCCAAGAAGCGATCCTGCCCGCACATGGGTCTGTTGATTTTGCTTGCCCTCTTTCGAGTGAGCATGTGTTTTGTGACTGTAAGAACAGACTAGAAAACTCTACATGCTAGTTTTGATTCCAGCTGGAAAACGGACCAAGCAAATCTCCCACATTTCTCCTCCTCCTCTGAGTTACTCTAGGTAAGACCGAACGAGAACAGCAGTAAAACACTGATGGCTGAACTGCAGCCCCTGCTACCACGCCGTCACTGTTGCTGCAGCCTGTAGGACTGGGCAGATGGTATCAGCGCCAGGACACACGCAGCAACAAAAACTTCTGTAGATAGAGCCAGAGTGTCTTGCTTGTTGTCAATGCAGTGAGTTAAGGACAGGAAAAGAAACTACATTTCCTCCTCTAATCCCTACCCATTTTCAGGTTCAATCAATCAGACTCAGAATTGCTGCTGCTACAGATGTTTAGCTCAGAATTATGCCCTAAATAGCTTCAGCAGACAGCGCTGCCTCTGTCCTGCCGTGTGCTGAAAGCTCTGCATAGTAGTGCTTGGTTCTTCTTTAGGGGGGCGTAGCTCTCACTGCAAAAATCATTGTCAAGTCCTCGGAGAGACCATAAATGCTGAAGATGATCGGTGGTGATGAGTCACAGTGGGTGGAATACTTCCACGGAAACAAAAATTAATGAAAGTTAGGGGGAGAAAGTGAACATTATCTGTCTTTGAACAGTTTTTATTAGAGGCAATGGCTGCTTTCAATTTTTGTCAAACTGTGTTACTATTTTATCAGAAACCAGGATTTGAGTATTTAAAAACTGGAAAAATTAACAGTGCTACTGGAAACAATGCTGTGATACAGTCTGCTTCATTTTTATTACTGAGCTTTGAAAGGTAACTAATTGACAGTCTGATCCTTTCGGGATTTTCTCAAGCCTTAATCTTTGTTATAAAGAAAGTATTTAAATTTTGTTTGACATATTGCCATTGCAAAGTTAGGAGAAACCTTGGTGTCGAAGTACCGTTACTCTGTGTGAGTGCAGTAAGGAACGCCTCTCCAGCTTGTCAGTCTGTCTCCCCAGTTGCCAGGGGCCTCAATCTCTGCAGGAAAATTACCCTTGAAAACAAATCCAGTTCTCCTAATCTCAGGGCCGCCAACATAAGCTAGTCCTTTGGTCAGGAAATGTTATCTTGAGATCTGCATCTAGGAAGGGGATACAGCCACAGGGAACGGGGCAGTTGGCGGCAGCCCTGTGCTCCGGGAGTCTCACGTTTGACTGTGTTGGCATGTTTTCAGTTATCTGGGGGAAATTTGTTCAGTTTTATTTCAGCCAAAAATAGGCAGCACAGAAGAAGCTGTAGGAGGGCTCTTCATAAGCTTGAGGTGAGCTGAGAGCAGCCAGGTGTTTCAGTGAATACTGCCTATGACTAGCAGAGCAGTATCTGATTGAAGGTTTTTCCTTGCCAGCAGTGATGACTCACATGAATTATCTTTTCTCTTTGTATACTGTCTAGTGTTCACTCATTACCGTTCTATATTGTGTTTCGTGTCTTGCAAGAAAATGAAAAACGTTACTACCACATTTCCCTTCAGTTTAGGATTTTTAAGCTTTTCTTGGTGCAGGGCTTCACAAACAGAAAAGTCTGAAATTCTTTGAGCTCTTTGCTGCTCAGATGGCATTTCTGGAGGGTCTGCAACCTTTCAGTCTGGATTGTTTCTAAATCCGCCCTGCTCAGGTATTATCCAACTACTGTCAGCTTTGTAAAAAAGCTGTGCAAAAGTTTTATTTTTCTCTGAATTGTTTATGTGCACTTATGCTACAGAAACTTAATAGGAACATCTGTTAACTGTGGAAGTGGTATGTATGACTGATTCATCATCACAGCTTCTCTCGCTAAAAAAGTAATTCTTCACATTTCCTCTGCAAGACAGACTGCCAGAATGCCCTCTATCAATCCATGTTCTCACTCTCTCCGTTGCTTTGTCCGAGTACTTGAGTGACAGTGGCGGGGAACTCCAGAACACCTACAAGATATAACAGGGGAATCAGATATTTGTCTCTGAAGGACAACTTAAAATATATCGCTATATTCATGATCACGGCTAAGAGCTCTTTAAATAATTTCTCTAAAATAATACAGTACTACAGTCAGTATCCTTTTCTGAAATTTTATAATATGGAGATACACTAGACAAAAGGTTACCTTCAGAAAATTAAAAACCTTCTGTATTTTTACTTACAACAAAACTACAAATTAAGAACACAAACTTTGCAGAACCCTTTTTTTAAAGAAAAAAAAAAAGTCACTTCGCATATACATGAGAAATGTTTTTAACAAGAACATGACAAGAACTGCATCTCACTGAGACCTATATCACATTAAAGACATCCTTCCAGTGCCATGCAAGACTTTCTGCTTTTTTAAGACTCTCTGTTCCCCTCCCCACCCTTTATTTGCCTAGGTAATCACAAGAAGCCTCAAATTTAGCTCAACGCTACAGACTTTATTAAGCATTTTGACTGTGCAAGATTAACCTTCGTGAGTCACAGTAGTCATCTCCTTCTGCAGTCTGCTCCCACCGCTTAAGTATTAGCTACCTCCCGGAGAGATCCTAAAGCAATAATGAGCTCAACTTCACCAGACATGCGCTCTACCACAAAATCTAGCTCCCCTCTCGCCGCGATCTCAGCGTTTGCCACATGCATGGCATACAGACCGTCCAAACGCATTGATGGGATTTATACAATAGCATGAGGTCGTGGTCAAAGCTCTGTGCTGCAGCCCAAGCTTAATAACAGATCAGAGGTGAGATCGAAAGATTAATGGATAATCAGCTTGCATTATTAACAATGTCATAAATAAAACAAAGAGGAAAGATCAGTCGTCCTCCCCCCCCCAGCTTATTATTTCCTTACTTTTCCAAGGAACATACCCTGACACAGCCTGATCTGACACTAACCATTGGTTTTGTTTAATAACTAAAATGCAGGTGCTGTGGATCCAGTGCCTCTTGCTTGGGTGATGTCTTTGGTTCTTACCTGTTTAAAAACCTCTCACAGCACACTAAATTCAAGGTTTTTCTTTTTGTAGCTATTAATTTAATCCTTCAGCAAGGAACAATTTAAACTCTTGTTAGTTAATCTAGACAACAGATGTCCCTTTCTCTGCCCTTTCCTCCTCTCATACATGGATTGTGGTGGGAATTTCTAGTTGAAATTTCATTAGGATAAACAAATTAAGATTTATAGTCGGACTCGATGATCTTAACGGTCTTTTTCAACCTAAATGATTCTATGATCCTGTGATTCTAAGATGAAAGAGACTGTTACAGAATTAGAAGGCTACAAAATTGAAAAGCAGAATTTATATGATGATCACAAACCAGAAGAGAATTCTCATAATGAAATAACGTTTTACAAAGTTCAGAAAAGCAGCAAAGGAAGGTTGAAGACAACAAGTACAAGCAAGCCATCAAAAGTCTCATACGGAGATGGCACAAGACAGAAGGATATGTATTTCTTACCATAATAACTACAGGGAGGAGGATCTTTATTTTAACATCTTCCTAGTGCATCACAGTTCAGATTATGGCCCCATCACAGTTCAGATTAGGGCAAGAAAGAGCTGGGATAACTCCTGGTGCAAGCTTTCACTCCTGCTCCAGAAACAATCTGGCAGCTGTTGCAGAAGGGTTGTAACCTCCAAGAGTCAAGAGTCTGCTGCCTTCCCACAACAGCCCTTGGCCAGGATCTCAATGGACTGAGAACCCAAGTCTCTTGCCATATCTGAGGAGACATTTCTCTGCCATTTGCTGGCCTGTTGAGCTTTGAGTAACAGCATGGCCAGTCCAGTTTTTGAAAAGGAATCACTCACTCCTTCCAATATGTTTACGGCCAGGTTATTCAAAATGTATTTACTAGGTTAAATCTGCTGAGAACATAAGTTTCACTCAGATATATGGCCTAGTGAAGATGGCCTGCAGTGTGTGCTGCCTTTAATTTTTATAATTAACCACGCAGGGTGGTTAAAAATTCACGCGTGTGTGTCCCAGCCTGGAAGCCTGGTCAGCAGCACAGAGGAGCTGTTACGGTTGGATTCACGCAGGCGTTTGAAGGTTAGGGGGCTCTCCTCTGCCTTCTGTTTTTTGGGTTGCTTATTGTGGGTTTTTTTAGTATTTGCAAGGTATGTATGCCATGTATGTTCTCTTGCAGGCGGTGGTAGTGAACATGCTTGTCACAGGTACGTGGTCAGATGGCAGATGCACAGTCTGAACTTGTAGCCAGGGCTTACAGAGCAAATAGAGCAATTTTTCTGTACAGTCCTTCTGACGCTACAGGGAAACTTTTTGTTTCTAAAGAGCCTTTAAGGGTGAAGCCAAAACATGACCTGAGTTTAAATTGCCTGCCTTTCCTTGAAAAATTTGTCCCCGTGGATAGCTTGAAGAAGGCACTTAATTTGAATGGGTTTGGGGCATTTTATGCATCACGATGGGGCTGGTCAAAGGCTCTCCAAGATGTTCGGGATCTCTGGAGCCACTAGGTTTGCTGTCTCTGCACAGGTGGTGAAGTTTGCAGGAAGCAAGAGCGTTGTCTGTGCTGGCATCAAGCCGATGCCACAGACCCCGTGCAGCCGTATGGCACGCTCAGCAGCCACCCAGGAGCAGCTGAGGACGTGGCTGAGCTCACCACCATGGCTGTGGTTGCCAAAGACCTACTGAACCCTCCGCAACTGGTACCCCATTGGGAAATGTCTTGTGTTAGGAAGTGGGTGCATCCTGATCCCAGAAGAAAGATACCGGAGTCTTTCTCTGGCTCTTTCCCAAAGTCCTTCCTTTCAGCTTGTCACGCTGTCCTGACTTGGCAAGAGGGCTGCAAAGGGAGGCAGGGCTGCCTGGTGTATTCGTGTGGCACACCCCGGTGGGATCCAAAACAAGCGCAAGGACAGTCTTGCCGAAAATGCAGCAAAGGCTTGTGGACCGGGTGATGTGTGAATGCACTTGAAGAGATGTGTGGCTATCTGGAGAGCACAGCACGGTGGGGCATGGCTGAAGGAAGGGTGCAGGCGTGGCCGTTTGTACCAATGAGGAGAGCAAGCCCCAAGACCAGAGGGACCTCAAGACAGCAGCATTAGGTTTGGACTGGTAGCTGGACCACTAATTGAGTGTGAGATGTCTCTGTCAGACACGGGATGAGAAATTTCAAGCACTGACCAAGACACAAAACGAGGTTTAAGGCTGGCTACAACCACCATCCTGAAAATCCTTTCTCTCTATTATCTCTCTACAGCCTCGCCGACTCAATGAACAGGAGAAGCAGAAGGTTGCAGGAGCTCCACAGGGATGCACTCAGCCAGAAAAGTAAACAGTAGTAAAAAATTATCTTCTGGGATCTCCCTGACAGATAGAAATAGAGGAGAAAGCCAGCCACACAAACCGCTGTAGGGTTTGCAGCTGCATCAACAGTTGTGAAACTGAAACCAGCCAACCGGCCTGTCTGCGTTAGCCAAAGCCCCTTCCCTGTTCTCCTGGCCAGGAGATCATCTGCTGCAGCAACCAGCATTGTGCATGCATACGCTCAGGGATGACAGTCTGATGATGTCCAGACTGACAACAACCAGGAAGACCCAAAATACCCAGATAATGGGAACCTTTCCTAGAGATACCACGGGTGAGTTAGCTGGGCTGCCTTTTGTCCAGTCTTGCAGTCATGAAGGAAGCCAGGAAAGCAGATTTTTCTTTCGTTAGCACGCTTTCTGCCGCTGTTGACTGCGTAACACACTCCAAACTTTTTTTTTTTTTTGACAAATTGCTAGTATTAGAAACAAGATTGTAATTCATTTAGCAATAAAAGTCAACAAGCTTTTCATTATTGATTGGGAAATGAATACAAAAAAAAAAAAATATTCTTAAACATGAAAAGTCCAAAGACGTTAGGTGTTTGTCAAAACAAATTCTGAAAGACAAATATAGAAACAGATTTACTGAAAATCATAAGGAAAACAATACATTACCTAGCTGTGTCTGTCATGCTGTCACCTGCTTATGATGGCAAATGTTTGTAATAAAAATCAGTTAATAAGCAACCTACTATTTTATACAGTAATTTCAAATTTTATGTGCTAACTTCAATCTCAGAGCTGATTTAAGAAACATATTCATGTAGAACACACGTTTGGGGTTTTTTTGCGTGTCTGTTAAAGCTGGTGTAATTAAGGGTTAATGAGAATCTTAAATGCTTAGTTTGCATGTTGTAAGATACATCTCACTCTATAAAAACAGCTTTATGACATGGGAAAAAGCGGATTTTTTTCTTTATAATTGTCTGTCTTGTGTATTGGCAGCATGACAGTCCAAATGAGAGACTGTAAACATTTTTAAATACTCCATTTCTGATTTTGTTATTTATAACGATTGAACTCTCTTGGTTTCTTGATGTTCATATTGCCACAACATTCCTGGAGCTGTACTTACAGCATCAGCTACCTCTACATTATGGCTATAAAGGTTGTATGGAGCGGTACACAATCAAACCAAAGTAAAAGCAGTAAAATACAACCGTGTGGCTTTTAGCCTGCCAAAATGACACCAACAGCACCCGCTGTTGCACTGAAGGAGGGAGTGAACTGGGGTCAGGCAATGCCAAATTTCATTTTTTTTAAATGTTTCACGGCTCGCATTAACTTTAACCTTTGTTCTTTGAGGGGCCTTGCATTTTGTTTTCTTTTCTGGTTATTAATTTTTACGAGACACTTAACGCCCGTGGCAACGCGACGCCGTGTTTTCAGACGTCCCCGCGGTGTGTGGGACGCTACAGCCGCGTGCGGCCCGCGGTCCAGCCCTGACTGCTGCCAGCCCTGACTGCTGCCAGCCCTGACTGCTGCCAGCCCTTCTCACCCGCGGCAAGCATTATTCTGAGACTTTTTGAGGGCCTTACACCCATCACCAGGGCGAGTAAGTGTCCCTCTGCCCAGGCCAGAAGCCCCAGGCTGCTAGCCCTCCGCGCCACCACCACAGCGACTCAGCGGAGAAGTGCATCTCGGGCCTGCGGGCTTATGCCTCCCAGGGCAGAGGGGTCGCCCCCCACCCCCGCTGAGGCGCTGACCGCGCAGAAACCGAGCCTCACAGAGTCGACCCGCTGCCCCCCGGCCCAAATGGCGGCCTTCCCTCCCTCCCTCCCTCTCCGCTGGGGAACTACAGCCCCCACAATCCTCCTCGGCGCCGGGGGACACCCACCCCCCCCCCAGCGCTGCCCGTGACGTCACCCTCCGCTCCGGGGAGAGTCCCCAAGCGCCCCTCGCTCTCCCGCTGAGGGAGGACGACGGGCGCATGCGCGCTGTCGGCCCGCGGCCGCAGAGGAGGCGGTGCCGGCGCGGCGGGGGGGGGAGAGCGCAGAGCGGCCGTTGGGGGGCGGAGCGACGCGGCCTCGGGCCCGGCTCCGCTGTCAACAGCAGCCAACATGGCGGCGCGGAGGCCCTGCACCGCCTCAGGTCAGTGAGCTCCCCGCGGACTCGGGCGCGTCCGCAGCCGCGCGTCCCGTCCCGTCCCTTTACGGGAAAGGGGAGGAGGAGGAGGCGGCCTGGGCCGCCCTTCCTCTCGGGGGCGGGGGGCAGCCTGGTTCCCCTCACCGGTGTCGGCGCCCGGGGGCGGGGGAGGGATGTCCTGCGCTCTGCCCCTCCCCCGTCCGTCCCCCCCCACCCCGTCCGCGCGGCCGGTGGGGGTGGGGCGCCTGCGCGCCGCACCTAGCGCGGCCGCGCGGCGCGTCCCCGTCCGCCGGTGGCGCCCCGCGGTTTGACTGCCGGGCCCCGGTGTGCCAGGGCGGGGGGCGGGTCCCCGGGTGAAAGCCGCCTGGAAAGCGAGGCGCCGGCAGAGCCCTGGCAGCGGCGAGGGGACGGGAGGGCGGGCGAAGGCTCGGGGGGGCTGCGGGACTTGTCCCTGCAGGGGGAAACTGGGGAGACTGGGGGAGGTTTCCTGACTCTCCGTCGTCTCCACATCTTTAACGTGCAGGTCCTTAAGCGTGTTGGGATGGCCCCACGGCGTAACGCCTCTTCGCACAGGCACGGTTTTATGTCCGTGAAGAGTTGGCGTAACGTTACCCTGCAAGAAAACAGTAGTTTTTATCAGTAGGAAATGCTCTAGCGTTAATTATTTTCCACAGAACGTGTAATACTTATGTGAGTGTTGCTTTGAATGATAATCAATTTAGAGGAAGAATTAACATAATAATCTATGACAGTGTTTTTGTATTCTCCATTTAAAAAAGTTAAACAGCTTGCTCTCGATACCTCGAAGTGGGAAAGAAAGGAAATTCAACAACAAGTTTTTAGTGTTATGGGTCTTGTGGTTCATGTTTTAGTACACAGGAACACTTAGGTGATGATAAAGGGAAATAATTCACATCTACATGTGTACTTCTTGCGTTCTTTTAACTTTTTACCCGTACTTGTAAGAGTTAAATAAAAGCTGATGAAATTCTTAATAAAATGTTTATATTCACAGCCTTACTTTTTAATTACGTCTAGTAATTTAGCTTCTCTTCCTCTCTGGAATGTCCCAGCATCATTCCTGAGCTTGTATTTCACCTTAAATATATTTAACCGAACTTTAATTCATGTATGTATGCATGTCTGTACAACATGATATGTTTTTAAAACATTTTTCTTAAAAAAGTTTAAACCCATCTCTTCCCTTTGATGTTTGAGTACACATGGTATTTAGGATCTCTAACTTGAAGTTGTAGGAGGCCTATTTTGAAAATGTTGACAGAATTGTATGGCAAATGTGGAACTTTAACTGAGGTCCCAGCTTCATCTGTTTCACCTGTTGTGGAAAAGGAACAGAAGTATCTGATCTTGGCTTATTCGCGTATGCTAGCGTCTCGCCCTCTGACTTTTGTATGGAAAAGCTTATTTCCTTACTAGTGTAGGCTTAGAAAACACGAGGCCAGCAGTTCTCAATCTTTCAAAGTTTTGGTCTGTCCAGAAGAGATGCACGTGCTTTCTCTGCAGTTAGGCATGTTTCCCATTGCTTAAGATCATAAAAGCAGTCGTAGTAGGTCAGGTGGAACCCCAGCATCCTGTGTCTGAAAGCCATCGGCTGCAGGATGATCTGAGAAAGATGTAACAGGGTAAGTGTGTACTGATCCTTTCTCGGAATGTTCTTAATGATTTTCAGCCCAGGAACTCAATGGTGGTTGTCTTTGTGTCTGACAGCCCTTGGTGGATTTTTGGTTTTTTCCACTTCAATTTGTTTTGTTGCTATTTGGAGTCCACACGAGCTTTTGATATCTACAGCATCGTGCAGCGAGCTGTTCCACAGGTTAACCGGGGCTTCCAGTGGGTGGGGGGTGAAGGGGAGGAGAGGAAGACCTTTTTTTTTGTGTTGAACAAGCTACCTGGTAGTTTCATCTGATACCTCTTGGCTCCTGTACTTGAACAGGTAAGAGATTCCTGTTCACCTTTTCTGTGACAGTCATGGATTTTATAGGTTATACATTTCCTGTAGTCTTCTCTTCTTTACCTTGAAGGTTGTGGCATAAAATCTCAAAATCCTTGTTCTATGAGCTGCTGGACCACAGGTAGCCTGTATGTTGCAATTTAAACCGTTGGGTTAGCCAGTTAATGCCAAAAAAGATTCTGTTAGTGTTTGGGATTTTTACATAGGTTGTTAATTTACTGAGAAAATAATATTTTTTTTTTTTTTATTTCTTTTTAAGAACATGAAAGTGACGATGATTCCTACGAAGTGCTGGATTTAACAGAGTATGCACGGCGTCACCATTGGTGGAATCGTGTGTTTGGCCGGAATTCAGGACCAATTGTAGAAAAATATTCTGTAGCTACCCAGATTGTGATGGGCGGCGTGACTGGCTGGTGAGGGAGCATCACTTTTCATACTTGCCCTAGACCTTTTACTGTGTTAGAAGATCCCTTTCCAAGGCTATTTGAAGCAGATACATTTATCTTCTCTAACGGGATTTCCTTTATCATTGATCAAGATTATTCATGTGTGAACAGTTTCTTAACTCATTACTCTGAGTCATCATTCTAAAGTGTTTTGTAAAAGTATTGGTAAAAGACCTGTTATCTAAGGGAACTTGTACCAGTTACTGTGAAAAGGATTTGGGGAAATGTCAGAGCTCTAAAAGTACAAAGAATAAATGGAAAATTACTGCATATAACTTTTGTATGGAAAAGCTTGTTTCCTTACTAGTATAGACTTAGAAACCTAGTTATATTATGGCTAAGGCATAGCTTATAAGTAAAAGAAATGGAGGAGAAAAAAACTGTGTGGCAGAATATACTTTTACTTAAAAACCCCATTTCACAGAGACTTTTTTTTTTCCCCTCTAAATTCAGCTGGAGCCATTTTGAACAAATTAACAGTCTGCTCTCACGTTAACTGGAGAGCGATACCACAGCATAGTTACGCTAAAATAATTCATGGTGAAAGCTAGACAGTAAAGATGAGAACTTAGACTGGAAAAATGTGGCCGCAGCCTTAGCAACTATGTCAAGGTATCTGTTATTTGTCAAAGGTATTTGAATGATACTTTTCCTATTCCAGTACTCTCAAAATTAAGTTCAGTGAAAAACAATGTTAGGGTAGCACAGTAACATTTAAAACAGAATTATGCAAGATTGGAAGATGAAATAGACTAAAAATGAAATTGTCATGTCCAGGCTCAGAGTTAGCTTTGGGGAGTGTAGGCTTAGCTCTCAGTCTGATTTTTTTGTTTGCCTCTGTAGCCTTGAAATTATTTTAAAAACTTAGATGTGTATACATAAACTCTAAAGCTTCTAGGGAATAGTTCATCTGGCATCCATAAAAACTGGCTTATTGAAAGATCTGTAAACTGTATGTTTCACTTATCTGTAGATGTGTATATATACACCTCGGTGTGCCTATTCATGTATATAAATACGAATTCACTATTCATATGCAGGGGGTGAAAAATTCCCCTCTGTGTGTGGGCTGGCGGTAGGGGGGCGGGTCAGACACCAGCAGAGTTGCCCAGAGAAATCATGGAACCATCAGCCTTGGAAACATTCAATGCTCACTTGAGTTAGGACCCTGAGCAACCCAGTTTAGCTTGGAGGCTGGATCGGGCTTTGCAGCAGGCCCAGTTCTGGGAAGACTAGATGGCCTCCAGAGGTCCCTTCCTGCCCAAACTATGCTATGATATCGATATTCGTCCTGTTCTCTGTTTGATGTGGGAGTGTTTGGAGACTGTGAACAAGACAATTAATTTTCTGGTTGCCTTGATCCATTAAAAACAGACTAAGGCTGTGTCCCAGTAGAGGGGCCCCACTGATTTTAGCTCTTGTGGTAGGGATGTAACTTCTTTTTACCGGAGATATTTAAGTTACAGGTTGTGTAGTTACTATAAATGATGGTATAATATATTTACCTTCCATTTGGGAACAGTTATAATGGCACTTTTATATTCGTACATTGTGCATTATTAACATGCTACATTTGATAGCAGCAATCAGCTTTTGTGTATAGACAAGGCCTGGAGATCTCAAGCTTACTTTAAAGGGGCCATCTTACTTTAAAGACAGCTATGAACTAGCAATTATTACTCAGGTTGTCTTGTGTTAGACATTATTAATTACATACTGTTCGTTTTAAGTATTCTGATTTTAAAAATTTGAAATGATAGATTTGCTTTGTTAAATGAAAAAATAGCTGTAGTCAGGAATTTTGGAGTGTGGCATTGTTCAGCAGACAACTTCATTGGACTGGGTTTTTTTTGTTTTGTTCTCCTAAGGTGTGCGGGATTTTTGTTCCAGAAAGTCGGAAAGCTTGCAGCAACTGCAGTAGGTGGTGGCTTTCTTCTGCTTCAAGTATGTAGCATTTCGTGCTTTATAAGTTGGCAAATGTTATTTACTAAACAATAGGAAAAACACAGCTGTTGAGTAGAATTTAATTAGGAAGGCTTCTTATCTACTTCATCTTTTTAGTCTTATCGGTCAAAAACTTACATTTCAGCTGGAATACTGTGTACAAAAGAGCCATTTCTAAAAAACAGTGGTAAATCAGAATCTACTCTATCCTGTAAAATAGTTTGTAGTAAGCCAAAAGAAGCCTCTGTGCAGAAACTGAGATGCTGTGTGTGATTCGGTATTGCCAGATTAAAGGAACTGCCTGTAAACTCATGGTTAGGGAGATTAAGGAATTTGAGCTGTGTTTATTTTAAATAGGTCTGAGAATTTTATCGTTGCCTTAGAAGAAGTAGGCTTCTTTGGCAATTGCTTGGAAGGCTTGCTCTGGTCCCGTTACGAAGCCATGTTTTTCTGTTTTTCTCCCCGTGCTGTATTTAGTAATTGTATCTGTTGAACCTCTGAAGCTTTGCTGATTTCTGATAGCTTCATTGCATTTCTCTGTTCAATTGGATTTCAGGTCCAAAATTTTTTAATGATGTTATCTGGCATGACCATTTGCATTTTTCATCAGATAATTCTGGTTCGGGGAGGACATATTTCCAAAAAGCCTTTAAATGAGATGACAAAACTTTAAGTGAAGGAGAATGTCACATAACCTTCTGTAAGATGCCAAGTAATTCTTAATTATTTTTTTTTACTGGCATTTTTCATGTCTTAATACCTGGGAGCTTGTTGTTTTTTCTCAAATCATTCTAGAGGAAATAGACCCGTGTCTACTTAGGCTCGGTAATATACCATTATTTGAGACAGGGTGTTAAAGATTTTTGTTTTTATTTTTATTACTCTTTCCAACATCACCCTGGAGGATTTCTGAAAGACATATCCCACTTGCAGTTATTCCTTTGATTGTAATGGCTGTTGCATTCAACCATTGATCAGGAAGGCTTAGGTACTACCTGTGATTGCTGTTGTGTAATGCATCCGAATGTCACAGTCGTGTGAAGTACTCTGACTTCCTTCATGATGATGTTCTCTACTGGTTTGGGGTTTGGTTTTGGGGTTTTTTTCTTTTAAACGCCATGCTAAACATGTAACTGAACTCCAGCACTCTACATGAGAACGTATGCTCTTGGAACTATTTGGTTTAAGTTGTTTTCAACAAATATAAAGTGTATTTTATTTTCAGTTACTTGAAAGTGAGCATCAACAACAATGTAAAAAGTCAAAGAGAAATAGTTTTGGTATGAAGCATAGTATTAGCATTCATTCCACTTCACCACTGTGCACTGATGACCTTTTTTAATCTCCTGGAAATCACTGGTTATTGGTCTTGTACCTAAACATAGGGATGGATGTTACAAGGGTGTTGAATCTGAAATGGTCTAGAATCATCCAGATATAAATTTTTGGCAAAATGTGCTATGCTAGCAAGTGAATCAATTTGATGGAGTACTCTGAATTTCTTTAGCCCTTAATGCGTGTTTCTGGATCACGAGGGAAGAACTAAATCTTTTTTAGATACAGATGCGTGTGTGTGTATATATGCAGTGGATCTTGAAGTACTTTTCATCTAGTTGACTTAAAAGATCCAAATCACTCTTCCCATGTTGTATGCCATTGGTCTTAATTCTTTTAATGACAGTTCTTACCTAACTATGACTGAAGAGCCTGCAGAACAGTGGCCTGGCATCCAGGGGTAGCAGGCAGAATGTTGCCTGCAGATGCCTTCATTAGTACTTGCGAGTACAGGAAGCTGAAAAGTTAAAACTAAGACCTATAGACAAAGGAAAATAGAAATTGCATAAAACTCATGTGCAGTATTTTTTGCTTGTTGAGCTGTGAAGTCTGAGGAGCTTTCCTGTACACAAAATAGATTTGCCATGTGTTTGAGTGTCTGATTTCTTAGCTGATCTCATTTATAGTGTATTTGAAAAGGAATATTATCCAAGAGGAAAAATGAGTTGCGTATTTTGATTGAGTTGTCTATATCTTTAATTAAGTAGGATCAGATTCTCTTGGAAGGGAATGAAGTAGATGCCTTGGTCTTTCATTTTAATTCAAAACGTTTTGCATTTTAAAACTGAGTCATAAATTCTGTAGTGTAATTACATTTCTGTAGTCTTTAATTTTTTCATTTAAAGATCACACATCATGATTTTAATTTCCCTATGAATATACGTTCAGCGCTTCCCCTGAGTGGGCAGAGGAGCATTTCAGCACATGACTAGAAACTTCCTTTTTATCTGTAAATTTGTCTGAAGTTGCAGATTTCATTTCAACTGCTGATTGCAATATTGACGTTGTAATTACCTGCTAAAACAAGAACTACAGAAGGCGAGATTCTTGGCGAAAGCCCATCCAGTAAAACATTTCAGTCCTGAAATTAAAAAAATGCATTTTTTTTTCTTCAGCGTGTGATGACTTCATCTCAAGAAATCTAGTAGGAAACTGAAAGCTATACACGTTTGGAGTGTCAGTTTGTACAGGAAGCAAAAAATTTTTCAGATTTTTCCGAGTGATCTAGAAGTTTTTTAGTCTTAATATAGATTAAATGAAAAGCAGTCTGAGGAAGAGAATAAAAATGACATTAAGGAATTTGCATAGTTTTTCAAAATTAAGATCTGTTATCACATCTTTGTGATGGATATTTCAACAGCTTAATTTGATCAATTAACTGTCCTTTTTTATTGAAATAGATGTAGTTCTTCAAATATGCTGGTGTAAGACCAATACCCATGCACTATATTAAGGAAAATATAATTTATTTCTCATAACAAGTAGGGGATTTTCCTTGTATAACTTCTGGTTTACACAGCACGGTTTAGTGAAATCCTGAAGAGTAGGGAAGTACGAACTCATGTGGTTCTGCTGTAATGAATTAATTAAAACCAGTTCTTCTTAATGAGCTCCTGTTCCGTGTTTTTAAACTCCTGCATCCTTAATAATGATTTCATTGCTTTTTGCTCTGTAGTCAACATAACAATTGCAGGTTTTTCCATTGTGTGTTGACTATTACTTAGTCATAAAATTGTAGTTTTGTTCAGTTATTTGTGCTTTCATGAATATATTTTGCCTCATCCCATTAATAGGCCATTGATTAAGTCAATTCAATTCTTCATTGAATTATTTTCTAACTTAAGAAAAGTGGACCTTTGAAAACAGCACAAGAAGCGAAATAAACTGTAAGATAACCTTGGCTGTATCTTGTACGAGGATTGGTTGATACCACACCATGATGAGGTTGTGCCATCTCAGTGAAGTGGGGAGAGAACAGCATGGTTCTGGGGCCAGGGACTTAATAAGAAAGAGGTTTGCGTTGAATATCCCACTTGACAGCTGATGTGTGCAGACTTTGAGGGAACATTTGGTGGAATAGCCGAAGCAAATGGTAGTTGGACATTAGCCTTTTAAAGAAATACCCTATTTCTGGCAGGTTTTGACATGACGTGGAGGGGCATCATTTCTCTGCCTTTGTGAACTGGAGTAGTTTCACTGGTTACAGTGGAGCTGTGCCAGCAGGTGATGGCTGAAGATACAGCCTCTGCAGTTTAACTCTTACAGAAAATGTTGTGTCGTTTCTCAGTCCCTTCTTGTATTTGTATATTGAAGTTGGAGACTTGTCAGATCTGTTCTGAAAACTGCTTGAGTGTGATGGGGGTTGCTACTTATCTAAACACCAGAAAATACGTGGCTTCGGTATGCTGGGCAAGCAGCTGAGCATGGGGAGCTCACATGTATCTTCTGGCCTTGGTTGGGCTTTTTTGCTATGGGAGATTTTGTCTTTGAGGAAGTTAAAACTCTTGTCCCATCTTGCCGTATAAATTTTTTGCTCTTAGATGTTTTTTACTCCTTACTCCTAATACCATTTCAGAGTTGCAAAGTACTTGCATGCCTCTCCACTATCATCCCCAAAAGGAGGTCTTCCCTTTTAGATTCTCGGTTTTCTTTGGTTAGTGTAGAAAAAGATGCATGTATTTTTAGTATTCCTGCATTGATGTACTTTTTTGATTGCTTTTTTGGAAAAAATACATTCTTTTTTCAACAGTTCTGGAAGATCTTGAACAAAGATAAATTTTACTAATGTGATATATGAGAGAGAGAGAGAGATGTATATAATATCTATATTATTGCATTATCATATATAGATAGATTTCTGTATATACAGGAACCTACACCCACCCACCTCTCATATGTCTCTTTAAGAATATATCTATCTCTGTATGTATAGACCTATATGACTCCTTTATGTAAGTATGGAACTGACAATGGGATATTAATATTTTAGTTTGTTATTGTAGGGGCTGGGTGAACTTCTAAGAAATTGTGTTTATGTAAATTCACTGTTGTAAGTGAAGAGGGTTTTTTGTGATGTATTAGGGTCTAAAAATTGAATTCTGTCTCGCCAACATCTGAGTTCAGTGGGATCGTTTCTGCGCTTCCGTACAAAGTTATGCAGTTAGCAGGACTGCAGCCAACGTAGGTACAGCACAGGCTCCAGATATCACTGCAGTGAAGTACAAGGTTTTTTTTCTTCTCAGTTATAAATTTTATATTCAAAACATTGTCCTCTTGCTTATTTCATAGATGTGTACGAACACTCAAAAGCAGAACTCGAGATCTGTGCTACTAAGTTCAGGGAGACAGTAGTGTAATTTTTACTGTGTGCACTGGAGTTTTGATACCAATGTAAGTTGTAACTACTGGAGAGCTAAACAGAACTTAATTTAAAACTTCTGCCTTGTCTTTGTACTGTATGGATAACTGAGCTAATTAAACTAGAATTAAATGTGTCTTTTAAAGTCCATTTGCTTGTATTTT
This sequence comes from Leptosomus discolor, assembly GCF_034619465.1. NCBI lineage: Eukaryota > Metazoa > Chordata > Aves > Leptosomiformes > Leptosomidae > Leptosomus > Leptosomus discolor. The sequence goes on along the minus strand of NC_141391.1, from coordinate 96,650,109 downwards.
TTTAAACACAAGCAAATATATTAGCATTTCTTACATTGTGTTGCACTGGGTAGATCAGTCCATATTTAGTTTTCAGTTTTGTGCGTTAGAAGGCACCAATTCAATGCTTGGGCCTTTTCGAAATTCTTACGGTAATGTTAAAGTCATAGAATAAAAATTACCCCAGTGTGCAGCTTTTTTTTTTTTTTTCCTGGTATGTCATCCAGTGACTGGATGCGCAACCAGTACAGCTTTAAAACTATTTTCATGTTTTCACACTGTATAAACACTCCTTAATTGGCTCTTCCTGCCCAGCACTAGTGCTGTGTGGATAAATGGTTTTACAATAGAGAGGCAAGGTCAGTGAGCTTGTCACAGTCTGAGGTATGAAGTAAAGGAGAGTACAATATTTAGTGAGTTCATTTTGCATTTGTCCAGTGAATTGTTTTTCTAAATCTTGTGCAAAGATAGAAACTGAGGTTTACTTTCTTACATAGGTGCTCTTTTAGGAGCTTCGTTTGAATTCAGACAAGATCTGTCTGAGACTTGTTTCGTTTCAGTTTTTTTTGGGGTCGTGAAATTCTAATTTGTGGTGAAAAACGTTGCTTAATTATTGTGGCTGTTGTAAAACAAGCTAGATGGTCTAATTTTAGTTATTTGGTAGAAAGAACCATGTGAAGGTCAAAATTCAGTGCCTGTAAGCGATGTGAAACATTTCTTTTTATGCCAAACCTAATAAATTGTATATTTATGTATCTGTTCCACAAAATCTGTTCCTCTTATTTACCAGTTGTACCGTTTGCATAGAACACTGTTACACGAGGTACATGAATTTGCCCAACACGGCGTTAAGAAGGACCTGAGAAATCTCACTCTTTCGTAATGAGTTTTTTGTATAACAGTCATTTACCTCTAAAGTCAATGGTCTGTATCTATTTGTCTTAGCAGTTAAAATAAGCAGTAATCCTTAGTTTTGATTTTTTCCTCCTTTTTTTTTTTTGCCACCAGCTAATGAGTTTTTGTTTCAACTGTTCTCTAGAGCATGCAGTAATTGCCTTTTTTAATTTTTTTTTAAGCTATGATGTTATAAACATTTAAATATATATTTATTTTGTGAATTGTCTTAAAGAAATTAGTGGGACTGTCAGTGTTGGTCAAGTAACAAAACATCTTACTTTTTTCTGGGATCAAATCTTAGTAAGAGAAATAAGACAAAGGGTTAGGGTGATGGTTAAACATGCTAAAAACCCCATCGATGTTGTTTAAGCATTTGGGGAGTTTGAGCGTAAATTCTTATGAACAATCCCCCAAAACTTAGCCATTTTGCCAATGTTACAGAACTTGTGCTGTACACAGGCCGTGTTATTTTTCTACGTACTGGCTTTGGTTTGTAGAAAGCACAAGACTTCTCTTGTATCTAACACTTTTTTGTTGGACAGTTTAAATGATGTAGGATAAAATAGTATTTCTAAGGATGATTCTGATTAGCCCCAGATACCCTGTAACAAATCTGAATTCTACAATTCTGGAAGAAGCTGAAATGAAACAGTTTTGTTGTTGTCCTATGAACATGCTTTTCTCTTTCCTTTTTGTACAAGTAAAGTTACAGTAAAAGCTGAAGGAAAAACATTGTTATTTAAAGCTTTTATAGCTAAAGAATAGAGAATGGGTAAAATTAACAAGAGTCTACTGAACTTTGCCATTGCTTCTTCTAATTTGAAGTGCTGTTACTGTGGAAAATATTAGTGTTCAAAGCAGAGTACCTGCTGTAATTGGAACAGTGCCTTTTCCTGTATTGGTAATTAAAAAAAAAAAAGTTTAACCCCCCCCCCAAACCCAACCTGATAGGCACTAAGATATTTTGACTCATGAAATGTTACCTACAGCTGTACTAAATACTCTTTATTTTCCTAGATTGCTAGTCATAGCGGATATGTACAAGTTGACTGGAAGAGAGTTGAAAAAGATGTAAACAAAGCAAAAAAACAGTTAAAAAAGCGTGCAAATAAGGCAGCGCCTGAAATCAATACTCTCATTGAAGAGGTAAGTCTGAGGTGATAAACTCTTCCCTACCAGCCAGTTTGTGTTTCCTTCTGCTGCAGGGGATGGTCAGTTGAAAATGCAGGTGCAAACCTGGAAGGTGTCAGAAATGGGCTGGCTGTACATTTTATTAAAAGTTACCGGATTGTACTCTCTTTTATTCATTTAGCGCTCTATTTCGTTCGCTCCCAAAGACGACACACAGCCTCCAAAGTTAATGCATTTCTACATCTGACATGGCTTGGGGGCTGCCACTGGCTTTGCCATTTCATTTCTGCAGGTTCTTGGCTAGTGAGAGAGCCGGTGGTAAGGCCGTGACTCAGTAAAAAATTGAGAGTGTTGTGGTTAAAACATGGTAGCTACAAAGACAAAGCCCAGTCATCTCAGACTGCCGATAACAAAGTTACTTGGTTGGAAAAGACTGACCTTTCTTTCTGGAGAAAAGCTATAACTACTTTGTAACTGGAGTTGTGGTTTTAATCTCATTTTTATACAGTTCGAAGAATATCTGTCTTCAGAATCTGTCAGTTACACACTGTGTTGAAAAGAGGTAGCCTGTGATACTGATCAGTGTCACTGGGGCTATGTCATTCTGTCATTTGGAGACTTTTATTTAATCGTTCTTGGGTTTTTTTTCTTTAGGAGTGTGTCTGTCCTGTTTTTACATATTTTCACATTTCAAACAGGCAATCTAAGTTTCTTTCTCAAGAACTGTGAATCCTGACTTGGAATATGCTGCAGACAATGTAACAGCAGCCGTGCTAGCGCTCTGTAATTAGTTTTGGTATCTCAGATTTAACCTGTATGGACTTGCACATAGGTTAATAAAAGTTACCTTAAATTTTAATGTGATTCAAGAGAGATGGTTTTCTAGCTTCTTCTGTACCCCAGATAGCTTAACCTGTCCTTGTCCAACGCCCTGCAGAAATGGGTGGGACAGGATCGGGGGGGGGGGGAATGCTGATGGTGTTTGTTGTTTCCTTTTTCCCCACACCACCCCCACACCCCCCGATTATATTACTTTCTTCTGATTGTGTACTAGTAGCCGATCTGAAGTATTTGAAGTGGGGGATTTATAAAATGGCACACGTTTGATATAATGTGTTATACTCTGTGCTCTTACTTCATGAAATATTGTACGCAAATGTCATCAATATGTAAGTGATCTTTGTAGGATTAAGTTGTTAGGAAACTGGGTCACGATGGAAGGAAGTGTATTTCTTTTCCAATGACCTAGTCTTCCAAAACCCAATATTTTTTTAAAAATCTTTTTTCATGTGATTAAAATTGAAGTCATGGTGGTACTCAGGCCTTTTTGCCAAGGGAGTTTGTAAAACATCTGTCTTGTTTTACGCAAAACAAGAGTGGTATTGGCATGAAATTTCTCTGACCATTCCTCTGTAGTTTGACTTCTCAAGTGCTAACTGTATTTACATATATAGTTAAAGACAGCCGAGCGTCAATTTTCACCCCACCGGTGCCAGCAGTTGCCACCTTGCTTTATACGTTTTTAAACATGTTGCTTTCCCCCACCCTTCCCTCAACAATTGTCGTGTTCTTGTTTCTGGGCAATTGGGGATAAATATAAAATGCTACAGTCAGACGCGATTAACTCAGTTCTTTACAAATACTATTTTTTTTCTCAGTCAACAGAATTTATCAAGCAGAACATCGTGGTGTCCAGCGGATTTGTTGGAGGCTTTTTGTTAGGCCTGGCATCGTAAGGACCTGAATCGTCTCTTCCTGGTGGCACTCATGTCGGCAAAGAACAGTTGTGGTGACACACTGCCTTAACACAGTGTGGGTCACCGGGCCTTCCAGAGCAAGACAAGTGGACTAGCTAGACAACTTGGAAGCTTTTACATTTCAGGCTTTTGCCTCCTGAAGCTTGGCAAAACTAGGATTTGCTGAAAAACTGTGCAGTGTGCTCATTATAGCATTTCTGGGCAAAACTGGTTCATCTTCGTCATGACTTTTTATCCATGACCTTTCAAGATCTAGCATTTTTAAAAATGTTATTCTTGGAATATAGATATGTAACCATACTGTAAGAGAGAAAGCTCCATTTCTATGTTTTCAGTTAAATATTGCTTATTTTAAAAGTATTTTTCTTCCTGCTAGAGTAGGTAGTATCAATGACTACATAATGTATATGATATTGTAGTTTCAGCCTTGTGGCTGTCCATGTTCTTTAGAAGTCACTGCAATAACCTATCAATCTGTAATACCTTTTTACAGAGTATTAAATAACAAAGAATCATAAGCTTATTAAAGGTGAAAATTAACTTTGGCTCTGGCCTTTGTGTACGTAGAAAATAAGAAAGTCTCATGTTGATAGCCTGCAGGCATCTGGTCCAAGTATTTGCAGAGATACTTGTGATATCCATGTGCTGAGCAGATTTATGTATGTTATTTTTCCCAGATGTGTAGACATGCGTAAACTCCCTGACAGGGCTGGAGTACACAGATAATCGCTGTGAGCGCAGACTCCACAGCGATCTGGTGCTTAATTGTTTTACACTTGGCAAACCATGGAGGTCATTCAGTAGTTGGTGAGATGAAGAGATGAGGCTTCTGCCTGGGCACTTCGCAGTGGCCGGTGCCGTGTAGGGCTTGATAGGGTTCAGCACAGCGTGCCCTGAGTGAAGTGAAGGCTGCTCTTGCAGTCCTGTTTGAGCTGGAAATGATACTGCTCACTTTCATCTCCACCTCTATTGCCACTATGTTGTCCTCCAAGTTTTTTCTTACAGTTGTCACTTAATTTTGCTTTCACCGTCTAGGGTGTCAGCCATGGAAAAACGAGGGTACAGATTGGCTTCAGTTAGCTAACTGGAGGAGGGCCTGTTTCTGCTGAAGTCTGGGAAAGCAAATGGGACTTAATCTGCTCGATGCGTTTGCTGCCTTTGACAGATCAAAGCAGGGAGGAGATTGGAGGTGTAACAGGGGTGGGCTGGAAAATTTATTCTCAAGTAGTTTTTTTCAGGTGGTTTTGGTAATTTGTTACTAGGTTATTCTAAAGAAGTTGAGAATCCAAACAAATGCTTAATGCATTTTTCTGCATTTCAAACTTGTGAAACTTTTAGAAATTCCTACCCAAGAAAGACTGTTCGCTCTGCCCAGATGTCTCTGTTTTTCACTGTACCACCAGGCGAGTGTGAAATGGAGCCTCTCGCGCCAGTTCTGTGGGGTTCATGTTCACGTGTCTGAACAGCAGCAGGGATTCATTAGCGTTGGGCGGATGGATGTGAACTTGGGATGTACGGGACGTGGGACAACCACCCGCCAGCCGGGCGGCACGTGAAAGGCCTTCGACCCAGTAACCTCGTATGTACTTAAATGAGTGCACCTGTGGGCTTCAGAGGTCTGCGTCACGTGTTGACATCACATGCGTGCTTCCGGCCAAGGTCAGTTACGGAGGTTTAAGGGTCTAGTTAAGCTAAAGCCTGTGCAAGACTTTTGAAAATAACACACACACACACACACCCCCAACCAAAGCCCCAAACCCAAGGAACATAAATGGCCACAAATAACCTGTCAGCATCCTAAATATTTTGGTTTAAGGTGAATATCTAAAGTTATGTAGAATCATAGAATCATTAGGTTTGAATAGACCTTTGGGATCATCAAGTCCAACCGTTGACCTAACACCACCATGCCCACTAAACCATGTCCCAAAGTGCCACGTCAACAAGTTTTTTGAACATCTCCAGGGATGGTAACTCCACCACTTCCCTGAGCAGCCTCTTCCAATGTCTGACCACTCTTTTGATAAAGAAATTTTTCCTAATGTCCAATCTAAACCTCCCCTGGTGCAACTTGGGGCCATTTCCTCTTGTCCTATCACTTGTTACTTGGGAGGAGAGACCAACCCCCACCTCACTACAACCTCCTTTCAGGTAGTTGTAGACAGCGGTAAGAACTCCCCTCAGCCTCCTCTTCCCCAGACTAAACAAACCCAGTTCCCTCATCCGCCCCCCATAAGACCTGTTCTCCAGGCCCTCCACCAGCTTCGTTGCCCTTCTCTGGACATGCCCCAGCACCTCAGGGTCTTTCTTGTAGTGAGGGGCCCAAATTGTTGCAGTTTATTGGAAATGGGAAGCCCAAGGAGGAATGCACGCGCTGGGTCATCTGGGATCTAAAGAAAAATTGAGAAAGATTAATATGTTAAAATGTGAAAGATTCTTTGCCTTAGTGTTCAGTCCAAAGGATAATGGGAAGGTAACCAGTCAGCTCTCTTCTGCCGATGAAGCTAATGGATTTTTGGCATGTCAAAAAAGTTGCTGAAGCCAACTGATATGAGTCACCCACCCTGATGGGAATGCACGCAGGCCTTCTGAAGGGCTTTAGGAGTGAAGTGACCACCGCAGTAGCATGAACCTGTAAACCTGCATTTTTAAAAGGAGACCACTCTGTGAAAGAATTTCAAGGGAGCATCTTCTAGCGTGCTTGATAAAGAAGCTGCTCATGTGACCAAGGAATGTAATTTGTATTTGAAAGCAGAATAAAAAAAAACAAAACCAAAACCAAACCCTTACACAGTAGTATGCAAGATTGTTTTCTGCAGAGGAAAATTTGTTCTGCTATTCTGTTGCCGTTATCTGAGATTCTCAGTAAGGCAATGAATAAAGAACTGATTGAATTAAATGTATTTGGGTTTTTTATTTTATTTTTTTTAAAAGAAGAGAACATCCGTTTTAGAAAGCAGATGATTAAGAGGGAAAGTATTAGAAATATGTAAATTAACAAAAGGCTGAGCCAGCATCTCTATGCTTTTTTTTATTGTATAGCTGAAGAACTTAACTGAAAGGTGAAAAACATGAACCTAGCACAGGGAACACCTCACCTAAGGCGTAATGGGGCTGCAGAACTCAGGGAGAGATGGGGCAACACTGAGGTAAATCACAGGAGTGCTCAGTTATATCTAATGATACAAGAAAAGCAACTTTAGGTTTATCTGGCCACAGCTAATATTGCTTGGTGAAGTTAATGATAAAATCATTCTAGTGATCAGATTATCCTACCTATGCCTTCTACAGGCTTGTGTGTTTTTTTCCCTCCAACAGTTGCTAGCAGTCACTTTTTAAAATCGAATGCTAAGCTAAAGGACTAAGGCATGCCGTATATCCCTCTGTAGTGAATAGCTGCTGAAAGTTTACTAAATTACGAGTTTTGGGAGAGATTGCTAATAAATGATCTATTTGGTTTGGTTTCTCTTAATGGGATAGTCCATTTTCTGAAATTATTTCTTAAATGTTAAAGCGGCATTGGGCAATAAGTTTGAATTTAAAGGGAGGCGACTGGTTGTTCAAAACCAGTGTGATCTTATTACTGAGTTTTAAGAGGCCAGAATTTGGCTAAATCTTTGAAGGCTGTTTCTGTTGTAGCAGCCAGACTGAAAATGAAAATGTTGTGGTTAAAGGTACAGCCACCTCCTAGATTCGAGTACGTTTGTCACAAGCTTTTAAGAAGGGGGGATGCATACAGAGTAAAATGCAGAAGTCAATACTGTAATTCAAAACTGGTGCCTGTGCACATTTCATAACATACGTAGCACACAGTAATGTGAAGAAGCACCAGTAATACCTCCCCCTAACCTTTTGAAAATTGTTGGAAATCTCAAAGAATTACATTAAAAATCAAACTTTTATAGCATGCAGCTGCCTGTGTGGGGTCTGTAGGTGACAGTGGAAAGAAGATAATGTTCACCCAAATTCTGCACAACTAGAACTAGGTGACATTTTGGAAAGGAGATTGGTCATGAAAAGATGTGGGTTTTGGTCACCCTGGGACTGTACGTGGGGCAGGCAGGTGGTGGGGGAGAAGGACTAAAATCAAATTTGCCAAGAGTACGAGGTGTCATCCTCCCTTGTCTGTTGTAGTATAGTTCAAAAACTAGACAGAAATAATAAGCTTCAAGAGCTGTTTTTCCCTTGCCTGATTGGGAAGCAGGTCTGATGCAATGTGGTGATGTCCCAGTACTGGGAGATATGGAAAAGTTGGTATTTGTTATTTTGGGGCAATTTGGGAAGCTGGTGGTAGGCTTTTAACTGCTGAGACGGCTGACATTCATCAGGACCTGTAAGACTAGAAGCCAATTTTAATTAAGACAATTGTGGGGTGAGTTGCACAAGGCATCCAGTGCTGATCCAGCGCAGCCCGAGACCTCAATCAGCTTTAGCCCTATTCAAGCTAAGAGGCCATCTAAATCTTGAAGCATGAGGAACATGGTGCAGAGACTTAATGCGGGCTTTCATGCTCGCACAGTGGACTGGAAACAGCGTGGCTAACCCTAGCACAAGTGGTGCCAAACTCTAACTAAGAAACCTTGCTGGACCTGAGCTGGCTTTAGTTTGTAGCTTGGGTAAACCAATACAGCGTTAATAGATTTCACTAGTTCATGGGTTCAGCACCCCAGAGGTCCTCTGTCTCCATCACCCTCTTGTCTTGTCCCCTGACCTCTGTGTCTCCAGTTTCTCAGTGCCCTGAGAAACCTGCTTTTGTTTTGCCTGTCCGTTTTTTTTAACAGCTACCTAGAATAGAGCACCACAGCATACACTACTGCTGATCTGTGAAAAAGGGGAAATGCAGAGCTTGAAAACGGGGTGAAGTTGGGGAATAAATCCCACAAGCCAATCCAGCTGTTGGGACTATCTGCCAGCTAATGGCTCAGTCAGAGAGCTCAAGGAAGCTGGAGACCACATTCAGTTACCTCTTCCTGGGAAACCTCTCCTGATGCTTAGACCAGTACTTCCCTACCAAACCATAAGGTACTGTGGCATGAGGTATCCTTGGTCTCTCCTGCTGATGCATTGTATTGCGTGGGTGTCTCAGCATTCATGAGAGTGAGGACAGAAACTTGGGTCTCATCTCCTCAAAGTTAACCTGAAATCATTGCTAAATAGTTAAATATGCTGCTTGAAGTGGAAATAGGGGAGGGGAGGGGTGGGAGAGGGGAGGGAATGGGAGAGGGGAGGGGGAGCGAGGCAAGGCGATTTTGCTGCCTGTTTGTAGGATGCTTACCTGAGAAGTGGAAGGTATCGGTACACATCTCATCCTTGATATAAGAGTTTTTGGCTTCACCATCAAACCCCCCCAAAATCAGCTGCTCACAGCCTTAAGTTGTACAAAACCATTTCTGCATATGTCCACTATGTGTTTTAAAAATACTTAATAGAAAATGTTAACATCCACAAAGGAAATTAATGAGTATTGAACCATACAATTCCCATTTAACATAGATGCTTTGAACTTTCATTGCAACAAGAGGCTATCCACATACACTTGCCACATGCACTCATGGGACCTAGAGAATTAAGAGCCAACGTATCTCAGTACAATTTTTAATTAAACATCTTACTTCCTTGAAGTATTAGTTGCGAAGTAAAAGTTATGCTGTTTTCTCATGTATTTAACAGACAATAAATTCATACTGCGGCCAAACATACATATTTTTATTTTCAGATTTCAAATCCTCTCCAGTGAGACAATTGAAATGCCTTGATAGCTAGATGTTGCTTACACAGAAATCTAAGCCAAAATATATCTGAACAAATCTGTAAATGTAAGAAAAACTTGCAGATGTATGAAAGGAATGTATGAAAATCAAATGTTGCCAAATATTGTTTCAAAAGCCAATTGGGACAATAAAGAGGAGGAATGAAAATTACCAGCAATAAGGGAGTCTATATTTTAATGCTCCTGTAACACTATATGATTGCTGAAGTTAAAAAAATATTGAGAAATTGACTTTCAAAACATTGATAGTATTTTTTTTTCTATGGCACCAAATATGATACTTAATTTTCAGACTTAAAAGCTTCTCATGCCAGCTAAATTGCATGCTGGCTCCTGTAGGAGCTTTGTTTTGAGGATGCTTGTGCAAGTAAAGCTAAGCATGTGCTTCAGTGCCTAACTGGTTTGTATATGAAAGCAAAGGAGAACAAACATTGGAAGTGATATACACATTTTTTCTCTTCATGTTGTTACAGGAATCTCTACTTAGGCTTTGAGACCCTCAGGTAGTCTGCAGAGAGTCAGAAAACCGTGGACTGCACAACATGTAGGAGTTGAAGGTAAGGCATAAGAAGTGGAATTTGTCTGTCGGCTTATCTATGTTGAGCTAGGTACCCTATGGCCTGCTTATAAAAATGAAAGGAAACAGGCATTTCTGTGGCAAATCTACCTTATTATAAACTGACACCTACAGTGGCTCAGATGAATCTGACCTGAATCGGACCCGCTTTTCGTCACTAATTTTAAAGACAGCCTGCGCCATGACTCGCTTACCTGTAGGTACCAAAGCTTGGGTGAGATGAATTCCATGAAACACGTTTGAACTGCCAAGGGCATGAAGGATGAGAAGGTGATTTGGCAAGGACAAGTCATGCTTGCCTGGCCTGTTCTTCTTCTCTGATTAAATGACTAGCTCTACAGAGAAGGGGAGGCTGGTGGAGAGGGCTCTGACATGGGCTGAAAACCGCCTGCACTGCCAGGCCCCAAGGGCAGCGATCAGTGTCTTGGTGTCCAGCTGGCAGTGGTGATAAGCGGAGTACACCAGGGACTGCTGCTGCATGTATGTTGTTCAATGAAAAGAAGGCTCTGGGGAGACCTTATAGTGGCCTTCCAGTGCTTAAAGGGGGCCTGCAGGAAAGGTGGGGAGGGACTCGTGATCAGGGAGTGTGCTGATAGGATGGGGGGTAACCGCTTCAAACTGAAAGGGGGGAGATTTAGATTAGGTGTAAGGAAGAAATTCTTTCCTGTGAGGGTGGTGAGACACTGGCACAGGCTGCCCAGAGAAGCTGTGGCTGCCCCCTCCCTGGCGGTGTTCAAGGCCAGGCTGGATGGGGCTTGGAGCAACCTGGTCTGGTGGAAGGCGTCCCTGCCCATGGCAGGGGGGTTGGAATGAGATGGTCTTTAAGGTCCCTTCCAACCCAAAACATTCTGTGATCCTATGGTTCTATGAATATTTTCATCAAAGACCTGTGTGATGGGCCAGAATGCAGCCCCTTAACAAATCTGTGGGTGGCACCAAATCGGGAGAGGCATCTGGCACACTAAACTGTAGAGCTTCGATTCAAAGGCAAAGCTGGGGAAGTCTGCACAAAGAGCAGTCTCTCAGAGTTCAGCAACTGGGGCAGGTTAACCCCATAGACAGGCACTGGCCGGGATGGACATGGAGGCTATGGTGGCTCTCAGACAATTTGAATGAACCCTGAACTGCAAATGAAGGAAATCACATACTGAGGTACCTTAGGAGGAACATGGTCAGCAGTTATGGGAAGTTGTGATCCTCCTGTTTGTATTTAGCGCTGGTGAGGCCACACCTGGAATACTGTGACCACTTTTGGACCCTCCAGTTCAACAGGGATTTGGACAAACAGGAAAAGGTCCAGAGAAAAACACATAAGCTGATTAGGGGCCTAAAGCATAGGACCTATAAGGGTCCTGTTCAGCCTGGGGAAGAGGAAGCTGAGGGGCAATCTAAGGCGAGTTACAAAGATGATGGAGCCAAACTCTCCTCAACAAGGTTCAGCGGCCACAAGCTGTGGCTTGGGAGGGTCACACTGGACATCAGGAAAAGCTCTTCCACCAGGAGGGTGGTGCAGCACGGGGAAAAGTCACCCAAGGTGGACGTGGGTTCTCCCTCCTCAGGGGTTACAAGGTTTGGCTGAACAAAGCCACAGTTGACCTGATCCAGGGTTGATGACCAACCATCCTGCTGTGAGCAGAAGGCCCCAGTGGTCCCATCCAAGCAGCACATCTATGGCTGTATGAAAGTGGATGATATACCCCTCAGCCCCACGGTCTTCCCCCTGGGTTTAGCCTTGTGTGCCTGCACATCTGAACACACAACATAAATGCTCTTCTGTGGCTGGTCTCTTCTTACTATTCACACTAAGAAGGAAAAACAGATGATACGGGTATGTGGTACTGCAATTAATTCCAGTTTATTGCTTAAAAAAAAAAAAAAAGGCAAATTTATTTATTATATCAGTATTGGAAAGATTAGAGACCTGCCAAATGTTTTTGTGATATTAAATTTGATTTTAGAAAATTAAGATCCTCTGGTAGGTGACGTACAGGAATTTGTGTACATGTGTGATTTTCTTGAAGTTGTTGCAGCAAATTCTCAAATATGGAACAGCCAGAAAAATGCATTTCTTTTTTTTTTTTTTTTTTTTAATAGGCACTCCTACACTAATTTAAAAATAGTAAACTGGAGCAAGGTAAGTATCACAGAGCCTGATGTGAAAAAGTACATTGATAGAAAATAAGGAATAGAATATGTGATGAAGATTGACATCACAAATGAAAAAGGAAGAAATAAAAAAAACCCCACAAAATAACGGAAGATGCAAAATAATTAGGGAGCACCGAGAGAGACGGGAATGGAAAACTGGTGACAGATGAGGTTGATAAGGCAAAGGGCCTAAAGGAATTCCTCGCCCCAGTAATCACAGAGACAGCAGAAGGACACATCCCAGGAACTGGGATTTGTTTTCCTCGGGGAAGGAAAGAAAATGTCAAAAGGTTTTACTCTTGCACTGGAGTGGATAATAAGGCAATTAGTACTATTAAAAGTTGTCAGTGCACCCAGACTGGAGTGATAAATCACATCCTAGAATTGTAAAGGGAGAGGGAGATGCTGGAAAGCTTTTGTGGAGCAGTTGTGATAACTTACTGGAAATGGAATTATTGAGAACTGGTGAATGGTTAGTGAAGTTTACACCAAAAAATAAGAGGGAGCACTGCAATCCCGGCATTTACAGATCTGTAAGCTTGACTTCATTCCTGCAGGAGAAACTAAATACTGGTGAGTCATGGCTGTGTATGTTTGCAAGTGGCAAAATGAATATATTATTAAAAATACACTGTTTTAACATACATGCCACAGGAGAAGTACATAACATACAAATGATTTGGAGTCAGTTGCACAAAAGATTTATGCAAATAATCTCTATTAATAGGATTTCTCAGTGCAAATCCTTTCTTGTCAATATAAGAAGACACCTTGGCAATGTTGTGCTCATGATTTACCTTTCCAAAGGATTTCTGATGTTTCTACAGTTTCAAATGTTGCTTTTCCCTACATTAATATATATTATAGAGGAGGTAACAGCTAACCTTTCACAAAGCTCTGTAAATACGTGAACTACGCAGTTTATCATCCGCAGGTTGAATAAGAAGGGAAAGGAATACAAATTCTCTGTATACTATACCTCCACATGCCTTCCCACATCTGGTCTCCACACCTTTTTATTGCTTGATCTATTTTAGATAGGAATGTGATTCCTTTACAATATAGTTTAACTGCTGCCAATAAAAATAAAAGTAACGGGCAAACTTCTCCGCTTGCTGTTGCGGGCTGGTTAAAGCCTGCATTGCCCAGGGGAGCAAGATCCCTTTACCCACATTCATCCCCACGGACCAGGGCAGCAGGGGCCCTGCGTGGGAGGGTGGCAGCCCCACCGCCCCAGCCCAGAGCAGCCAGGAGCACCAGGGCAGCCCCAGCCCCAGGCATTGGGCACCTCCCTGGGTTGGAGACGTGGGCCCATGGGTGGGGGCCTGTATCTGGGCAGGGCTGCACCACAGCTTTGGTGGGGACCGGGATGAGGGTCTGCCCCGGGCAGTAGCTCCTTGAAGAGGCTGCTCACAGCTCCTTCTTTCGAGCAACCTGGTCTAGTGGAAGGTGTCCCTGCCCATGGCAGGGGGGTTGGACTAGATGATCTTTAAGGTCCCTTCCAACCCAAAATGTTCTGTGATTCTCCCACAGCCCTCTTTCCCAGTGCTGGCTCCAGGGTCAGGTGGGGGCTGCCCTTGGGGCCCTGACAATCGGCCTTCATCTCCAGAGATGAAGAGGGGCTGAAGGACTGAGACCAGGTAGGAAGAAGGTCACAAGCTCTGGAGAGTGTTTCATTTACCTTCTTCTAGAAATGCATATAGTACCTTCCTCAGGAAGCACCAGAGGGATCTCTGCTCGAGGGGGAAAACAAGAGATAAGGAAATGGGCTGAAAAAATCTGAACCTCTTGAGGGGAGCAGCCTCTGCAGAGAGCTGTTGAATAAACCAGTCCATCTCCAGCTGGCAGCAGGAATCATCTGCCAGAAGATGCCAGCCAAAGGGTGGCAAAGATGCTTTGCAGAGTGTTTCCACAGCGCCCAGCATCAGCAGCACTGCTCCAACTGGGCTGGCTGAAGAAAACTGGTGACACAAGAGCTGTGGGAGCAACAGCCTGTGTTAGAGTAATCATCACTGGGAAAATGAGAAGAGTGTTCAGGGACACAAAGGCACCTTTCAGGTCCTCCCCATCTAGAGCGACCACCCTGCCCAGTACCACTTACATAGCACCCGCCATAAGGGGTTTCTTCTCCAGGACTTGTACAGGCCCAAATCCTGAATGGATGTCAATGGGACATGGTCATCACCGCAGGGTGGCCGACAGATCCTCATCAGATACCTGCAGTTCTTGTGTGGTTCAGGCACGTGGCCAAGGCTGGGAGACCTCATGGGACCACCGTGCAGCTGCACGGCAGAGGCAAAAGAGCTGCCGACCTTGTCAGGATGCCCAGAGGCACAGCCACCCAGGGCTGGGACATTGGGTAGTCACCATGTCCTGCTCCCACCTGAGGAGGAGCTCCCGTCCTCTTCAGCTCCCTATGGACACCAGTTCATCCTCCAACACAGCCTCTGCGCTGCTTGGCAGCTGATGTGCAGGTTTGGATGTCCAGACTCATCTTTGGCTGAATTTCAGGACTCGGGGCAAAAAAAAGGCACAACTGAGTCCAGCTGGAGTTAGCCTGCTGAGGGCCAGAAAATCTGGTAGCAACCCAGTGAATGGCTCTGTGTCTGTGTGTGCGCGCGTGTAGGCAGGCACCATGTTCCTGGGGTTTGTGCACTGGTCCAGCAAGCATGACCCACATGCCTCCTTGCTTCACTTTGAAGTGTCAAAATTAATACCTGCTTTTTCACACTGTGCTGCTCAGACAGGCAGGACATGGCCATACCCCTGGTGCTGTTGCAGCAGCATTTCTCCATGCTAGGATGGACATCTAGGGCTCAAAGCAGGCTCATGCACCTTTAATACAAGGGATGATGGGCATTTCAAAAAGCCAGTTATCCCAGTGCTGTGGGAGGTAACACCAACCATGCAACCTGACCACCCCCTAATTTCTGACCAGCTCCCAAACACCCTCACTTTCTTTTTTTTTTTTTTTTCCAAAGTGATTCAATACCTTTCCCCACAGGTGTTTTCCCTTTTGAATTGTTGAGCTCTACAACAAGCTCGTCTCAGCATCCCTACCTCTGACTGTAGTTTTACCTCTTATCTGTGTGCTGAGTTTCTCACGGCTCTTTTTCATCAGCCTGACTCAAGGTTACGCAGCTGTGCCATATCAGAGATAGGCCTCGAGTCCTTGATACACAGGCAGCAGAGCTCCCCAGGGGGAGGTTGCAGAGATAAGGGGGTACATTAGTGCACTGCCCGTGTTATAGTATGGGTATTTCGGGAAAGACAACCCAGCCTATAAATCGTGCTTTACTCCTCAGGTCACATAATGGGTGGGCATTGATTCAACTCCTATTGACTTGGGGGTGACAAGGCAGTGCCCACCACTGTCACCAATCACTTTTGCTCCTCCTTGCTATCATGTCACACCACCAAGGAGATATATAACATGCAAAAATGTTGTTTTCTGAGTGAAACTTGATCACAAGTATTTCTACAAATAGCTAAAAGCGATCCCATTCCTGTGCAATATGTATTATTCCCAATTTTGGGTTTGAGTTTGGGTTTGAGTTTCTTCCAGCCTGCTCAGCATTGGAAGACACGCAGTCTGGTTTGCTCCTTGCTTCTTCCTCAAACCAACCCCCTTCAAGATAACAAGCAGTGGTGGATTTGATCTCTCCAGCTCCATAATCTAAACTGGAATTGCAGTGTAAGGCACCCACAGGTTTTGTGTTGCTTTTCAAAGGTTGTCAGCGCTTCTCACAGATGAACGGCAGCAGTGCCAGCTGATTCTGGATTTCAGACAGGGTTCCTGTTGCTTAACAAACAGGTTTCATTTCTTAGAAAAGGCAAATCAAGTTTTGTGCAAGAGGTTTCTTTCTGAAGAGAGGAGGAGACGTGGACATGTGCAGCCTGAGGTTTGCACCAGGAGCCAAACACACACAGCTGAAGTGGCAGCATCAGTCCTATACAGCTGAGAGAAGGCTCCTAAGTGATTTCTAAAATCAGTGTATTTCGGTTCTGTTGATTATCTGCACTCCTTTTCTTAATCTTCAGCTTTGTAAGAAGTGGGAAGTCTATTGTGTTACTATACAGATTACCTAATATAGCTTTCCTTGGATCAGCAACCAGTCACTTAGGCCACTGCAAGTTCAATAAGGGATCAGAGGCACCAGTCAGTTAAAGTCTCCAAACATTTTTGTTGGAGCAAAATTGCAAACCTTTATCTCACTAGAAGGATTTACAGATTACACATGACACTGATAAATAAGAGTATCAGTTTAATGTCTGACAGGTTGCCTCTCAAAGGACTAAAAGCTGCGTTTGCAGAGGGATAGAGATGGTTATCAAATGATCGTTCCTGTCTCTTTCTTTTATGAAAACTGCCTATTTTGTGGCCAAGTGGTACAAAAGAAAAATAATTTGGAAGAGTTATTCTAAGGCTAAAACCAAGTTCTCAGAAAATCTGTCTCCCAGTCTTCCAGTACATACAAGGTTGTTATAAAGAGGATTATGATCAACTGCTTATCATGTCCATCAAAAGAAGGACAAGAAGAAATCAGCTTAAACTGAAGTAAAGAAGATTTAGGCTAGGCAATAGAGAAAACTTCCTAATGATGGGAATCATGCAGCACTGGAAGACAGAACCCAGGGATGTTTTGTTCAGCTTTTTTTTGTTCAAAGAGAAGATCAAGGAAACATCCAGCACTGACGGTTCAGAAACGCTCAGCCCTGTCTCAGCGCATGAGGTAGTAAGGGTTGGGAGGGTGTCCCTTCCAGCTGTGATTTCCTGTGACTCTGGGATGTGCTAATCTAATGCAGTGAGAGGATTTTCAGGTAGCCTAGTGTTGCTGAGGAATTCATAGAGGCACAACGAAGTCCTTCAGGAATTTTGCCCTCTTAAGCATCCAAAATTTCACCTGATGGACCTCTTTAGTAAAAAGTACCGTTCCTGCATGCATGCAATTGTTTGTCCAGGATTTTGTAGCTCTGGGTGCCACCTCATCTCTGGTGGGGCAACAGAAGGGGCAGGACTCAGGTGCCTGAACAGTGGGATCCAGAGCCCTTGGGACACCTCAGGATATCCAAGTCATCCATATGGGATTCTGTGTCACCTCTACCAGCTATATATGGATGACTTGGATGCTGTAGGGTGTTTCACAGGGGACAGGTTGCCTCTGTTCAGACATCTGAATCATAGCCCTGGAAGATCCAGCTTGTCTCTACAGCTAGGAGTCTCACCCTCACCTCCATACAGATCCTGTTGGAAAACATGCAACCAACTCCCAACCTGTCTTCTTCCCAAATGCAAAACTGCTGAGCCTGAAATGTTTCTTTAAAAGGGAGCTGGGCTGTTTTTCCAAATATCGTCATAGTTACTCAAACCTCCCGTAAATTATCTGCAGCAACACAGAGCAAACGTTGTACCCTGAGGAGTCTCTCAGCTGAGAGAGGCGTCACGGCCAGAACGATCACACACCACATGGAATGATGCTCCTTCCCTCTCCCAGGACCTTGAGCTGATGTGCTATGATCTGAAAGGCAGACACTTTCTGTGCTCAGCTCTCGCTGGCAGCTTGGTCTTGCAAAAAACTTCATGCTTTAAATTACTAGTGCCACCATAGCAATCCACACCATGACTGACCAAGCACTGAAAACGTAGAAAACTGTGGTCAGCCACAGCCCAGGACAGAACACAACCCTTTTTTCTTGGTAATGGGCTGACATCATGCTGCATGCGACTCGTCTCTTGATGCACAGACTGTAAAGTTGTATTAGACAACCTCCCCTCACCTTCAGGTTCTCACCTAAGAGAGAAATTTGACAAAAAAACATGGAAAATGTGATTGCAAAGCTATACAAATTAGCAGAGGGATCCCAGGATCTGCTAGTTCCTGCATTTATTTGGAACGATTTTTTTTTTTTAACTGACTAATTTCGGTTTGATAGGTCCCTCTGAGAACTAAGCAGGTCATGTAGCTAAACTGAGCAAGAGCTTGTCTTCTTTATGAACTGCTTCTGAGTCATGTTTGTACTCAAAGGGAACAGTGTCATGCATTAATTGAGTCTCACTGGTTTAATTTCCGATTGACAAGTAAATAGTTCTGGTTCTCAAAAAAATTACACAACAGAAAAAACTCTCATTAATACTCTGGTGACAGTCTTCCCAGGTACATACCTTTTTTTTTTTTTTTCTTTCCACATCAGCGCAAACTGCAAATGCAGTTGATATTGCACTGTTCTGTTTCAATGGACATTATTATAGTTCATTGTATTATTCTGATTATACTGAACTTTTGCTCTTATTTACAGTTAAATTAATTTACTTATTTAATACAGCTGTGTGCTTAACACTTAATAAAATGGCTATCCATTTCAGTGAATCTGATTTTGTTCCAAAGTGAAATTCGTGAAATCTGCCAAACTGCTGGGTGAGGAATCCAGAAGAAAAGCAGTATGGACACAATTTAAGGGTCAGCCTTTCCCAGCTGTTTAGAGATGCAGAAGAGAATTTAGGCCTCTTGATCTCTCCACAGGGAACAAGAAAGTGGGAATGCTTACTTTCTGGATCATAAAGATTACAGAGAAATCAGCCTCTCCATTTGCTGGTTTTGAGATCATGCTGGGGTGAAGGAGTGCTGGTGGAGGAAGGTAGGAGGTAAAGAGGGATTGTGGCTGGGATCTTCTATGTATAGATGTCAACCCATCACGCTAGCTGAGTAGCACAAACCAGCCCAGGCCACTTTTGCCCCAGCTGCACACTTGCTTTTTGTTGGGAGACTCCTAGCACAGGGCAAATGCGTGAGATGGCAGTAGCCTGACTACAGAATTTTTCCAGAAGCCTGGTAGGTACTTCAGGAACAAAGGTATGTGCAGAGGAACGGGCCTCTCAGTTGTGTTTAACTATGGAGGTCTGTGGGCTGAGAGAGAAAGTCTGTTACCTCCACAGCCCCATCTCCTGCCTACCACACAGCTGGGAGAAGACCGACAGGCAGTGGAAGCCATATCCACACCTGGAATACCCAGGGCACTGCACAAATAAGCCCCTTGCTAGCAAGCATGAGGTCCCATCTGTGCATATGCCCAACTGGGTGTTACTTTATTTCTATGTGACAATCTAGGAAAAAAGCTGCTTAGTTAATCAAGAATTTATTTATATCCTTGAGTTAGGAGTCTCACTGACTCCCATCAGTAAAGTCCAACTATTTGAATAAAACGGAAAGTGGCAATGGTTACAGTACACAGATCACTGCTTCTTGACATCTGCCCATCCTGCTTGAGACAGCTGATGAAGAGAGAAGGATTGGAGGGATCTAGCAGTCACCTTCTGACATCTATAGTGAGGTCACTGAGATGGAGGAGGCGGGCTTTTCATAGTGCTGTGTGGCAGGATGGATAGAGACAGCGGGTTTACGTTGACACAAGAGAGATTCAGACTGGACATAAGGAGGAACTTGTTCCCTATGAGGACAAGCCCAAAGCACAGCAGGTTGCCAGAGAGGCTGCACAGGCTCCATCATTGGAGGTTTCCAAGTCCTGTCTTTCTCAAGCTATGAGCAACACGGGTTGATCTCAGAGCTGATCCTGCTCTGAGACGCCCAAGGCCCCTTCCAACCCGAGTTATCCTCTGCTCCTATGATTACTTCAACACTCGCTGTTGGCAATGCGTGTCCCACAGGTGGGATCACCCTGACTGGAGCTTTACCCCCTAACTCCCCTCTCTGCTGCTATCTTACCCTCAGAGAAAACAAGCTATCCTTTGGCCAAGGGTACTTGGGTGTTGTGTCACCACGGCTGGCTGTTGCAAGGTTGCTTGTAGGTTCTAGGTGAGCAGCAACTCACCTAGAACAAGATATGGGACAAGATGTGAAAGGGGAAAAACATGGGGCAGGCTAAATTTGAGTCTTGTAACTTCAACAAAGTAATTTCTCCCTTTGGTAAAACACACGAATGTGCTTCTCCTGTGTTACGTATGTGCCATATCGTGGGGCATATTTTGCAGGTCATCTGTGGAGGCAATTCCTTCATATCACAGAGTTCCACTACTGAATATATAGTGGAACTGCTTGTGCAAAAATAACAGAGCTGATTATTGGCAAAAATGCCTTTGATTAGGTATATTATTCATTCACTTCACAGCAGCAATGACAGAGTCTTGAAGCCATTTAGTAACGCATAACATTAATTTCAAATTGATAATGTTTTCACACCGTGTTTTCCTCAACCAGCAGACGATCAAAAAATAAGAATCCATTCCTAAGAAACTGTACATTTATAAAGTATTTTGTTTCACACAGAACACATTTTAATTTACTAATCTGTATGAATTGTGTTCTTGTAAATTGCTCAAAACTGTCCAGTATTAGGGCTGATCATCATAGCTTAGCTGTGATGGCTACCAAACGCCACAAACCTATGACTATGATGAAGCAGGGACAGAATACATTATGTTCCTACTTTATTAAAGGAGGTGGCCGTTTCACTCATCTAAACATATCCTAAATGTATAGGTCTTAAAAAGACGGCCTCTGTTCCCTCTCTTCATACCAAATAGAAAAAAAAAAAAAGTCAGGAGAGAATTTTCTGCTGCATCTCAAAGTCCCTTTTATGTTGTCTGTCTAGACAGCATGGATAAGAAATGGTCCTGCATTTTCTCTGTGCCCACATAGTGACAGTACATTTACCCAGAGACTCTATCCTTGGTCAGAAAAATAGCCCATCTAGTCCAGGATCTATACCGCCTCCTAAATGAGAAGGGAGTCCTCTAAACAATCCTCTGTATACCCATGACTAAAAGCTATATTGGTGCACAGAGGGATTAAGATCACAACTACATAAGAAGCTTTAATCCTGGCATCTCCTATCTTTGTAACTGAAATGTTTTTTCAGTCTTTTATTTTAGATCCTGTATTAATATTAATATGCCAAAGAATTGTATAACATGATGAGTGGTATTTGCAGTACCTCTTTGTGATCTATAAAAAAAGTGGGGGAGCAACATTTGAAGGTGACACAAAGTTATTTGGGTTAGGCTGAGCCAATGGAAAGGAAAGAATTCCCAGTTTTGTCCAGCCTGAGCGTGTGGGCAGTGGGAGGATAAAGCTGTTGGTGCTCATTAACACAAAATTGTGTCCAGTGGATGGAGTGGCCTGAAGCATAGAAAACAGAGTCAGGGAAAGACTACGACATTCACCTGGAAGCTCAGTGTAAACCAGTAGTCAAATCACAAACAAGGTGCTAGTGTACACAAAGAATAGGATGGAAAATATACCCAATATTATGACATTATAGTGCCATTCCATTAAGGTTTAGTGATTCACCTGGAATAATGCGTTTGGTTCTAGTCAGCCTAATGCTCTACAGAGGCCTGCTCAGAAGAGCTAATTTGGCTTAAGGAGCTTACTCTCCCTAAGATCCCTCTGCAGACAAGAGCCAACTTTGAGCTCTCTCCTAGGAGGCATTCCAAGCATCTTGCGGTAGGTTACTGTTCTCCACCACCCTTCAGAATAACCTGTTTTTTTCCGTTAAAACAGAGGCTAATGTTAGCTCTTTCTCTATCAAGACACAGAGAAATGTAAGGCATGGTTAATGAAAATTGTTAGGGAAGTTGGGAAAAAACAAGCTAAGATTGAAGAAGCTCTTTGATTTACAAAGGGAGGAACCAGAAGCACACAAGCTAAGGAACCCAAGAGCAGGTAGACCTGGCACTACTCCTAACTTTTTCATAAGACAGCAAAACCCACCAGTGACACTGAGAGGCAGAGGTTGAGAGAGGAAGACTGTTCCACTCAGTGAGGGGGATGAAGCTTCACTGCCTTGACAGACTTGCAGGATTTAAAAAAAGTCATCCACTCCATAACTGATGAGACTACCGACAGTTATCCTAGCAAGAGTTAAAATGCTATCAGTCTCAGGGCTTGGGTAGCTGTGCTTCAGATTACGACTTAACTTCTTAGTGTAGAAGCTGGATTCTCACATTTGCCCTTCTTCCACCAACAAGTGGTTTATCCACTGGTTACCCACTCACAGGACTTCTGCGTTTCTCCCTGAGGTGTCTGGCACAGCTACCCCTGGAGACAAAATATCTCACTCCCTGGATTGGTCTTGTGGTTTCCTCAGCCATTTCCGAGTGAGTATGCAGTTGCTAGTTGTGCAGAGGGAAAAGAGCCCACAGGGACAAGCCTGAACGTGCACCTCAGAGCAAACAATGAGCCAGACTGCTGTGAGTGAAAGTCCACCCATTCCCTCACCTTTCCAGTGGGGTTCCTGCCAGCCCAGTACTGCAGATAAACATCATCATATCCTGGGTGAAATGCAGTGCTGAAAGAGACTACACAAACTCATTTACAACATCCCACTGACCCTGGGGTGAATCAGCTGTACCTAAGCCAAACCTAAGAGAAATTTGTCTAACCTGTTGTTACAAGCACTGGAAGATGAGGATGGTCTGCTCAGCAGGGGTGTGACACTTCTCCTCACTATCCTCACCACTAGAGCATTTTTCTGTTGTAATTGCATTACTTTTTGTCTTGTCTTATCCACTATGGCCATTAAACACAGATAAAGAACCACAGCTCCAGAGAGATATTTTGAACATTGAGCTTTCTTACGTGCAGCATCTTTCCCCACCTTTGGTGCTCTCGTTAAGGTACTGGCCCAAGCATCCGGGGTGCAGAAGCACAGCAAGATGCTGTCAGTGCTGGGAAGGTTGGCTCCCTCTTACCTGCAAGGCTTTTAGGGTCTTCTCCTTGGCCACACCTTTTCCTGCCATTCAGTTCAGAAGCACAGGATGCTCAAAGCTACGCAGCAAATGGCCCCACCAGCTTCCAAGCGCTCCCTCCATCCTCTTTTTTAAAAGGGCCACAACTGCTCTCAGCTGCAAGAGCACTGCGAGAGTGCACCCGCTGCTCACGTCTCTCTCTCCCAGCACCCTTCAGCTCTGGTGCTCCCTGCATTTTACAGCTATTACAGACCACACAGTCTTCAGCATAGGCAGCTGCATAAGCACTGGTAGCAGGAACCAGAGGGGATCTCATATTTTGCCTCTGTTTGAAAGGCCCCTCCAAGCGTATTTGTGGTAGGCTTGTCCAGTCTGCCCCTGACTCCCAGCACACACATACACACACACACACACAACCTTGTGTGTGTCCCATACTGATTCTGTTGTACCTACAATGCCCGTTTCGTCGTCATAGAAGGAAATCTGGTGGATTTGGAAAAAAGGCAAATAGTATCAAGCTGCATCTTATTTTTAAATTTCATGGAATTATAAATCATGTGATTATTTGCTTTAGTCTTTTCTCAGGACTTACAGGGACGGTGATTATTTCTAATTCGCTGGCTCCACAATTCCCTGCCCCTACTTTTAACAGAAGCACTATGTTTGTCCTCTTCTAGTCTTCTTCAAAAAAGGCACTAAGCTCTCTGAGCTTCTCAGCATCATCTGCCAGTTTTCCTGCCCATACAGTAATTCTTCCCTTGGTTTCCCTTTTTGTTACTATTAAAAATGCCCTTAAAATGCCATATTAGTATAAGCAAAGAATAGGAGAAGTATTTTATTTTGTGCCTTAGACTTTCTGATTTTGTCTCTGTATGCTCATGCTGAGGGTTTTTTTTAACATTCATTTTTAGATATTTGACCTAGTTTCTACGTTCTGTACACTCCCTTCTTGCACTTGAGATCATTGAAGAGCTTGTGATTTCACAGATATCTCTTAGTGCATTTTCTATCCTTTCTACACACTGGGATATTTTGTGATTCTGCTCCTACTGTCTTTTTTTTTTAATTTTATTTTTCTAACGAACCATCAACTCTTTCTGGAGCTCTTTTCTTCCACAGATTTGATTCCCAGAGGAATTTACCTGCTAATATCCTCTGCGTTCATTAGAGTCTGCTGCCTTCAAGTCCTTTACCTTCAGGTTGTTATCCTTCCTTCATTCCCTGAGTCTTACAAATCCTATATCTCTCTCACCACCATTGTCCTCCACCTTCACACTCCCCAGCCGTCCGTCTCCTGTGGCAGGAACTGACTCCAGGATTGCCACCTGGGAAGCTCCTTTCTGTACTGTTGCATGACAAAATGCCGGTGACACACACGCCAAGCAGGCTGTGCCCTAGTTTATCACATTCTTCATAACTACTGGAGTACCTAAAGACCCCCACAGACCAATATCAGCCCTGTTTTTTAAAAAAATTATTCTGCTAGCTACTCACAAAAGAGCCTCATCTATCTGAGTTTCTTAGTTAGGGGAAAGAAGGGAAGTGCAATGGACGTGATTTTTTACCATATTATTTCCTGCTGCTATTTAGTCCCTCATGCTCTACACTTCTTGTCTGAGAAGAAAAGTATTTATCTGCTTTTCCCTCGCCAGTTCATATTTCTCCAGTTCACTGCTTTCCATTTCTTCCTCATGTATGCAGTCTCATGTAGACTCTGCAGAGCATCCTAACAGGAGGGGAGGGCAGAGCTCTGGCAGTCGCTGAACCTTCCCTGCTTGTGAGACGTGACAGTTGCAGCGAGAAGCGCCTCTTCACATGCAAGACCTCTAAAGGAGATTACTTCACCCTTCCAAGAAGCCACATAAATTAGGCAATAAGATTTTGCCCAACCCAGCAGCAATGATTGGACTATCAGGACCGTTTTATTCCCCATTTCTTTAATAGGCAGCTTTTCTTCTTGAATAGTTTAAAATTTGGTGCTCAGACCATGCTGGATCATGAAGTTTAATCTGATTTGATCTTGTCATCTTCATTACGAACTGACTCTACAATCTGAAACAGAAACATCATAGCTACATTAAATACCAATAAAATTACGTGCAAAATAAAAGATTAACTCATTCCAACTTGACTTTTTGCTGTATGATCCTGTCCTCCTCATCCACATAAAAATTATTCAGCCACAAAAGGCCCTTGAGCATAACATGACATTTACAGCATCTCTGAGTATTTCTTCTTTATTTCTCGTAAATTTCCTTTGGTAATAACTTAGTCACTCAGCAACACTCTACAGTATACACATACATTACATGATTATCTCATATTTTATACAACACATGTTAAAGTAATTAATTTTCCCAGGCAAATGTCATACCATTTAGTTCATCGTTAGAAGCCAAATATTTGTGCAACCATTTGTTACAAATATATGCATAACCACAGAACACTTCAGCTCCGTGGTATTTATTAAGTGTAATTTAAAGGGACACTGTCGAAGCTGTTAAAGTCTCAACTTTCACACTGTTTTTTGTTCCACTTGAAAATCCTTTAAGGATTCAACCTCAACTCATTTATTTATTTGTTAACTATCCTTGCTACAGCATTTAGCACACAAAAATAAATGCAGTCTCACTGTGGTGTGGAACGCGCTAGCGACCAGCTAATTTCATGCCCCAACGTAACAGAAGGGTTTCATCTCTCATTTAAACCTTCTTTAGTCTTTTCATTGACAAGATCTGGGGTTTGCCCCATCTTCAAGGTAAAACCATAGCAAATAAGAATAGGTACCTCTTTCATTAAAAGAACTGAGTTTCATCAGATGTTCAACTGAGCTTCAAGTTAAGACAGATCTTTCTGTGCTACCACAGGTTGTCTCCAAACAAACAGACAAAACCCCATCAATACAGCGGCTCTAATTTCAACAAATGCAAGACAAGTTAGCCATGAAGCATCAGGACTGGTTGCCTTGAAAAACACATCTTAAAGACATGAAACCACCTCTGACAGAGAGTGAAGTCTGCTTCTCCCATCCCCTAAATTAGATCTTACCCATATGCATTGATACAAAAGTCCTTCATTTATAGAGAGAAAGAGCAGCAGTGGAGCTGTGCAGCAAGAAATTGTGCTCAGAGACTCGACAGGCTGAACCAGACGGCTCCCTTCAAGCTAACAGCCCAATAAATCCTATTCCCTGCAGACCACTTCTTCTTCAGCACATTCAGTCAACGGGTTTGGAAAGGGGGACCCAATGCTTTTCTCACTTATTTTGGCCTTGATGACAAAAGCAGCAGTGAAGAAAAGAAGCAGAACCAAAAGTAGTATAAGTTTGAATGAGAAGGAGTAGGAGGAAGCGCAAAACCAAGAAAGCAGAAAGACAGGAGAAAGAAATTTTGAGAAGACACAGCTGAGCGACAGCAGAGATGAGAGTGACTGGAACAGTGCAGCACCTTGGTGAGACTTCTTTTAGGTTATTGTGAACAGCTACCTTTATTCAAAGAAGATGCACTTAGACTGGAACACGCAGAGAGAAAAGCAGACCTGTGTGTTCAGAAGAAAGAGGATTTATCACACAAGCAGAGTTCCAAAAAGTCTGGTTCGCTGAACTTGCCAAAAAGCTGAAAGGAGACGTGATGGCTATCTGCAATTATGTAAGGAGGAGGCATCAATCGGCAAAAAAGAGACATGTTATTCAAAGGACAAAGCCAAAACAAGGATGAAAGGGCTGTTTCCCATGAATGCCTTTAGGCTGGAAGTTAGAATAAAGACCTAATCAGCAAAGGGATTAGGTTTGGGGTAAAACTCAATTCCTAACTTATTCATAATTGACTGATTTCAGTCAGTTTTGAGAAGCTGGTATTGACCGAGACTTTTGATCCAAACAGAGGACCTCATTATCATTAAGACAGGGCTTGATTAATTTAAGAAGCAATTTCTTGTGCCGTGCCTGCAGTTGCCAATGTCTTGGTCTCTGTGATGGAGAAGATTACTGTCACTCCCATTCTGTTATTATTCTGGCAGACTTCACCAGTTTTGAGACCACTGCTTGGAAACCCAAAATGTGCTTGCTGCTTTGGTATCCTACACTGCCTTAATTTTTTTCTATGGACAATGCACTATCATATTTGAAGCAGAATGGATGAGTTCTCAAAGCAGCTTTGATCTGTCCTAGATCCTCAAAGAAGCCTTCAAGGATAGCTTAAAAGCTTTTTATTTAAAATAAGTGGCATTTCCTCCCCTCTCATTTTAATTGAAATAGATGCTGAAAGCAGGACAAATTGTATTGTAAGCTTGGTTGCAGAAAGCAAGTATACTTCTAAACCAGCCTTGATCAATAGCAGTTTCTGGTAATTGACTGTAATCTATCTACCTATTTACTGCCATGGGAATTTGAAAAATTGTTTTTTGTTTTTGGTTTTTGGTTTTGTTTTGTTTCATCCATCAGCTGAAAAGATTATGCTGGAAAATGGAGGATGGGAGGAGAGGGAGGAATTGATCAGCCATGCAGCCTCAACCGACAGCGTACCCTCAAGGCAACTTGCAAGACTTGGAGAAATGCCGACAGAATTTTCCTAGGCAGAAGGAAGCAGACTGGTAAGTCTGGCTGAACAGAGCCGGGGCTGGGGCTTTTGAGTGTCTTGCGGTGCCTCATTGGCTGAATGGGAGAGCTTTGACAATGGGCACGGAGATTCAGGGTACAGGCAAGTTACACCATGGGTGGAAAGGAGGAAAGATGTCTATTGACATTTCTGCTGAGCCAAATCCCTCAGTTTTGTCGGGAAGGCAGCGTGAGAGCAAAAAGAGGAAAGTCAGGAAATGTTCGTGACGTGTATGGGTTCAGTCCCATTGCCATTCCAAACAGGTCAGGAGTAAAGGAAGGAAACCCAAATACAGTCAGGAGGGAAATAGCTGCCTCCCTTCTTTATTGTGGCCTCGAGCACGACCCACCATTCTCCAATGTCTGACACTGTCATCGGGCGTCTGGGTGCTGCAGTTGAGGCGATAGCAGCATTTCCCTGACTTTCATGGGGCTGTCTGGGGGTGGCTGCCCTTTTTTGGCTGCTCCTGTTAGAGAGCCACTGTGCTCCCTTGCCAGCTGTCAGGCTTTGCGGTCCCAGGTGATTTGTCTCCACTCTGAAATAGATGTTATCTGGAGGGAGGAACGCAAGCTTTGCTCTTTGTGCAGGTGACGACATAACTTGGAGGCCTCAACTGCATTTTGACGAACGGTTATGTTGCTGTTGAGTGCTGTACTCATACCTTGCTCCTGTCAGTTTGTTAGGTGCGTGTCTTATCATGGGTTTTTCCTACTCTTTCCAGCAACTACTGCGTGCTGTATTAAACACGTGTCTATGGTTTAATTGCAAAAAATCTGCATTCTGCTTCTGAATTAAATTAGAGGCTTTTCTGTCAGGTTCATTTTAGTAGTGTGGCTGCATCTCAAATCAGCCCATGTAAGGAGGGCGAAGAGGAACTGAACAGCTACTCCGTACTGCGGATCTCACTGAATATATTCAGCGGGGGCAACTCAAAGGTATCTACCAGGCTCAGAATATTTTTTTGTGTGTGCACTTTCAGAAGTGTGGGGGGCTTGGGAAAACGGCCCCTCATATCCTCCCTAACTTCAATGACAGGGAAGTCAGGCTGATATTGCAAACATCCCTGAAAAGCTCACACCTTATGTAAAAGAGCTGGGTATCAGATGAGCAGGAAATTCAAAATGCTTTAAGCAGTCACGGCAAAGTGAAACATGCCCACCGAGCTTGTTCTGTGAGACAGCAAACTTCTTCCATCAAGTTTCCAGAGGCTGATGAATTTGTGAGATGGCGTGACGGGGTGGGGACAGAAGGGGAGGAAAACCAGCCTACTGCACGGTCTCTAGCACCCAGCCTGTGCCAGGGAGGTAGCATCAACAGGGGTACTACGGCTCCCACCCTTCTTCTGCCCAACGCCTCGCTTCCCCAAAGGGCATAGCAGATCTGAGGGAGGTGACTATGTGATTTCTGTGATGACTTACAGTGTTTGATATTTTTCTAAGACAGGCCTAAGGAAGAAGGTATTAATAGGTAATAATTTTCTGTTCTTAATTTCTGGTACCTAATTCAGTGTACATCAGAGTTCAACTCATGTTCAACGTGATGATCGAGATAGGGCCATAATTCACTCTAAACTAGGCAGCCTGAGAACAATCTAATTCTGGACAGCCCAGCCTTAACATGGCCTGTAAAACCAGTCCCAGAAAGAGGATGAAGTAACACGTATGATGGAAGCGGAGACATGTCTTCACAGTGAAGTGACACTAAATTATGCTGATTTTAGTCAAACTTCCCTGCTCTTGTCTTCTTTCCAAACTTTCCTGTTCTAAACTGACAGGAGTTGGAAGTTGAAGACCTGGTCTTCCACTCAGACAGATGGACTAACAAGAGCCTGGAGCCAATGGCATTTGGTCAGAGTGAAAAACAGTATTTTTTTTTTTTAAATAAACCTTTTCTGGAAAGTTTTGGGTTGCTCAGAAGTTTACAATTTGAATACTCTTACTGATTTCAAGTTTGCTAGTAAAACTCAGTCTCAATAGCAAGAGACTAGAATCTTTGTCTTCTTATCACAAAACCAGTATTTCCCATGTTTTCCCCAGCTTTAGCTTCCCTCCTGCTTTCTTTCTCCTTTGAACTGTACAACTAATGCAGTCTTACGGACATTCACCGCTATTATCCATAGAGTACTGTCAGAATATACAGTTAATTTACTACTGCCAACTGCTTGCCTTTGTTGTCATTAACAATCTTCATTTAATAAAAAGCTTTTATCAAAAGTGGTTTTCCTGTAGTACTTTTATTTTTCCCAGAAAATGCATTAAAATTAATTTGTTTTCAGTTGGTCTGTATTCTTGAGTGAATACAGCATGGAACAAAAAAGATAAACATGTGAGAGAAACCCCAAAGAGAAGGTAATGTAGAAAGAAACAATTCTGTTCTAAAGTAGAATACACTCTTTTTTTCTTTTTTTTTTCACTTTTGAAAGCAAAAAAAAAATAATTGAAGACTGGTAGAAAACATCACATTGCAACCGTGTTTTTGGTGTACAAGGAAGATGCTCCCCTTCTCCACAGCTCCCTGCGGCTTCTTTACTGGGTGAGGCAGAAGGTAATCCTATGCAGAAAGATTTGACCTGAAGGTTAGGGACGTTTCACGGGATTTTCTGCTGGAAATGCACTGGACTCTCTACTGATGCTGTGCACTTCACTAACCTCCCTGAAGAAGTGTTGCTGTTTCCCTTGCACATTTTTCTCATACAGCCTCTGCATGTACTGCTGGAAACCTTGGAGCAACAGTTTATTATTCGTATCAGAAGAGTATTAAGACATTTGAACCACCCTGCTATGTAATGAGCCACAAAAACTAAGCAGCAGATACCAATTCTGGAGAAGAAATGACGTGAAAAGAGACATCAACTCTTCACTATTGTGTTTTGACAATTTTTACTACCCCAAACGAGAAGTTGTGCCATTAGTTGCAAGAGGTCTATGGGGATTCTGCATGAAGCCGCAGCTAGGCTGGTTCACTAATCTCAGAGACACATGCTGGCACATACATGTTATAAAATGCAATGGATCCACTTTCTGAAGGTCCCCGCTCTCTAATGACAGCTGCCAAAACTGAAAGGTATGTTTCATGAGTATGCCAGCTGTCTCCCCTGCAATGTTTGTCAGGTACATAAAGACATATTGAAAGGATATTGGGGGATCACATGAACGTGCAAAGAACAACGGGCGATGCTGAAGAGCTTCACTGCTGAAGAACAGCAGTGCTGGGCACCCTGCAATCACCCTTTCAGTATTTGCACATCTTGCCTGCCTGCCTGTCTGCCTTCCTTCTCCCTTCCTTTCCTTCCCCTTCCCTTTCCGATTTCAAACTTTTAGGAAAAAAAAAAAAAAACCCTAAAATTGAAAGAATTCTCACTGAAATTACAGTTTTTGAAATTGAACATT
This sequence comes from Leptosomus discolor, assembly GCF_034619465.1. Lineage (NCBI taxonomy): Eukaryota > Metazoa > Chordata > Aves > Leptosomiformes > Leptosomidae > Leptosomus > Leptosomus discolor. The sequence continues at coordinate 96,619,161 of NC_141391.1, read as the reverse complement.
TTGGCCAAATATCAACTCCGACAGCAGATGCTGCACAAGTGCTCCACAGGAGCTGTACGGGGAGCACCTCCTAGAATCATTCAGACTGAACACATCGCCCGTGCTGTTCCACGAGCCTCTGTTTCAGGGAGGAGAAATGATATGTGATGGGAATTTCATGGCCTGATGCATCCTAGAGTATGAAATATGGCAGGGGAGATCCACTCCATCTATGAGAATAAAGACATTAAGCAACTGAAGTACAGCTCCTCTGAGACAGCGTATCAGAATTGAAATATTTGGGTTTCAGCTAACTATTTTAGCCATAAACTCATTTTTCTGTAAAAAGCACTTCTAATTAAAAAAATATATTCATGAACAGCTTTGTGTAAAATGGAGGAACATGATGTAGCATGGTTGCTCTTCTCTGGAATAGGCTTTGGAGGCGATCTGGAATGCATCCTCCCTTACTAACAAGGAAAATGTTACTTCCATTAAAGAAAGAAACAACCCTTCCCCCTGCAAGCCATCCGTGAGAAACTCTCAGTGTATGTTCTGTTTGAAATTTAAATTTGAGCGTAATACCACCCACTGTATGAAATGAATGTGATTAAAATGATGGTTCCTTTTACTTTCAATTAAAATACATTTTAAATGTTTACCTTTCCACACTAAATGCAAATGCAGGTGCATAATACAGCATTGGGAAAACAGAATGTGGAAACCCACTGACCTAGTTTCACCATCCCCGTGGACTAAAATGCAAAAAAAAAAAACCCAAACCAAACAAAAAGATGTAAAAGCATCCCACCCCCGACTCCTCCAAGCCCGCCAGGGCCCCAAAGTAGCAAGACGTGCTGTGTAAAAGTCATAAAACGAGAAACATTAAAAATTAATCCATGCAGAAAATGCCAAAAGCGGTGGGATTTGCCCCATCCATGACCCCAGTTCCAGAGTTATTTGGGGAGGGGGGGACGAGACACACACACCACGTTCAGGCAGAGGTTACCGCACCCCAGCAGGAGGGAGGAAGGGAGAGGGACCAAGGCTTGGACTCCATCATCGTAAAGGTCTTTTCCAACCTAAGCCAATCTGTTCTGTGCCTACACAAAGCTTTGGGCCTGAGGTGAATTTTGAGAGACTTGTGAAGAAGCCGGCAATGACGTCTGAAAAACGAAACAAATGCATTTATTTATTGCTTTTCGTCCTACTTCGGGCCCCAACGGCCGCCAACCCTGACTCGCCCCCCGCTCCTGGGCCCGCACCCCCCACACCGCCCGCACTCCCGCGGCTCCCGAGGGCGGAGGCCGAGCCCCGCCTGCCCCCGGTGCCGCCCGGGCGGGCTGCGGCCCGCGGCAGCAGGTACGGGGGGGTGGGGGGGCCCCCTAGGGCCCTGGACACAGCGCCTGCGCGACCCCCACGGCCGCCGCGGGGCGGGGCGGGGCCGAGCCGAGTCCGCACGGCGCCGCTCGGCCCCACTCGGCCGCGCCCCCTTCGCCCCGCCCCCCCCGTGACGCCACCGGCCGGTCTCTAGGCAACGGCGCCCCCAGCGGCGCGGTGCGGTGCGGTGCGGAGCTGCCGGCGGGCCGGGGCGGCCATGGCGCTGCCGCTCTTGCCCGGGGCCTCCCGCCACCAGAACGTGAGTGACAGCGGAGGGGACGCCCCTTCCCCTCCCCTGCCCCGGTGCCGGCGGTGCCCCGGGGGGGGAGGTGCCGGCGTAGGTTGGCTCGGCCCCACCCCCGCCTCAGGCCAGGCCCGGCGCGACGGCAGCTGTCTGCCGGCCTGAGGGGGGTCGAGAGGGGGAACAAGATGCGCTTTGGCAATCGGTGAGGCCGGCAGGAGGGAGTGAGGCGCAGGTGCGCCCTGCCGAGTCGGCCCCGGGGGTGGCGAGGAGGCGCCGGTGCCACGGCGAGGCCTTTCCCCCCCGTCCTTAACCCGGCACGGAAAGCGAGATGCTGTCAGGTGTACAGACCTCCTCCGGTGTTACCTTGGCAGTGGGAATGCTTTGCAGCTAGGCCGGGACTGAGGGATCTGGCAGCTGCTGTGGGGCAGTTTGAGCCCTTTTTGTGTCTCTAACAAAGCGAAGTGGGGAGAGGCAGATAATACCCTCTAAAGAAACCAAAAAGTCTTTGCGGGGGGGGGGGGGGGGGGAAATGCTGGGGATGCTGATGTGTTTTTCCAGAGCTGCTAGTACTGTTAACTACCCATCACAGTCTGTGAATATGTAAGATGGCATTTTTATCATGAGCTACAAGAGCAGACAAAAGACAAGGCTGCCATTGCTGCTTCAAACTTGTTCAGCAAGGATAGCTAGAAATTTGCTGAATACAGACAGTCTGTACTGTGAAGTGGTGCAGGAGGCAAAGGAGTGGGCAGGGCACTGTAGCCAGTCCTTTAGGAGCAGTTGAAACAGTGTAGACTTTCTTAATAATGCTAAAATACCTGGAAGGGAATCTGTCTTTTTCACACTATGAACATGTGGCCGGTAGAGCCCTTGCTTCTGCATCCTGACTGCTGCAGTGCTTTGCTAGCTCCTGAGTCTGGTCCACCCTATGAGGGAGTGTATAGAAGGCGATAATGTAGTTCAGGGACAATTTGCAAATGATTTATCAAGGCACACGTTAATGCCAATGGTACCAGGAGCATCAGTACCCCTTCAATGTGAGACTTCTCCATGCCGTTAGAATATCTGGAGTCTGCTTTGTAAGCTGTGGATCAGTTTGCATTAAGTGCAGTCCAGTGTAAAACCTCTGGCAGCTCTCTAAAAAACCAAGACAGGTAGATGCAATCGTAGCTGCCCAGGTGCTGGTACAAGGAGCATGAAATTGGGTAGAAATATGTGGACTCCCCAGCCTCACTCGGTGTGTCAGCATTGCACAGGTGTGTGCACACACAGGACCCCTTGCAGGAGGAGCCCAGCTTACAAGCCGCGAGGATCTTTCAGGCAACTTCTTACCCACAAACAGCAGGCCGGGTGCTATTGTTTTAGAAGGAAAAAAAAAAAAAAAAGGGTCTGGTAGTGGATACACAGTCTCTCTTGCTGAATTCAAATTTGTATTGCAAGGAGTTGGTTGTGTATGTAACACTTCAGGTAGCTGCTGAGTGGGTATATCAGCAGCATGTTTCCATAGGTGTGTGCCATTGGTATCTCCTGAGTAGAACCAGTAGCTCAGCTCAGTGTTATCTGTGACTTTATTGTTCTCCAAATTCGATTTAACGTAATTGGTAGGGATTATTGGTTTTGGAGTATAATGGAGTGAGTTTTCTCCAGAGCTCCACAGGAGCAGGGAAGAGGTTTTGTGATAGACATGGTGCATCCTTTTTCAGAGAAAGGGCACAGTGTTTGGCTTCACATGCTTGGGAAGAGTTACACATAGAGAGCATTGAACACCCCATGCTGAAGTACATAGAGTGCCTATATGTGTTATGAGAAATAAAGGTGTGAAAACCAAGTCAGAATTGCCATGAGACAGCACTGTAAAACCTTGGCAATAGCCTTGTAGGGCTCCAGGTTGCTCTTTTTGACAGTTCTTGAGATACTGGAGCTAATACCGATAACTCACCTTTCTTGGAAAGCATTTCTGATCTCCACTTAGTTGCTGGCTATTAGATTTAAATTTATTTTCATATAGTTCCACAAATGAGAGGCTAAGAAGAGCATATTTAAAAGAAAAAGTGTCACTGATACAGATAAATTGAAAAGGAAGAAAGTATTTTCACCTGTTTGTACTCTAAGCATTGCTATCAATGCCTCTTACCACACAGAAGCAACAGTAGCAAAGCATCCCCCGAAGAAGGATGAGCAGAGGACAGGAGATTGCTGTTCCTGTCAGCCCTTGGTTTGTAATTATGTGTATTAATTCCACTCTTATCACTGTTCAAGCTACTGCTGCAATCCTCTTTTCTCTGCCCCTAATGCTTCCACCTGCCTCACATATAAGCCCACGAAAGGCAGTGGAAGAGGAGTACAGATGTGTTTTGTCTGCCTTGGATGTATTTAATAAGGTGGCTGGGCTATCTCCAGAAAATCAGAGCTTTAAGGTAGTTAGGGACACAGAGTCTAACTTCAGGGCAGCAGGGACTGCGCTGGCAAGCGGGAAGTAAATCTTTTCACAGCGCTTAGGTCTCTGGATCTAAGAGTCACTGGCCCTTGTATTACCCCTCTGTTATGATTATTATTACTCCTAACTCCTCTACCAGGAACACTTACATATTTACCACACAACATTTCAAATCTCTTCAAAATCAAAATTACAGTAGTTTGTGTACATGTAGGTCCACCCATCAAATAAACCCCCTTTGCCTCTTTTAAACCTCCTGTTCCTTGAACAGAAGTCCAAAGATAAGCTGCTCGTCAGCAGTGCCTGTCATGTTTGCAGGTAGGTGATGAGGAGATCTAACGCTAGAGCAGGCTGGTATGTTGAGCACAGATTAGCCCATTTCCTGCCCATTTGCAAGGTCCCCTCTCTTCACGGGGGCTGGCTAATGGGCAGAAGTCAGGCCTTTCCCCTTCGCTGAGGCTGGGGAGGCCAGAGACTGTGCTGGGAGCGCTGCTGCCCCTTGGCAAGGTTGGTGCTCCTCTGTCGTGACAGCCTTAGAGAAGAGCCCTTGTCTGCCCAGCGGCGGTGGTGGGATGTGGTGCTCACACATCATTTACCATCCTGTTGTGTTGAAGGGTTTATTTCTTTATTTTCACAAACAGATAGTAACTTGTGGGTTACCCCTTTGAAAACTTCGCTACCTGTTGTTTACCCTTGAAAAGAGGAATTCCTCAATTCTTTTCTTTTGTTCCTGCCATGGAAGTCAATGTTTAAGAGCCATGGGGAGACCTAGGTACTGTGGCTTCTGCCTGCAGAGCCCAACTGATACTGGAATTGTACAATAACGAGATTTTCAGTTTTGTCCATACAAGTTATATGTGTGTCGCCAGCTTGTCAGGACAGAAAATCACCGATCTTGATAACCACGTTTAATCCTGCATGTGGTGGAAATGTAGGGTACAATAGGTTTGCTCTGTTACTGCAAGAAAAAGTTCATGCATATGGAGTCTGGGCTGTGTTAGGGATGACACTGGTTGCAGTGCAACAGCACTGTTACCTCCTTTGATAGTGTTAGTGGTTTGCCTCCCATTCTCAAAGGCAGCTGTGCCTTCTGATGCCACGTTGATGTTCTTGCCTTACATCAGTAGCTAATGGAGAGGACCACATATTCTCATGGGTCAGATTTACCAAGTGCTAGCTGACCTGTGTATTTTCCTGACTGAGGTTTGAAATCCCTCTCAGAGAGAGAATTCTGTGCAACAATTCTGCTTGGCATTTCTCAGAGAATCGGACAATAAGTTTGTAGATCTCAAGGGGAAAATACATCCTTGAGGATATCAGTTTCTGTTGCAAATTTAGTGGCGCAGCAGAAATTCCACATCTTCCTTGTTTGTTGCAGGGGCTTGGAATTGCCCTCAGCTGTGCTACTGTTGCTGTCTCTGTGTTTCCTGGCGTGAGTGTTTTCTGCTGCTTTGTAATGATTTGCGCCAGAATGGGACGTTAGTTTTTCTCGACGGAGCAGTTGCCAACCTCTTTATAAGTGAGCCTGCCTGCTGTGCCTTCCCTTCTTCTTTCTCTGACCTTCTTTCCTGAACCCATTCCGCTACCTCCTGCCTCTCAGCCCAGCTCCCCCAGATCTCTGTCTGTTCACAGCCCCTAAACCCAAATCTTCCTGTAGGTGGCTGTCAGGGTTGCATTTTGGACCCTTTACTTTATATCCATCTGTTGTCTTCTCTCAGGCTGTGCCAGCTCAGGCGGTAAGAGCAAGCTAATACAATCACAGAATCACAGAATGGTTTGAGCTGGAAGGGACCTTTAAGGGTCACCCAGTCCAACCCCCTTGCAGTGAGCAGGGACACCTTTAGCTGGATCAGGCTGCTCAGAGCCCCATCCAACCTGACCTTGAATGTCTCCAGGGATGGGGCATCTACCACCTCTCTGGGCAGCCTGTTCCAGTGCCTCACCACCCACATCATAAAAGTTTCTTCCTTATATCTAGTCTAAATCTGCCCTCTTTTAGTTTAAAACCATTACCCCTTGTCCTATTGCAACAGGCCCTGCTAAAAAGTCTGTCCCCATCTTTCTTGTAAGGCACCTTTAAGTACTGAAAGGCCACAGTAAGGCCTCCTGAGAAACCAGTTTCTTCTCCAGGCTGAACAACCCCAACTCTCTCAGCCTGTCCCCATAGGGGAGGTGCTCCATCCTTCTGATCATTTTTTTGGCCTCCTCTGGACCTGCTCCAACAGGTCCGTGTCTTTCTTGTGCTGACCCAGGCTGTTAGTGTTGATGCACCTTGTTCTGGGATGTGTTAGAGGGTCACCAGAGCTGCTGGGAACATTGTCTTAAGGTATTCCCCCTTCCTCTACAGTACCACTTCACCTCTGAACATACTGAAACCTGTGCAGCAAGCTGGTGATAATAAAAGAGTTGAAAATCGGTCACATGAATTTGACTGGCACAGTGTGAAGCATTTGCATGTATTTCCATTGCTTAGCCGAAGCAACCAGGAGACTGTATCAGCAGCCTAGAGTAGTTCAGAAATGCCACACTTCATCCTGATGCAGGATTTGAGCAGGACCTCCACAGTGCAGCTGCTGTTCTCAAGGTGGGAGTTAAAAATTGATACGGGGAAGAGAACCGGACTGCTACCAGCGGCTTCTGCCATAATTCCCTGTGGGACTTGATTAAAACCACGTAGCTCCTGAGACAGCGTTTGTCACAGGGCTCCCTCATCAGCCGCTGTGGTGAGAGATTTCCAGTTGTGTTTGGTTCAGCTGCAATGTGCAGCTCCCCAATGAGTTTGCTGTGACTGTGTACCAGAGTATTAAAGAGCAAGATGAAGAGAGCACGAGTTCCCCAAGGACTGCGGTGGCTGAGTTTGCAAAGGTAATAGCTGCACTCAGAGAATCCTGACCTTTGCATTAGTCACTATTGAATGTATCCTCAATATTTATTTCAGGCTCACCGCACAGAAAATGGCCAGCTTTGTTCAGCAGATCTGCAGCCTGTTCAGTTTAGCTGTATTAGCACAGCGGACACAGTAAAGCTCTTTCCCTGCAATCTCACAGATTTCTTTTAGAAGTCATTTAATATTACTGTGGAGGTAACATGATGTTCTGTCACTATTTTAGGCTGGATGTGGTCTGAGCTTTTAGTTGGTTTCTTTTTTTTTTGGGGTGTGGGTTTTTTTTTTCTTTTTAAGAAATAACTGTACAGACTTTTAGAAGAGATTATTTTGCATATGGATTTAGGTGCTTTTCATGGAGAAGGGGCTTATAAGTAATTATGTGATTAGGAATCTAAAATAGTCTTTCTGTCAAACCCTAGAAAGTTACAAGGATGCCACAAAAGATTCTTAACAGAGTTGCAGCTGTTGGGTCGTGTACTTTTTATATCAAATTGTGAACTATGGTGTGATTTTGTGCCTAAATTCTGGAAAATTTCCAGCAGGAGCAAACCTGGATTACTTTGATGAACACTTTACCACACTGTAGCTCACCAAAACCCAGAAACAGATGAACAGCAAATGCTTCTAGAAGAAGCTTTGAGGACATGAAAAGCTTTCCTTTGCTCAGGAAAACTGCCACCCTCACTGTGCTTTGATAACTATGCCTTTCTCCCTAACTCACGCTTTGGTAATAGGGGGAAAATAATTAAATACTTGCTGTACCAAAAAGTGGATCTGTTCTATAGCATCTTCAGTATAAATTACATGTTTCTGCCTAGAAATTTTCCTTTTAAAACTCAGCTTGACTGTAGTTATTCCACATTTGAACTGATAAATGTAGAAAGCTCCCTTCCATTCTCCCCAACTCTTTATCAGCTTGCTGAGGAACAAAGTTATTTAAAAAAGAAATAGAAGAAGAAAGGGCAGCTCAGTGGTTTCCAAAGGAGAGGGAGAAAACCATCCCAAGTGCAGATGTGTTACAAAGCGGGTGCCAGACCCTGTCAGTGCCCCTCTGTTCCAGAGTGCCGTACCCTGAAAGTGACTGTGCTCACTTTTTGAAGGAGGGTGGGATGACCACATGAAGGTCGGCTCCTGATGCCTAAATGTCAGTACTTACACTGTGCACCGAAGCATGACATTTTATATCATAGCTCAAAAAAATGTGCTGATATGGAATATTTTATTTGGGGCATTATTCCTGCAAATATGCCGCTCTTTTTAAAATCTTGTTAAAGTCCTGGCTTGAGCAATGCTGTGTGGCAAGGGAGCCCTGTGGGCTAACTAGTCATTACACAAAAATATTTCTTTTATCGATTTTCTCTTTTATTCAGTAACCTTTGTTCTTGAGTTATAAACATATGGTTCAGGAGTACTTTTTCCCTTTCTATTATTCTTTAAACTATGATATTTGCTGTGTGCCCTTTTATTCACCTCTACTCAAAACATTGCTTACCTTTTAAATACCTTCTTTGGGGAAGCGTTTCCGTACTCCAAATCATTACTGTCTCCAGTGCAAAGCTTATCGCATTTTGCAATGACTGTTTCAAAGGCTGCTGACTAGCCCAGCTTTTGTTAACCTAAGCAAGGTATGGCCATTGATTATTATGGTATTAAAAATAATAATTTGTAAAAATAGTAAGTCATTTATTATTTTTCATACCACTATTCTTGCAAAAGTGGTATGCAAAAGGATTTTAAGCAGAAGTTAAGCTAAAGTAGTGACTGAGCTCTTTGTGACAAGGGCAGCTCTTCGTCCTGTGTCATTGGGTTTAGAGCACCGCAAGGCAGGTGAACAGTTCAGACTGTAACCTTCAGTGTGCAGTAGTTTGTATATACGAACGTTGAATGTTATGAGCCGTGAGGTTGGTTGGTTGCCTTTCAGATTCCTCACTCTCTTTCATATTGGCAGAATGAAATAACTGCTCGGTTACTTTCACGTTTTGCTGCTTCACTGCTTGCACTTGTTCCCAGAACTGCTGTGCTGAGCATGTGTTACGTTATCTTGGAGCACTTGAATGTTGCCATGATGAAAAATGGTTGTTTGTACCATTTTTTGATTTATGACATTAACTTAGAATTATCTACACCTTTTTGGGGAGTAGTATATGTGTGTGAATAATTAATGATGCCCAGTCTTCCAGATGTAGTGGGGGAGGCAGTTTTGGCCCTCTGCTACTTTACTGACACACCTGCTCTGGTGCTGCTATGAAAAATTTTGCTCTCCAGCCTTTTCCTCTACCCAGGGCCTTCTCTGTGCTCACCCATAACATCTGTTCCTGCCCCTTCAGCCTCATCTCCCCTCACCCAGTCCCAGGCCAAGGGAGGGCAGAACTGCGGTAGTCTCTGTCTCCCCTGACTAGGTGTGTTGGGGTGCAGTTACCCCGAGGCCCTTTTCTGCCTTCCCAGACAATGTGTTTTGGGGATTTGAGAGGGCGAGGAAGGGAGGAATAGCAGAGCGAGAGGAGCTAATGAGGTGGGATTGGCGCTTATGGGAGGAAGGGTCAGTGGAGCTTTCTGCTGGCTTTTCCGATTTCCCCATCCTCTCGTGTGAGACTGATGCCTGGGGTCATTAGGGGGTTGCTGCTCGAGCACAGCTCACACCGGCTGCCTCTGTTTGTCCGAGGGAACTGGCCAGCAAAGCAGGCGGCTCATTAGGAAGGCCGTTCCCACAGGCAGGAGTGATACTCATGTGAGGCTAGAGGCTTTTCTGCATCACTTCAAGACTGGCTCCAGCCCCAGCCAAGAAATGCGAGTAGGCGAGATGGGTTTCTTCGCAGTTGGTTGTGCATGTTTTTTTGAGCACTCCGTTCTTAATTACCTGAAAACATAGTAATAATGTAAAGAAATCACTACGGAGAACTTCTTTTGGAATAAGCCCAGATGGAATGGATATTCTGTCTTTTGATTCAGATCTGACCTCCCAAAATTCAAGTGTATTCACTAGTACAGAGCTATTAATTTTGCACTCGGGGATGCAAGTGTAAATAAGATCTTTGACATAAGTAATGAGAGCAGGCTGTTCTCTGGGAATTCCTGAACCGTTCCCATTTGTCCTTTGGACATCTACAGAAAAGGCTTTTCCCCTTTACCTTTTGCAACAGTTCTCATGGGTGACATGCCTGAATCCTTGTTGCAGGGAAGCAGAGGTGGGACAACAGCCAGTATTTTTCAGCCTGGGTAAATTATTGGAATATTTTTCTACTTTCATCTATAAGGCTGTCAAGCTGACCACTGAAATGTGTCACTTCACTTGCAGCATTTCAGTTGTTACAGGTTTTTAGACTCTGTATTAAAAGTAATTAGAAACTTTTACATAGTTAATCCCCCTTGCCTAGATAGTTAACTCTTATGGATTTAAAAACAAACATACAGATGGTTTTTTCTCTTTTTCTTCCAAACTTTTGACAGGTAGGGAAGGAAAAGTTCCACAAGTCACAGCACTGGGGTTACTGCAATGATGTTGCTATGCTGGTTGGAGAAGATAAACCCGGAATAGGAGGTGAACCGTTACCTGGTCAGAAGCTGAAACCTCAATACAGTGTATTTCCTGAAGGGATGGGAAGTGATGCTCCTGCTTGGGTAGCATTTGACAAGCAAGTACGTAGAAATCTGTATCTGTATGGTTTTTATGCATAGCTACAATATGACAAAGACAATATAAAAGTGAAATTCAGTTAGTCAGGTATTTCAGAATGTTGTTTTGTGCATGCAGAAAAAGCTCCTAGATAGATAAAGAGAGTGGTAACATCTATTTTTCCATCATGTTGGTATATTGGAAAATTAATATAAACATATATCATGCCATACAGCGACATATAAAAATATTTCTGTATTGGGGTACATCACCTACAGGATGTAAGAAAAATAAGGGAGTGGTTAACATATTTCTTTTTAGTGAAAATGGTGACAGTAAAGGAATTATTTGGCAACCTGGTGAGAATGAATGCAAGGTAGGCCCCAGTCCAGGAGAAAATGTGCATGGGTACTCGTAAACCATTGACCTCAGTGGAGTGCTATAGGCTCAGAATTCATGTTTGATTGCTCAAAGTCCTGTTGAAATCTGTGTGATCTGTTCATGTGTAATATAGGTAGATTGTGCCCATTACAGACACAGGAATTTAAAATTAATATTTTTTTTTATTTTGCAAGAAGGTAGTGACACCTTTAAAAATAGCGAGTTATCAAATAACTGTAATCTGTGATGATATGGATTTTGTAGCACACTGTCATTACTTTCCATGTTTAAATTTACATTAGATTCTGCTTAGCAATTTTTTATTTCTAAAGCAAAAAGCCTACAATCAGAGAAGGAAAATAATCCAGAAAAAGAAATCATTCAGCAGATCACAGAAATGTTGCATGACTAAATGGTTATGGTATTTAAATATTGGGAAGAATGGCTAATCTCATAATTTTTGCTTAAAAAGAAAAGCCATGCAGGTGATTGCAGTACAATCACGCATTCGTCTGTTTGGCAGACCAGAGCTACTACAAGAAAATGTAAGGCCTGAACAGATGTATGTGACTTTGGTTGGCATTGCCTCTGAAATCCCTAGTGTTGCTCACAGAGTTTTCATCAACATGCTCACGTATGAATTGGTCTAATTGGTCTAAGTCTTCAGCCAGACCTTCAGTTGCTTTATCTGCACCCTTCTTTCAACGAGGAGGTGTGCGTTGGCTTCGCAGGGCCATATGTAGGTTAGCAGGACTTGAGCGCAAGTTTATGACGCAAAGGTGTTAGGTAGGAGGCAGTGGGGACCCGCCACTGAGCACCAGGCACTGAACTTGGCTGGTGAGATGAGCTAGCTGGCATTTTGACGTTTCTTCTCTAATCAGTGTATTCCTCCACAGGGCAATACAGGACAGGAGTTTGCAGGTTCGGAATTGGCCTCTGGAGGGCTCATGCGTTTGTATTAAAGGGTACTACCCTAAATTAGCTTCCCCAGTTAAGAGCTGAGAATGTAGCTGTATCCTCCAGTGCTGCGGTTTGTGACTCAGCAGAATGGACTACATGAAAAATGGTTTGATCAGGTGTTTATCTTTTTAAATGTAGTCTGCTTTCTTTAGTTTGTAACTTTCAGCAGTACCACAGTAGTTGGAGGAAGGACAGGCATAAAAGTTCATTATCAAGTAGGTTGAGAAATAGTTTTTGCAATTTCATTTGCCTAATAGGAAGCAGGTGTAAATTTAATTTCTTCTACCATTAAGTGCACACACAAGGCCTCCTGGGCTTGAAGTGATGTTTGTAATTTGACTGCCACAGGTGCCAGGGAAACCTTGTGCCAACTTTACAAAATGCCACAAAGTTTATTCAATATTTGTTACTTTTGGTTTTCATAGGTAACATTTGATTTTTTAAAGAGTGGGGTGGGACCTTTGCACACAGCCATGGTCTGCAGATGAGACATGAGTTAGGAAGTGTTACGTTTCAAGTATTTTTAACGCTAACTTTGCTTTATAATGAAAAGTAAGTCATCTTCTTTCCCGTTCCTTCCCCTCTTCACCGTTCCTCAATCATCTGTTTTGATCTGCAAAATTGCAGTTGGTGGCTGCATCTGTTTCAGTCATACACTAGCATGTAGATAACGGTATAAAAAGAATAAAGTTTAAGTGGAAAAGAACTTGCACAAACTCCTTGAATGGAATAAACCAGGACACAGATGTATGGTCAGTGAAAGAAATACATACAGTGTATTTAGGACCTGACTGTACTCGGACATCTATGCAAATAGAACGTTTTGCCTGGCTGGTGTCTCACGAGACAACCATTCTCAGGAAAGATCATTGACAAAATTAAGAACAATTAGTAATTAAATAGGGCACTTGAACACTTATGTTTGTCAAATGACTATACTGTAGTGGGACTAGCAGAATAGGGAGAAGAGGGTACAGCACCTAAGGGAGTTTCCAATGGTTGCATGGCTTATCAGCAGCTGGACAAGGAATTAAATTCAGCTTCTTGTCAGCTGAACCCCAGGATGTTCAGACTGGATAAAGTGGCTCCACCGTAGTACCTTTTAGGTCCTGTGGAGTACAGGAGTACTGTGATTTACACAGGGCTTCTGGTCCTTCCAGAATAGTAGCTGGAGACCAGGAGTGTTACCTTGATCACCAAAAATGGCACTATACACCAATGTTTAGACAAATGGAAGGAAGAAGAGATGCTAAAGGATGATAGAGTTGTTTGTGTTGTCTCTGTTGTATGTCAGATGTTTTATCCAGTGTTTTTGTGTTTAATACACGAAACAGTGAAATCCATGGTTAAAAATAACATGTGGCCGTAACGATTTTTTGTTTATCTTCAACTATTGCATCTGTAGGTTGTTCAGAAACTTGCACGTTGTACTACTTAAACAAACCACAACTGGTAGTGTCTAGATTCTTTTGTGTGAAGATTTAATGCCATCAGGTTTAACAGGTTACAGTTATGCCATTTAATTATAATTTAAATTTTATTTCTCTAACAGTGGCAGGTCACAGTGCAGGAAAATTGATGCCAAAAAAGTGTCTGTCAAATTGTTTGATGCATGCTGAAAATCAGTGGGATCTTAGCCTTTGAAATAGTTTATGGAAACAGAGTTTTCCTCATCTTGCAGTAAACCTGTCTGAGAGAAGGGAGAGTGGCCTATTGAGATGTCTGACTAGGACACAGGGTGGCTATTCTTGTGTGTTCCTGAGCAAGCCGCTAGCTGTCTCTCCCCAGATGTGGTAAAAGAGGTTGTGTTTGTCTGTTAGGGTGTTTTAAAATGTCTGTCATCAGTATTTATATAAGTACTTTGAGGTTCCCAAAGGCAGGTGCTAAAGGAATACAGACTGTTAACCGGCCTGTTCTGTCATGTAGGGATCTCGGCCAGCTTACTCGATTTCAAACATTTTCAAGCCATGGTCTGCCAGATGCTCATTGAAACATAGGGAACAGCTAAGTTGTCTTTTTTTCAATGCTTCAGTTTGTTGAATGAGTCAAGAATAAAGGTCATTGAATCGATTAAATAGAATGATTGTGAAAAATGAAGTATGAACTAGCACCGATTTGACCCAAATGTGTTGGGGCGGGCAGGATGAAAACCTATTCTAATTGATGCCTTCCTGTACATCCTTACCACAGCAAGCATCCTCATAGATAATACACTACTAAGTACATCTTGCACGTTCCCTTCAAATTGTTCTTGGTGATTAAAGACCATAAATGTCATCGAGAAGCGCAAAACTTGTGTAATGGTTTGCCAAGTTTGAGCTGGGATCTCCAGCCATAAAGGCCGCTGTATTAAACTGCTGAGCGCCTCACCTATGAAGGTTATTTTTCTTGCATTATTGCTGTTGCAAGAGACCATGAAAACCAGTTGGTGTACTCTTCTGAGATTTCCCCACTCACTGAATTGCAGAACCAGGTAAGTTTTGAAATGCCAATATTGCACAGCTCTAAATGACTCCTGAAAAATGTCATTTCTCTCTGATAAGTCTTCGGTACCATTCGTTAGACAGCTTGCAGGATCTGCTTAAAAAGAAGTCTCCTTTCCACATCCCTCAATGATAAAGCCATTACTGTCATAATGCACTTTATTTTCCAGCAATTCATTGAATAGCAGTCTAAAATTTGCTTCAGGACCTAGGTAGCTCATTGTGTTATCAAAGTGCTTTGTTCAGAAGATTTTCCAAGCAGCCTTCTGACAGTTTTATATTTGATTTATTTCTTTGCTTTAGAGTTCCACCTCTGCTTAGATGTTGCGATAATAAAAATGCCAAGCAGAGAATTTTAAATTTACGTGATTTAATGTGTATTTCTGTTCTTACATTTCTGAGAAATAAATCTACCTCCTGAAATCCATACATTTAGTTACTTATAATCTATACAAGTTTAGTTTATTGACGTATTTTGCAAAAGCATTGGAGATTTTGCTGCTTTATACTTATTTATTGTTTTTAATAGGTATTGTCTTTTGATGCCTATTTTGAGGAAGAAGTGCCTGACAAAAATCAAGAGTTATATAGAATCAGACATTGCAAAATACACTTCTACCTTGAAGATGATACAATTCAAGTGGTTGAACCCCAAGTGGAAAACAGTGGCATAACTCAAGGTATCTATTTTTAGTAGCACTCTTTTTTTGCCCTTTATCTCCTTCCTCAGTACAGTCTTGGTCCATTCCAAAGGATACTTCAAATGTGACTTCTCATAGTTAAAGTGGGATGTAAGGGAACAGCTGTAATTGCTTTTTCTTGTTACGGATCATAATGTGAACTTTTTTATTGTCTTAGTTTCTGAAGATGTAGGTTTTGTAAGGCAGAATCTAATCCCATACTCCAACACACAATTTTTTATCTAATATAGTTGTTCGAAATCTTATAAGAGTAGGTCTTTTGTCAGTGTTGTGTCACTTCTGCAATAGCAATTTGTGTTCTAGATCTCCATTCCTGAGCCTGGCTTCTCGCGTCTTGACACTGACAGTAAGTTCTCTAGCGGCAGCTCTGTAACTGTTCATTAGCTGCTGCAGTATCTCTGCTGTTATTGAAGTGGAGCGCCTTTTGTGCCTCTGGCTGTTGGTTCTTTCACAATTACAATTCCCTTGGCACAGTAATTTTTCCTTGATGCCTCTAAGTTAAGAAGCTGCTTTGCCTCAGTGTCACATCACTGCACTTGGGCCAGCCTGAGGACTTTTGGAGGAGGGTTTACTGAGCTGATTTACTGGAGTATTAATGAACTTGGTTTACATTAAGAAAATGTGATCTAGTAGTCAACATCCTGTTGCAGAAGGGGAACACAGCTGCTGCTTGATGTTTACGGGTGACTGCCAGAATTAAAAAAGTTTTCGAGGGATATAGTCCAGATGAGCAGGATGTCTTGGGATGACTGCGCCTCCCAGTCCCCAAAGATATTTTGTACATTCTGGTGGATCTTAGCACAGCAATTTTCAAAAATAAGTTAACCTTTTAACTACCATACTCTTTTCCAAGTTGAGCAGATGCTATCAATTTCTCTGTCTACTGAGTAGGATAATTTTTAAAGGTGTTACATGCATCATTGCTGTTAGATCTGGGATAAAATTACCTGTGAACCTTTTCTTAAACCAGTACTTCAGGCCTTGCTCACCCTGTGTTGAGTAGTTCTTCTTCCCAGAAATCTTGTTGGCTTTTCAGCAGGAACTGATTTTGAATTCAGAGAAACCTCATCCTACTCAGACCTGGGCAAGTGCTTTTTCAAAACCTGAAGACAAGCATATTGGATCTCTTGTCCTGGGAACTTACCAGTTACTTACCGCCTCCCTGCACTCATATGCGTAAAGCAGGAGACATCATCTAATTTAGGTTTTCCTTGACTTGTGGTCATGGGAGTGGGAGTGGCTGGTTTTGGATATTGTGGCTTAGAACAAATGGCCATTGACAAAGGAAGTACAGTTAACCTTAGAGGCAGAGGCAACTTCTTTGAAAGGGAAGGTGGAAGCCAGGTTCATTAGAGCTGAATAAAGCAAATTCAAAGCTGATTCCTCTGAATCTAGCTATAGGAATGAGTAATCTTCATTGTCTTTGTAGTATGGGTTGTGCAGGCTGCCCCTTCCTGGCAGTCTGGTCGCCTTCCTGTGGTGACAGGAAGGCTACAATTTCCCCGTTTCCTTGGTTGTACTTGTGTCAATAGTTGTTGGAGTCACCTTTGGTACTGGATCTAAAATTAACTGAATAGTATTAGAGAGAAATGAGAATTCTCTCAGTCTTCCATGCAAGGATGTTTTGAAGGCCTCTATGACTTCGTATGAGTACTTTATGTAGGGTAAATCTTTATACACAACGTATTAAACTGGTGGATTAAAAAGAAATGTTCCAGGATCTCAAGAGTGCACTTAATTTATTTGTTGCTGGTACCTAGGCTGGTAAGGAAGCTCTGTATATTGATTGTGTTTGGGAAGGAAGAGATACTGTAGACTGAAAGACCCAAGGACTATTTGGGATGTATTTAGGCTTCACAGTTGATGAGAAGATCTGGGGCCTGTACTTTATCATAAACATCTACATAAATATTCTTATTTTCCTAGATATTAATACAATGTAGAGGGAGAAAGATGGTGGAGATGCCTATCAGAGGATTTGTTATTCACATGCACTTGGGCATTGACTTCATGCTTCGTAACTGAAGAACAACCACAAAGTTGTTATGTTAAAGGCACTAAATATTTGTTGTTGAATATATGCAAAAGCAGTGTTTCTTAAAATGAAATCCCAGACCATTAACTGCTAGTCTTATTCCATTTTCAATCAAAAATTGGCCCGTTGCCTCTTTTATTATAATTATATCTATCTATCTATCTTATATTATTCAAATTCCCTGTCCTGACTGGGAATTTGTAAGCCTGAGAACAACAGAAGTGTGAATGTCTGCATTGCGAAGCTGGTAAACTGAAGCATAAAGGAATGAAAACCTTGCAGAAAAGGTTGTAACAGGATGAGGAACTGAACTGAATTGAAGTTCAAGATCTTAACCATAATGCTGTCCTCTGCACATCTGCTGAAATACATTTCAGTTAATTAAAATGGCAGGGTTTTGTAGAGGAGAGTTCAACTAACTGTAGGAGAGCTTGGGTTGTTGAAAGGCAAGCTGCATTGAACAAAATAGCACAGGCATGGGGATGTGGGTGAAGAAAGAAGTGTGGGAACATCAGGAGCATGATAGGCTGAGTCTGTGTGAACAGTTGGAGAGCTGCTGTGACAGGAAGGGGGTTGTGTAAAGGAGGAACAGCAAAAAACGGTGATGGAAAAAGTGGAACTGGACTGTTGAAGGCGGTGGTGACCTTAACTTGGATGTTTACCACAGTGGAAAAGATGTAAAAGAGACAGCTGAAATGGCTGTTCTCAGGAGTCTTCTTGAAGAGCAGATATAGCTGTGGTGGGGTAGATGAAAGGCAGGTGGCGGGGTAGATCAAAGGTAGATCTTCTTAGCTTGGCTGGTTAATGCCTTGAGGCCATGGGATTACCAGTGCTTGTGCCATAACCCACAAATGAGAGCTTGATGGTCTGAATGGGTGTCCCTGGGCATGGTGGGATCAGAAAAATGTAGTAGTTTCCTGCTGCGGGTAGTACTTGTGGCTTTGCAGAAAAAAACTTGGAGAGGCTTATGGACTGCAGAAAGATTTGGTGAAGGAACAGCTGTCAAAGAAGTTAGAAGAATTTCTAACTTTGATTATGATTTTACAAAACTAAAACAAATTTACTTTGGGAAAAAAAGTCAGAAAATGTGCTTTTGCCATTGATCAAAATCTCACAGTGACAAAGTAAATGATCTGTGGGAAATGTATTTCAGTGACTTCAAAAAATGTTTTATGGAATTGGCTGCTGTACTTGGACATGAATTTGGACAGATAAGATTGCTGCTAAATAACTGAAATTTAAACTTCATTTAATTTTGGAAACTGCCTTTCTATTATTTGAACTTTAAAAAGTATTAGAAGCATTAGAAGAAATTTATACAAACAGAGAAATTAAATGCAAAACACAAAGGAATGCAGAGGCCAACCTGAACTTGAGAAACCAGAATCAAAGCAAAAGATATCAGGATGATTACAGTGCATGAGAACTAACTGAAGATAAGGGAAGTACAGAGTGAAGAGGACAGTAAACTTGACCACATAACAAACTCTATTATGTTCTTCCAGAGCCAGAATGCTAATTATTCTTCCCATATAAAAATAAATTCTTCAATAGAGAGCCAGGCTAGATATGGCAGTCCAAGTGTTTTGTAGATCTAATTCCCAGTTAACAGGACTGTGGCTGGCTGATACTGTCTTATCAAAAGGTCATTTATGTCCCATGGGGTTGACTGTAGCTTCCAGTGCAATCCAGGCCCTGCAAGCCAGAGCAGAGTGGAGCAGCTGGCTGGTTTCCCCAAGGTCAGCCAGCTGAAAAAGAGAGTGGAGCTGCCTGCTGGCTGGGTTCCCAAGGCCGGCTGGCTGAAGAGGAAAGTACAAGCGGGAAAGTGAAGTTGCAGTCAGCTCCTCCAGCATAACCGATTATCTAAGAGTTTAAGACCTCCGCTGAGGCCTTGAAATAATTGTGATTTTGCCATACTCGATGGTGGCCAAATCATGACCTTGCTGTGTTCTGAATAAGTGAATGTAAGAAGCCTCCTTGTTGATTGGGGTGAACTCTTTGTGTTGCAGGAATAGTAGTGGTTGCTTCTCCTTTTTGTGTAAGCAGTCAAAAGGTGTACAAACTCCAGGTGTTACCCATTCCTCTCCTCTCTCTAACACACTCTTGAATAGTGCAGAGGGCGTCAGAAAGCTGTGCTAAAGAAATTCTTGATACCACTTTATTTCTTCTGCAGAGCAGTGTAGCAGCAGAGACCAAATCATTTGCTGCCCAGCCTCATGAGCTATCCCATAGTCAAAAGGCCTTCACTACTCTTAAGGTCTCCTTAAGCTGCTGCCAAATAATCAGAAGCCCTGAGAGAAAAGAAGATAGGCTACAAATTATGGTGTGGGAACTCGGTGCCACCACCACTGTCAGAGGAAAGCAGGACCCCAACTCCCTTTACAAGAGCGCAGTAGAGGAGACCTTTAGCCTGACCAGATGCAAATATCTAAAATAATGCTTGGTGGTGCAGTAGGACAGCCTGCTCAATAAACTGACAAAAGGCAAAAGAAACGTCAGGAATAGCCATCCATCCTGAGCAACCTGAGTGTTGCACATGCCCAAATCCTCCTTTAACAATTTGTAGCAAATTACTAGAAGTAGAAATGTAATTATTTTCCAGAAGGAAGGACAATTTAAAAAATGCTGAGACCTAACCTCAGTTGATCAGGTTTTGTTAAATTTCAAATTCAACAATATGAAATGAATCCTCTACATGTGTGGATCAGGCACAGTGTTACCTAATAAAAGCAAAGGATTGCTACAGATAATTATCTTTACAAAACATTTTCCATTAGGAAGGATATTCTTATCCCTCAGAACAAAATGGGCGTGTGTATTATACTTTCAAAAGTGAAATGAAAAACTAGCTGAAGCCTTATTCACCAGTTCTGAGGTGAATATACCCTCAGAAAACACCTCATATTAGAAAATTGTCAACCATTATATTTTCAAAAGGTCATTTTTGTCCCATGGGACAGAAAACACTTCATATTAGAAAGTTGTCAACCATTATATTCCCACTAAAATGAAGATTCAACAGGATTTGCACTTATCTGGAGGACTGTTCTGACTTAGCACATTATCCGTTGATTTTTGTAGGAGTGACACAAGGATTAGCCAAAATCAGGTAACATATTTTAAAGTATGTGGTTTTGTTAATGGTAATGCAATGCATATTTGCGTCATGTTAAACGTGCTAATTACCATGTTTTCCATGAGGATGCATCTTTAATATGTGTATATTATATCTTCAGATAGAGGTTCACATTCATTTTACAGTCAAAGGTCAGTAACCAGAATGTTGGATTTGGTACATGTGAAACATCAGGATGCTGACCAGGTCTTAAATAATTATTTTAATGGGAACATAAAGTAAATCTGCTTTGTTGCTTTATTCGCCTGAAAAATTAAGGGTATGTTTTCATTGTAGGAGTTAGAATCTAACAAACAACTCTGATAATGTAGCAGTGGAAGGTATTTCGTACAGATTAGTCCTTAGGGAAATAAAGCGAACAATAAAGAATTTCCATGGACCAACTTAGGAATAAGTCCTTTCAAGCACCAAACAAAATGAGACAGTGATATCTTTCTCCCTCCTCCTCTGCCTTTCTTTATCCCCTCTCTCTTCAGGCCCCCCTCCACCCCCACCGACCTCCAAAACAAAACAGCAGTGCTGGAAAATCATCAAACGGGACTCAGTGGGAAACACTACTAGATGCTCAGCTGAAGGGCACTGGAAAGAGATCCAGCTCCATAGTGAGAGATAATGAGACAGACCTTTTAGATAATTGTGTCTAATAAACCGTTATTATAGTAGTAGGTTAGTACTGAAACTATTTTTAGGTTTGGAATTTTTTTGTGTTTACTGTAGTTGTCTTAAAGTTGCACCTTTTATAATCACTGTAATTGTAAAGTTGTGGGAACCTATTGTGGCAAGGAATTATAATTGGTGGTTGGTGGTTCCTGTCTGGTCTTAGCTAGTGGGTACCCACATTATAAAGCTGGTGTTACAGAGGTGTCTGGGTTGGTAAGCACAGCAAAGAACCTGAGGTTGAAGACTGAACCATCTTTTTATTCTCTGTGGGGTATTTTCACACAACTCTAGTACTAGAATTGTAGAATGGTTTGGGTTGGAAAGAACCTTAAAGATCGTCTCGTTCCAACCCCCCTGCCATGGGCAGGAACACCTTCCACCAGACCAGGTTGCTCCAAGCCCCATCCAGCCTGGCCTTGGACACTGCCAGGGAGGGGGCAGCCACAGCTTCTCTGGGCAACCTCTTCCAGTGTCTCACTGTCCTCACAGTAAAGAATTTCTTCCATATATTGATGTGGCAAAACTTTCTCTGTTGTCCTTTTTGTTCTCTCAGAATGTTGAAGAAAAGAGTTTAGTCCCAGCTATGCTGATCTGCTGTTCTTTGTGAACTCTTAACTTCACTTGGAATAAATCACAGCTTGTCATGCATGCAGCTGCATACCTTTCTTTAATGTATGCGTTACATATTTGTTTAACCTAC
The DNA here is from genome assembly GCF_034619465.1 of Leptosomus discolor. Taxonomy (NCBI): domain Eukaryota; kingdom Metazoa; phylum Chordata; class Aves; order Leptosomiformes; family Leptosomidae; genus Leptosomus; species Leptosomus discolor. The sequence continues at coordinate 96,597,565 of NC_141391.1, read as the reverse complement.
GAGGGCTGTAGCTTACAAGTTGTTTCTAAAATTCTTGTAGTATTACAAAATCATTCAGGTTGGAAGGGATATCTTAAGATCATCTAGTCCAACCCCCCTGCTCCAAGCAGGATCAGCTACAGCCAGATGCCCAGGGCCCTGTCCAGTTGGGTTTTAAGCACCTCCAAGAATGAAGACTTCACAACCTTGTTGGGCAGCCTGTTCCAGTCTTTGGTCACCTTCACAGTAAAAAAGTGTTTTCTTGTGTTCAGATAGAGTTTTGTTTCTTTTAATTCGTGCCTATTGCCTCTTGTCCTGTCAGTGGGCACCATGGAGAAGAGCCTGACTCCGTCTTCTTCATTCCCTTCCATCAGGTGTTTAAAACATTGATAAGTTTCCCCCCTGAGCCATCTCTGTTCCAGGCTGAACAGACCCAGCTCTCCCAACCTTTCCTCATATGAGAGATGCTCCAGTCTCTTCATCATCATCAGCGAGTACTTTTGAAGCATTACCCATTTCATCAATGTATTTGTGAGTTTTCAGCTGATAGACCAATAGCAGATTCCTTCTCTTTTAATGTGGTAAATGTAAACAAATACGATGCTCTCAGAATAACAGTCCTTTCATTTAAAGACTATCAATAAGAACATTAAAGGGTGTACTTACTTTAACAAAGTCAAAATGTCTCTCTTTTTTCTTCTCCTCCCCCCTCCTCACCTTTCTTTTTCTTTTCAGTAGTGTTTCTGTTAGACTATGGGTAGTGAGTTCCTGGCTGTGTGTTTTTGAGGCGGATTCTTTACTGCAGCCCAGCCACCAGCCCAACTCATCTGTGTTGTCTCTACTTTCAGTGTACTTCGAAGGGACCTCAGTTAAATGTGCCTGCCTCCATGCTTGATAGGTCACACTTTTTTTCTTGGTAGGGCAGGTTTCTTCTCTAACCTTAGTTATAAATGGCTCTCCTCACCCTGCAGAGCATACAGACAAATCTCGTCCCTCCCTTACACCCCTGCCACATGTGTTTTTGCATAACTTCTTGTGTGTTCTTTTTTAAAAATAAAAATTAATGATGCTAATGAGTACTGGAGACTGCTTTTCAAAAAAAAGTAAAAAAGACATCTCTTTTCATAATGAGAAAAAATACTTCCAAAAAATACTAACCTGTTATGTTTGCACCAACAAATGGGAATTTATTCCAATGTTTTCCTGTTTGCTTCAGAAGGTGGTGATTTTCTGTATTAACTTTGGTTCAATACTAGAACTTGAGAAGACGATCAGCATAAAGTATTGTTCTTAATAAAAAGGATCCTCTTACCTGATAGTTCTTTTGCTGAATGAAGGATAATTTTGTTTGTCCCATCAAACATCATCTGTTTTGGCTGTGTCAGCATAGACAATTAGCAAGTCTGTGAAGTGATCCTTAGAGCAAAGGATATTTATGAATTTATTCTAATTCTTTTACAGGAACCATTGTTCGACGCCATCGGATTCCACTTCCACCTCCTCAGGAGGATCAGTTCTATACTATAGATCATTTCAATATCAACATAGAAGTAATCCTTTATGCCCGAATATATAAGATTATAGATTGTGACCAGTTTACAAAAAATTTCCTGAGGAAGATGGGAGTTAGGTTAAATCCTCCTGCAGGTCGTCCAGATGACCCATACACCAAACAGCGGCAAAAGGTCAGATGAGGCAGTAATAGAGAAAACTTGATTTTAATAGAAGTGCCATTGCTATTAGTCATGCTTCTTTAGTAACAAATAGAACATAATAAATCCCAACAGAAAACTTGCTTTTTATTATATTGTGCTCATTGTACTAACACAGTGAAGTCACAAATACAACTGATTTTCTCCTGATGTGTTCACACACCTTTTGAAACAAAACACAATTAATTGGCAAAACCAAAATAAACCTTTCAGTATTAAGATGGACTGATTATATGTCCTACTTATGATTTTGCTTGAGCCAATTTAATGATAATAAACACTTTTAATCTGTTTAAAGGAAGATCTAACTGGAGTTGTGGTTCAAGCACATCCATGGCTCCCTACAGACTCACTTGTCCTATTCATATGTCTTCTTTCGTTTCTACCCCACGTGTTATTAACAGCTCTTTGCATGTGCAAAGTGAATTCTTCTGCCACACAGAACTGAGCACTCTGCAGTTTTAAGACGTGAAATCTTATTTGAAGGCAGTTCCCTCTTTTATGAGTATACGGGAACACATACACACTTCCTCCAAAAATCTCACTCACAGCTCCTGGATGCTATGTGGATTCCCCTCCATAGGATTTGGGATCTTTTCTCTGGGAATAGTAGTGGTAGTAGAGGGAGTGATATTTTCTGTAGGGAATAATGACAGTTTTTCTCAGCTCTGTCTTTCTTATTAGTATGACTGCAGATGGCGGCTGTACTTTTCTCTTGGCCTGACTCTGTTAGGACTGTTGGCCCACAATATGCAACCTGTTGTGATAGATCCAGCCTAGTACTCTGAAAGCAACAAATACTTCATGTATCTGTCGCATTCAACTTAATCCTCCTATTGAGAAAACTGCTGCAGCTCTTAGCAGCAAAAATGGAAGGTAATTACGACTGAGATGTGTAGGACAATTTGCATGTCTCTGAGGCACTCTCAGGCCAAAGTGTTGGTTTCACTTCACTCATGCTTTCAGGCTTTTTGCAGTCCCCTTGTGAAAAGTATTATTTGTAATATGTCTCCTGGTTCTGCATAGTGGTGACTGAGGCTGGCCATGGGTTGCTTTTACCTTGCTCAGGCCTTGTAGGTAACAGGTGCGTATTGATATACAGAGCTGTCTTGAGATTGGCAGACTGTGTCAACTTTATGTGTGGTAGTGCATAACCTGCTTGATTTATTAGTTTTTTAAAAAAACAGTAAGCAAAACATTCAAGTATTGTGCATATGTGTGACTAAAGAGAATGGAGAGGGGAAAAAGGTTTGTGAAATCAGAGCACAGAAGACCAAAAATTTACTGAAATCTACATCTTGATATTCTTAGTTGTTGAGAAATTACAGAAAAGTTATGTAGCAAATTCTGGCTGCTTTAATGCTCTCACTTTCTTATGACTAATTTGTGGAAAGTAATTTCTTTATTTATTAAGGGTGGATTGCTCTGGAATGCTTTGAGCAAAATTAAATTGGTTTGCACCAGGCTCCTAATAGATGGCCAGAAAATGAAGGTACAAAGGAAAGTAAGGAATACGATGAGATAGAAAATGAGAGCAATAAAAAATGTAGCAAACCCCTTAGATTCATATTTCTGTATTGCTGGAAATGGTGTCCCATGGATTAGGATGTTATCTGGCTCTGTGGCTGAATTTGGTTGCTCGTTGCATCTTCAAGGGTCAGGAAGGAGGACAGATGGTACTGGGATGGTAAATACCTGAGTTGTAGCATAAAAGCATGATGATGCCTGGGATGGAAAGAGTGCTGCAGATCAGCAGGAACATGGGCAGGCAAAATTTGATTCTGCTCTGCTTATTTTAAGATTCGACGCTATGAAAGAAATGGCCTTTTCCCTCTCAGATTTTTAAGGCTGGAAGATATATCAGTGGATAAACAGAAGCTTAGACAAATGATATAAAGAGCCACAGTCAACAGTTCTTTCTGTTCAGACAGTTGAGTTTACATTGTCTCATTGATGTCTGTCACTGTTCTTCTCTGGAAGCAATTTTGTAGATTTGTCTTGGCCCTTTAACCCACTTTGGACATGATGGGTTTTGACTTAGGAAAAACACCCTGTTCCGGTCACCATTTATATATGCAACTGTAACGAACAGTATGTAAATGCAGTTCTTGATTGGATCATCATCCTGGGATCCAATTTAACGTGGTGCTACTGGTTTTGCAGCAACCATGACTGTAGGTAGCATCTTGTCATAGATCACATCAGCTGGAATATATCTTTAGTTGGAGATTCGCTATTCCTTTTCAGACCTACGGGTGTATATTGAGAGGAGAACATATGTACCCAGTACCTGCCAACTGTATGACACAAATCAAAAGTTAATAAACTACATTTTAGATCTAAAAGAAAGAAAACACCAAAGGGAAAAGAAAGAATTAATTCTTTATACCACATCGTCTATAAAAAATAATTTTTAAGAAAGTAAATCAGGAAGGGTGATGCTATTTGGAGTTGTAGTCATCTGATTACCATGGGCAATTTGTTGGAAAATGTGAGCTGTACTATAAATAATTTAACAACTCTCTGATCTGAAGGACCTTATTGCAAGAAAAACAAGGATCAAAACCAATCCAAAGTAGTTTTCATATATTTTCTGAGGGCACAGCAACCCTGTAAATAGTGTTTCATCTATTGTAATTGTGTGATGTTATTTGAAAATCCTAAAAGCATGTTCTAAGGTGAGATGGTACCCTGCAGTTTGGTATCCCATTTTTAAGAGCAAAGAATTAAAAAGGTGTTTCTCTTAATTTCTCCTTTATCTGCAGATTCTGGATAGTATGAAGCCATTGCGCCCTTATGAGCGCATTGACACTTTGAAACAATTTCTGGAGCATGATGGACATGTTTTACGTTTTTTCTGTGTATGGGATGACCCCGAATCCATGTTTCATGACCCACGAGAACTTGTTCTGCACTATTATTTGTCTGATGATACTATTGATATTAAAGAAATTATACCAGTAAACTCAGGCCGAGATGCAGTTCCACTTTTCCTCAGAAGAGATAAGCTTCCAAAGGTGAGGAATGAAAATTTCAGCCTATTTCAAATTCTTCCACTAATTGAGAAACATTAAATGCCTTGTTTTGAAAATCCTGATTAGGATTGTAATGATATTTAGAAAGTGTTATCAGAGTATTAATTGTAATTGCATGATTTAGGTTTTGCATACATATTCATATACCAACCTAAAAAGTGATGGAAAAAGAAAAGTTTAGGCTTGTCATGCTTAAATTAAAAGGAGAGAGAATTTAGACAGAAAGATCTGTGATTTCTTTTCTCCCATATTAGTGTATTAAGGTAAATGTATTAATAAAGCTCTGCAGTAATGGAAATCCAGAAAATTAATTAATATTGATAGATAAACTAATGTAAAGCTGAGGTGAACTCCGATTTGATCCATATGACTTATATTTGGGACTTTTGGAAAAGTCCAGTTTTAGTATTCCATAACATTACTTCTTTGTAGCAAATCTAGAGTGATTTCTTAACGTTGAGTTGCTAGATTTGGGACCTTATGCAAAGCTAGTTAAAATCAATAGGATTCCATTAATAAGCTTTGCTGGGCATTAATCAGGTGCTTATCAGAGAATCACAGAATCTTATTTGAGAAGGCTCCTCTCAGAGAAATCCTCAAGGGGTTTGAGTTGTCTGTAACCTATTATGATTATAAAACTAAGGAACTGCATGCGCTTCTGTATCGCTCCAGACAGATCCTGATGATAGAATCATGTCAACCCACAAATAGAGTAAAATACTGGGGAATCTTTTCACTCTAATACTGGTAATCTATTTGTGATGCCATAGATGTACATGAGATTTTATAGTAGAAAGCTAACAGCAAAATATTGCACTTTTCTCACCTTGTGCATCTGGTGTTCTGAGATGATGATTTAGCAGTGGCTCTGTGTTAACAGACCCCTTCTACCATTGAAGTACATGTTGCAATTTTAAGGATTGGCTTCTTCCTCTGAATTCTGTGGAAATTTTGAGGACAGCAGAGATCAGTCAAAAGTTGGGGTGTCAGGGAAGGTGGTAAGACAAAATAACGCACTTTGGTTACTCTGCATCAGCAGTTTGTTCGTAATTTAAAAAATTGTAATGTGTTTGCATATTAAGTTTGATATTACTGGGATAAATCACTATTGTAATTTTGAAACTCACAATAGAAACAAAAATATGAACTTTTTTGCTAGTAGAATCATGCTGACTTGAATCCCCTGTATTCGTGCAGTGGTAAGTACAGTAGGACCAAATCTGAGTGGTTCTTTTGCATGTTTTTGTAATTATTACCAAATAAAATAATAGCCTTTAGAGCAGATGTTGACAACAATGTGCTACTTTGGGTGTGCTAACCTTTGCTTTCTGTTTGCTTCCAAGAAAAAGGAGACTTTACTCTTGGATACACAGTAAGATTCTGAGTGGTTCTGGCATACATACTGGCTTTTGATATGTACACTGGCTTTTAGGTTTGGTGGTGTCATCTTACCTTAAAATTTACTAAAAATTCTCCCAAGAAAACGGTACAATAACAGTAGGTCTGTAAAAAACCTGCTAGTTCCAAGGTAACTGAGTTCTCTTTCTTCACTGTTAGCTGTATTTCTTACGAGTTGGTCTCTTTTCTTGCAGTATGCTCCCACCGGGCTGTATCAGCCCGGCGCAGTCACCAGTCGCACTGTTCTCAATGTGTTTGGAAAGTCAGTAGGAAACAGAGGCCGTTACATTCTGGACAATCGTAAGGTCAGGTATTATTGAATGCCTCCAGCTGCTGAATGTCTTTATTGTAGTTTTTGCAATTTCTGTGGTTGTTATCCTCTACAACAAAGAGAGTTATTTATAAAATTGTGTTGCCGCTGGAGAATAGCTCAAATGAAAACTACTGAGATTTACTGTATGTAAATTCCGCCTTTGTGAAAGTGAGGTAGCTTAGCATGGGGTGAAAAATACTTGCAAATGGACTGTGAAGGTTATATTGTAAATCACATGGACTAAATGACCTAGATTTTAAGAAAGGTTGTGGGATTCTGAGATTGATAGAGCTCCTGTATAAATGTTCCCTCTTTTACTAGACAGGAGCAGTGCACCAGGAATTTTACAGAGACAGTGACCTGAAAATAGGGGCAGTAATTAATGTTTGGGGAAGGAAGATAATACTCTGTGATTGTGATGAATTCACTAAAGAATATTATAGGACAAAGTACGGAATCGGTAAGTAATGATAATTACCCTTTCCTTATGAGCATTTCTATGCTTCTGAGTTTGACAGAGCTGTCTTCAAATTTTATTACTGACAAAACATGTTCATTAAAACCTTTAGCAATAACAATCTGTTGTAGGCTGTTAAGAGCAAAGCAGTAATTTTGCAGGTGATCCAGAAGGGCTTTCTTATATGTTACTCCATTGAAAAAGAATACATAACGTACATGTTCTGTTCCTAACTGCCTCTATTTTAAAACTAGAATGACAAACTAGTCATATGGATAGACTGCCATTTCTTCTTCTCTTCTTCCCCCTCCCATTCCAATAGCTGCGTTTGCAGTCAGAAAATAATAAAGAATATGTAGTAAGTGGGTAAGGAGAATGAGCTCAATTATTTCCCATTACACTATGTTTCATTTTATATAGATGTCAAAATCCTCACATAATAAGATTTTCTGACATGACAGTAGTAGTCTGTCACATTATTGTTTTGACAATGCAGTTTTGTGTATTCTGGACCATTAGATTACATACCCTGTGAAGTTTCAGCACTGAATTCTGGAAACATTTAGCAACTATGTCCATAATGGAAAAAGCACTTTGGAAATGTGTAACAATAGGGGCTTTTGTTTATCTGTCTTTGAATTCCCTCAGTCTGACTTGCTAATGGTTCTATTATGGACATCCTCCTGCAAAAAACGACTTAGTTAATTTCTGGCAGTTTATTCATTAAATAAATATACCCAAGTGTCTGACTGTTCAGAGATAGTTGGAAGAATCCTACTATAGCCTTTCTCTGACATTGTGAAACAAAATACCTGGGTAGACTACTTCTTTCAGCTTGACTTGTGATCAGATAGAGCGTAGTGTTTGGATCAAAGCTTGTCTGCTGCATTGAGGGAATTAAATGATGTAGTGCTGCCATTCAAACACTACATTTCTTAATTGTCAAAACATGTCTCATTAGGACTTTTTTGATAATAGCTTGGTATGTCTGTACCAAAATAAATCTTTTCTTGTACTAGCCAGCGTGTGACGAAGCTGTATTCGATAACCATAGTATTATCTATAATAATAGTGAGTCTAACTCCAGAGATGAAAACCAGGGGGTCCTTCCCTGAGAATTTCTTCAGCCGAGACCGCTGCCGCTGTTTGGCAGCAATATCCTCTGTTTGAGCAAAATATCCTGGAACAGTGAATGGGGATTTCTTATTCACAGCAGGCAATAAATGAAATGCAGCTGACCATTCTGTATCAACCAAGCAATGCAACCAAGCGTTACACAAACGCAAAGGCTCTTCCCCTCCTACAATGCTGGCTCAGTAATTACTAGTTATGTCTCTGGATGTTAAAGTCAGGTGGTTTGCAAGGTAGGAGAAGTCAGAATTTGCTGATGTGTAGAATTCTAGAAAATTGGGACCACAGGTGACCTAGTCCATTCCCATTGTTCCGAGGCAGAATAATACACAAAGATTGTATCTACATATGATGTATACATAGATAGTCACTGACTGATGTTTGTAGAGCCTTTTATCAGCATCCTCCAGTAGAGGAGACTTCTTTGCCTCCTGTGGTACCTCATCCTAACCTCATAGTTAGAAACACTGCTTAATAGCTACTCTGAAGCTGGCTTGCGTAAACTGAGTAACTTTTTTGTCTTACCTTTGTTGGACATGGAGAACAACTGCTCAGTGTCCTCTTCTTCGTAACGACCTTGTACATATTTGAACACTATTCCAGGACACCATCTTACCACCCTACCCGCCTCCCAGGCCATTTGCTGCTAGGGGAAACTTTTCAGTCTTTCTCCGTAGCCCATTCTTTTATCTCTGTGATCATTTTTTCTGTTTTTTCTCAGTGCTCTTTTCAGTTTCTCTGCCTCCTTAACACAAAACACACAAAGGTGTGCTCTAGCTGAGACCTTCAGAAAACTGGGGAGTGTTTTGCATGTGCCTTTAAGGATACATGATGGCAGAGACTCTGGCTAACACGAAAAACACATCCACCTTGATGCAGCCTGTCTTGTTCGCAGAAAATACACACTTTCTTAGAGCTAAGACATTCTCACAATTTGCTGTGAAATTCTTTCCTGCTTTTCACATCAGGATTAAAAAACTGTGGGTATGACTTTTTAACTAGAAGGGACTAGGAGTAGAATCAAGGTAGATTTTGACTTAGAAGCAGGTTTTGAGAGAGAAAGGGTGAGGGTTCACCTTTTTATTCTTGGTGAGTTACAAACTTTGTTTGTGTCTGGTGGATGTACCAGGTACCCACTCAGTGGGCTCAGTCCCACAAAGCGCTTGGCATTCTGCTCCCAGCCAATTAAACACTGAAACGTGCTTAATTGCAGTTTTTGTCCAGGGAGACCATTTACTTGAGTAAGAGTAAGCAAGTGGATAAATTGGTTCTTACATCAAGGCACAGTGCTCAGCACCTCATGGCATCAGTCCAGCTGTTTGTTACTGTGTTTGCACATTACTCCCCTTCAATTTATACTCTTCTGCCAAAGCCGTTAAAGAGTCCGACATTTATTTTTGACTCTGCAATTTCAGCATAAGTTGCTTGCCGGTGGAATTTGCCCTTTAGGAGAATTAAGGGCAGTTTAGATTTCCACTGAAGTGCATGATTATGATATCTGATACATTTCCAATGTTGGTTTTGCCTGTTTTACTCTTTATACTGTTTGTGAAAAGCAAAGGAGAGCTTTTCCATGGGTAAACAATAGCTAATGCCCTTCAGTAGAAAGTTAATGACATTACTGTCATACAGCAGTGCTATGAGTGAGAGTGAAAATGCCTTAATGTGTGATATTATCTGTCCAGACCTGCTAGTGCAGCCTCCTCCTCAGAGGAGAAAAATATTCTATAGCCATGTAGGTGTTGTGGTCCCCCAGCTGAAACGTGAAACATACTGGTGTGCCATGGGGGGAAACTGATACTCATTCTTCTCGCTAAATACAGTATCTCAGCACAGAGTTGAGTATAGAGCTGAGTATAAAGTGTTCTTTCTTAAATAACAGCTTGTTCCTGAAGGAACAAGACCAATTTGCATTCAAAGTCCCGGCACCTCCCAAGCCTGCCTGTTACGCCTTTTCGCAGCACCCTGCGATCCCTCTCCTGTCCCAGCTCTCCTCGCCCTCCCACCCCCTCATTTCTCAGGCTCCCTGTCTGACCTGCTGCCTGGGCAGAGCAGCGTGCGGGGTGATCGGCTGGCCAGTACATGTGTGCTTTTGGCCAGGCAGCTGCTGCTGGATAACAGCTGACTTCTTGCTTTTCCCTCAGTGGGGGCATTAAAGCCTGCTGCCAATTTTCACTAGACTCGTCAGAGATCAGAATCTCTCTGGCGTCTAACCTCTCCGCTACATGTAGTGGAGACTGAGCAGCGGCTTCTAAATATACTTGTGCATTTACAGATGCCTTTTTTTTTCCTCAGGTATCTGGAATAATTATGAAGTAAGACTCTGTAAAAGGGGATTTTCTTTGAATCAGAATAAACACTGCCATGTTTTAGCTGCATGGACGGTTCTGTGAGCACTAGATTTTCTTTAATCCTGCATGTAAAAGTTGCGAAGACGGTGGTATTGCCTCCTTGGTTTACTTCTTACCTAATTTGTGACACAGACTCTCACAAAACCCAGGTCTCAGCTGTTTGTTTTGCATCTCCTTTTATGCATAGAGAACATCATGTTAACAATGTCATCCCGCCAGGTTATCGCCGCCAGGTTGTCCAAGGCTAGTGGGGTTTCTCTCTCCTGTTCCTGGCTCTAATGCTGAGGGATGTCTGTCCTCTTCCTCTGAAGGCAGAATTTCTCGCCTGCCTGCTATATACTGATACTCAGTATGATTATCTCTGTAATCCAAAATACGTAGCACTTGGCTCTTCTTGAAATACGGTTATATCTAACACATGAGGGTTTTCCTACAGATCTTCGTCTCAGGGCAGGAGGTAATCTTACAATGTATACCAAAATCTTACAGTGTGTATTGAAACTGAAAGCAGACAAGCTCATTCAAGCTGGTTTAATGCTGCCTCTGTGGCAGCAGATTCTTCTTGAGAAATTCAGTTTTTCTCACCAAGGCTATGCTATCTCCAAATTGTTTATATGCTAAAGATGTGGCTGGAGCTGTTTTGTTTCTTGCTGTTCCCAGTGTTTGTTCAAATCTCACTCAGGTTTTGATGTTGTGAGAAAAAGTTACTAGTATGCGGTATGTGTTTGGTATAGTAGGTGAAGTAAACCCCCTAGTGCCAGCCTATCTCCTGCTGGGCATCAGTTGATGCAGTAACAAGGGGTGAAACTGTCCGTGGGGAAAATACCTGTGCTCTTCTTTCTGGAAGTAGACATTTGTAATCCTGGACTTTCAATGCACCCTCTACCTACTGTAATTCACACTGAAAATGTTACAGCCTGGTAGAAGAGAGCATTGATTCCTTTTCCAGATTGGACACAGGTAATTTTCTTAAGAAACAGTGAAAACCTTGAGACGATTGCATTTTATGTGTAAGTGGAAGTGGTCTGTCTGATTCCACCCTAATGGTGTGTGGCAGAGCAAAGATGAAACTTGAGTTTTGAACTCGTGTACGGCTCTTGGTCAGCTGCACCTAGCTGGCTGTTCAAAAGTTGCAGAAATGAGTTTTTAACAAGTTTCATATTTCTTCGTGGCAATTTCTTTCTCAATTTCCTCATTCAGAGGAGAGAAACTGAACACATAATCCTTCAAAATCCTGGAAGGTGTAGGTGGCACAAGGCTGGATGTTTGCCTTGTTCTCTTTAGTGAATGAAGCAAAGTTGTTTTACTTTGGGGAGAGGATGGCGACTAAAGTGCTGAACTTCTCTTTGGACTTTGTTTACTCCAAGCTGGGGCTGTGGGGGATTTAACATACCCTCTAGGGCTAACACAATTATTCCCCTTAATTTGTAGTTTCCTTCTCGTTCATAAATCTGATTTTCATCCACGTGGGCTAAAGTACGTGCCAAGGGAGATGCTTTGCCGTTTCTTCAGGAACGCCTTATGCGTGAGTGTCCATCCGTGCGCGCACACCGTGACCCGCACCTAGACGCACCGGCTTGCCTTTCGGGTTTACCGGTCCCACCGCGCGCCCTGGCTCCCCCAAACCGCTTCTGGCAGGAAGCGCGTTATTTGCACCCCTGCGAAGGGAAGGGCCCGGTTTCTGCTCAAATACGCCGTCGCAGACCTCCGGGCTCTGAGGGAGAAGGCGTTAGCGGCGGTTAGCACACGCCACGGTTGAACAGTCAGCGCCGAGGCCTGCCGCGCGGCCGCCAGGTGGCGCTGCGGGAGCGCGGGAACGGCCCGCTCGCGGCTCCCTTCCCGGCGGGCGGGGCGGGGCGGGGGCGGCGGCGGCGGCGGCGGCGGCGGCGGGGGGCGGGTCCGTTCCGTCCGCGCGGGGGTCGGCCTGCGTGCTCCTGCGTTGTGGTAGCGGCGCGTTGCGGCATGACGTAGAGCGCCGCAAGCGCCTCTGGAGGCGGTTTCGTCGCAAACAGCGTTTAGGGCGGAGTGCTGTGGTGGCCGTTTCCATGCAGTCTTTCGTGGTGGAGATGGCTTCGGGAATTTCGGAATGGACTTTCTTTTGCGTGTGGGCTTTGGGCTTCGGAGTCATGGAAGGGGCACGTGTAGTTTTTGTGGAGAAAAATATTGGTTTTGCAAAAACCTTTTCAGACTTAGTCGGGTGAAGGTATCCACTTTCCGAGTCAGACCGTGTTCTTCTAAGAGGTAGAGGCCAAAGGAGATCTCATCGGGTTTTCAAGTTAAAAAACCGTTCCGACACCTGAATGCTTTCTCTATTTTTCAGCTTCATACTGCTGTTAGGCAAGTAAGATTTTAAGAGAGATGGTTGCTATGGTCATAGAATCATAGAATTGTAAGATTGGAATAGACTGAGATTATCTGAGATTATCAAATCCTGCTGGCCACACTTTCTGATACAGGCCAGGATGCTGTTGGCCTTCTTGGCCACCTGGGCACACTGCTGGCTCACGTGCAGCCGGCTGTCGACCGACACCCCAAGGTCCTTTTCCACCAGGCAGCTTTCCAGCCACTCTTCCCCAAGCCTGCAGGACTGCATGGGGTTGTTGTGACCCAAGCGCAGAACCCGGCACTTGGCCTTGTTAAACCTCATAGCATTGGCCTCAGCCCATCGATCCAGCCTGTCTGGATCCCTCTGCAGAGCCTTCCTGCCCTCGAGCAGATCAACACTCCCACCCAATTTAGTGTCATCTGCAAACTCACTGAGGGAGCACTCAATCCCCTCATCCAAATCATCAATAAAGATGTTAAACAAGACTGGTCCCAACACTGAGCCCTGGGGGACATGGCTTGTGACTCGGTCATCCAGCCAGTTTTTAACCCTGCTTAGTGTGCAGCTGTCTTGGCCGTCTTCTGATAGAGCCATGTTTAAAATGTTTTAATCACAAACCAAATCAGAAAATGTTCCAAGGGACAGCAGTTTTGTTATTCTCCCCTAGTTGCACTGAAACCCATGCTAAAAGTTTCAGTTGTTCATCTCTCTTTAGTTCTGGGTAGAAAAATTAAGTTTTAAAGAAAAAAACCTTTATTTCATGGGATCTAGTTTTATACACGTACATCACAATTTGCTCCCTGGGATGGGTTTTGTGATCCATCTTCTTCCAGTTTGCCTCATGTGTTTGTCTTTCACTTACTGGCCCAGCCAGCTCTACCTTCTTCAGGGCAGTATCTCCAGCCCACCCAAGTGTAGAGGTGATGCTGCTCCACGTGGGCAGTGCTGCCCCGGCTGGCTCTGACCTTCTCATTCCACTTGCATTGGTGAGGGAAAGGCTTTGCGGGTTGTGGGAGGCAGCAAGCTGGGCTTGGGGCCACAGCAAAAAGGGCCTGCCGCAGCCTGGGCTGCCCAAAAATCGAGGAAAGCGACTGTCTCCCTCTGCTCGGCACTCGTTAGACCTCATCAAGGTACCATGTCCCCTTTTGGGTCTGCCAGGACAGAAAAGACATGGCCCAGCCAGGGCGAGTTCAGGGGAGGCCCCGGGACGGTCAGAGCTGAGGAACACCCCTGGGGAGAGGGGCTTGCTCAGCCCAGAGAGGGCCCCGAGCAGCCGTTTGCACCCACCCATGGCGGGGCAGCTGAGACCAGGCAGCCTGGCTCTTCACAGGGGTATACGGCAGGAGGGCCCGAGACAACATGCATAAGTGCAAGCGAGACTCCAAGTTGGATATCGGGGAAAAACTTTCCTCCCTGAGGTAGGCTGCCAGGGCAGGCTGTGCAGGCTCTGTCCTGGGAGGTGTCAAGTCCCAACTGGACACAGCCCTGAGCAGCCTTGTCTGGCCTGGGGCTGATGCTGTCCTGAGCAGGAGACCACACTAGAGCCTCCCCATCCAACCTGAATTGTCCTGCGTGTCTTCATTTACCTCAGGTCCGCCCATTTACTTTCTCCTGTATACAGGTTACTTTTTCCCTCTCCTCTTTTCCATTTTCCATTAACCTTATTTAACCAGCAGACCGTATTACTCTGTTGAAGTTTTACGTTGAGCCCCACTGGCTGCTGGAAGCTGTGTTGCAGCAGAAGAGCAGTGCTGGGAAGCAACAAGGGGCCAAATGGTTCAGCAAGATTTTCACCAAGAGAGGAGTAAGGAGGGACTGTAGGGCAGGAGGGCTTTTGGGAGCAACCCCTATGGGAAGTGAGCACAGGTCCCTGACCAGACAAGTCACTGCTGAGTCAGGAGAGCTCCTGTGGTGTGTCTGGCTGAGATAGTCAGGAAAATGATCACTGCAAAGAAAGACTTGAGATTGGGAAAAATGAGGAAGAGCAAAGCTTCCAAAAGTGGATAAAGTGAGATGTGAACTGAAGCTATTGTCTTCACTGTACCGAATTATTCTCATGTATGTATGATTTAAATAATGAATAAAATTTTATTTGTTTATGTATTTATTTTCCTCTGGTAAAAAGCAGAGGGCAGGAAACTCATAAGCCGAGTATTTACTTAATCATGTTGTCTCAAAGGATAAAACCGAAAAATTAATTTAGTATTGTTAATTTATTGTTTTATCCCATTTTGAAACTATTTTTGTCCTTCCTTTTGCCTGTGTATCTTAATGATATTTGTCAAACATTTAAAGGTTATAGATGAAATCCTGAAACCTTTGAAGAAACAATAATTTCGCTGTTGGCTTCTATGGAGTTTTTTTCTACCCTGTAACAGTAGGAGGGATCCTGATTTGACTTTGATCAGTGCTCTGTTACAGAAATAGGCTAATAAGCATTCATATTGGAAGTTGAAATCCTTAGCAGAATGGCTTCATCAGAACAGTAATAAATAAGTCTTACTGTCTTTTTTTTTTGTAGAGGATTTCACTCCAGTTCCATCTAAGGCTTCACCACCTCCAAACCCAGAAAAAACGTTTCCTCCATATACTGGGTTTGGTTCTGAAGAGGATTCTCTGTGCTCCTGTATGGGTCTGCTTCCCAAGCCTCCCCAGAAAGATTTCAAGAAATTCATGGAGAAAGACAGGTATTTCAGTGAAAAATAATTCCAACTTTTAAAATTAGGTCTTTTTGTGAAGGAGATAAATATTCAGTAGGGATGTAATTTTTTCAGCAAAATATGCAGCTCATCAGACTCTTAAGAGACAGGTGCATGAGGACTGGTTTAGTGACATGGTACGCCAATTTTCTCTGAACTCGGCAAAATTTATCTTTTGAGAAGGCAGATACTCTGACCCTCCCATCCCCTACCTTCTTCCCTTCTGCTGTCTTCAGTGGGAGTTTGATGGAAGTCTTAGTCCAGGAATTAGCCAGGAATTTTGTGTCCTTCAGCAATCCAACACCAATTTGTTTTTCTGTTTGATTTTCTAGCATTTACTTTTTTTTTTTTTGTCTGCTGAATTTCATACACTTTACTGTAGCAATATTAAGGCATTAACACTTTACTTTGCATTGTGGAATGGTTTGTCAGGCAGCAGTTGTTGAAGCCTAAGTGGAAAGCAAAATCACATGCTGGAGATTCATCTGTAGAACCTCTGTAAAAGAAGCAAGCTATTAGAAAAAGGCTTGGAAATGTATTGATAGTGCATATAGGGGTACTGTAAATCATTTAAAAATCACTTAACAAACATCCAACTAGTAAGATCATCTGGTGGGCCTGATTTTGTGGAGATAATCCTAGTATGTATTGCTAATCAGAATTTGATTTGAAAATCTACATACCTACATGTGTTCTTCCTTTATAAATTTTCTGGAAAGAAACTTGGAGCTTGATTTGCAATTGAATTTGAATACAAATTCATTCCAGACCTGGTGCAGGGAAGTAATTCTCCCCTGAAAACTATTCCTTTCTGTCTGGCTGTCTCTAGCTGGTTCTGTTAATTTAAGCTGAAAATGGTTTTTGACAAAGTAGGGAAACTTAGGCCATTTCCCTTCTTGGTCCAGGAATAACACAGTTAATGAATGTTACAAAACTCAGGAGAATGCATCTCAGTGATGAAAACGTTTCTCATTCTCCATTTTTGATTTCTTGCCTCTTCTTTTGCTTTTTAGAAGTGGCATGGAAAGTAACATACTGCGCTTTCTTGCAAAACTTGTCACAGATAGTCCTATTGACAAGGATCGGAAATTCATTATTTCCTACTTCCTGAGTGATGACACCATTTCGATTTTTGAACATATACAGCGAAACTCAGGTAAGATACAGGAGTGTCATTTGCAATCATGTGCAGTTGCCCTGCTCGTTTGATTAGAGTTTACACTAAGCGTTGTGGCCAGACTCAGCACTAGCAGAAGCAGGGATGTGGATTTTTAAAAGCAATGGAAATTACATCAGCAGGTCTACTGCATTATCTTGCATAGCTGTATGCCATAGTAATTTATAATCTTTGTCACTCAGAATAACACTGTTCATTGTATGAAAGTACTTCACAATATCCTTTGGGAACTGGAATTTTAATGCGTTAGAACTTTTATTACATTTTAATTTGCAGATTTGGCCTTTTACCATTTGCTTTTGTTGTGGATAACACACAGGAATTGTATTGTAACCGATGATAAATAGGGACAGGAAATGTAAGACCTCAAGAATGAAAGAGTAAATCCTTTGTTTTGCAAGACTGTGTTATGAAACCTATATAGCATCCTTTGTGTGGAAGCGGCTCATGACAGCAGAACAGCTGTGATATTTTTTAACATGCTTTATCATTAATCGTGTAGTGTTGAGCGTATAAAGAGTGAAGATTGCCCTGTGCTGGTGTCTGTACATGTGCGTGTGTATAATACTGGCCTGAATTTCAAGAGCCAGACTACCAGTGTTTTAAGTGACAAATGCTTTGTTACTTCTCAGTTGCCTGATCACATTTATCCTATTGCTGGAGCATGGTCACCCAGTGTTGTCATGGTTAAATTCTTTTGACCACTGTTGTCTGTAGTAGGCTGCCTCCAGCTGACGATATGAAAGGTTTTGTGATTTTTCAAGCATCTTTTTATTTCCTTGGAGTGCCTTGTGCACGGATGGAAGGACGCAGCACTGGGAAGGATGTCAGGAAGTCATTCTGTAACTCAGGGAGATAGGGAAGCCTTGGCTAAGCATGACCCTGTTGGAGAGATTAGTGTGTTTCTGTGAAGCCCGCAAAACATCTGCCACAACAGTTTCAGAGCAGCTAACATCCAGAAGTGCTCTGGCATCTCTCAACATGTGCAGCCGAAGGACTGACTCTTAAAAGCTGCTGACAGCCTCTGATAAAACCATAGCGAGAAAAAAGTTAGGAAATTACATTCTCTCAAAGACAAGGGAAAAAAAGTAACAGAAGGTTTCCTTAGTTACCATGATAGGCTCTTGTGGAACCTCATGAATAGCTCTTTTGATACTGCTGGAATTGCCCTATATCAGCTTCTTGGCACAGAGCACCTCAGTGTGGTGTTCCAGGTACACCCCGCAATGGTGACCAGCTCGCTGTGCTCTGTACTGACCTATCTGGTACTCCCAGCTCACTGTCTGCAGCAAAGACTGTCCTAGGGAGGACTATTCATTCCCCTTGGCTTCAGGCTCTGGTGCCAGTGGTTGACTCCCTGAGATTCAGTTATTCAGCTTAACAGTTAAGGACTAAGTGTTGTTGCGACCCTACGCTTCAGCCTTTACTGAAAATAATTTCTGATGTTAATCCTTTTCAGACCTATGATCAACATCACATCCATAAAAAATGAAGGTGTGGTGAATAACTAGACCCTTCTGTATTCCTAGAGAACCCTTTCTGTGCTAGTGATGCTAAGTAATTTTGAATGCCCTGCATGTGAGTAGGTTTTTGGGAAGGCCTGGGCCTTTTTTTTAATCTGACTATATTATGAATGCATAAATAGTGACCTCACCTCCAACTAAAGTACAAGCAGTTCTCTGAGAAATGTTTTGAAAATGTGTAGAGTGCCTGCCCAGCCTTCAATGGGCATGCCCGGTTGGCCCTGCTCCACCGCAACATCAGTATTTAGCACTGCTTATGGCAGCAGTGTCCTGTCATCATTGTTTTCCTAGTTTCCTGCCATCCAGCAGCCTGTAATTTATGCAACGTCTTTTATTACAGCTAAAGACACGTACACCTATGTATATATTTATTATGTCATGCAGCTGTGACGCTCAAGAGCAGCTCAGTTCTCCACTAGTGAATGACATGTTTGATTGGCATTCTTTATGTCCAGAGACATAAAGGATGCTAAGGGTACAGCTGCACTGTTAAAGAAGTCCAGGGAACAGCTTGAATCTTGGACCCCAATCATACGTATTGCCTGTTTGGTCACCTTGGATTCTCCTTTGCACCATTCCAACTAGACAAGGTCCCAGAGAGCCTGGGCCCCCTCCTGGAGGATCCTTAACTCTAGGAAACTCTCCTGCAAGGCAGTAAGGACAAGGCTGCACCAGGTTTGGCTTGCTCCACCCTTACCAGTCGTCTAACGCTACTATCCCAGGAGGTTTTGCACACTCAAAAATTCGGGTCCTTCTACCACGCCCAGGGACTGCAATCCATACCCTCGGTTTTATGCGGTAAAACACCACTCTGTTGGACTGCAGCACCGCCCTCACATATCTTCAAGCAGTTTGAACACACAAAAATAATATCTGTGTCTTGAGAGCTCAGATTTATCACATAGCACCCAGAGCGGAGCCAGAGCCACACACCGTGGGGTGCCGACGTGGTTGGTTGGTCAGGCTGTCAACAGCATGGGTGCCGGGCCAGAGACTGCTTCCTGGCTTCCTTTTATTTTGAAATGAGAATGTATGCTGGGATTGCCCATTGAACATTGCTAGTCAAACAAAATGTGAAACAATAAATGGGCACGTTTGCATACCAACAATAACAGATTCTTTAAGACACTTATGAAAGGCAAATATCTGTAAATGGGTTTTTAACTTCCCTGGGATGTTAAAGTGGATGGAGTAGCTGACCTTCAGAGGTAGTAGAAAGGTGAAGTGGAAGGATGTGGCTAAGGACTGGCCGTTGGAGAGTTTAGAGGGAACAGCCTTGAAGAGGTGGGATAAGAAGCAGGGATGGGGAGGCAGGTAGAGCAGCAGTCGGAAGGAGGCCTGGGACTTCAGAAGTTTCTTTGTTCTCACCTTCCTTCTTTTCTTTCTTCTCCCTTTCTCTTCTCTCTCTCAACCCCTGCTTCATTTTAGTCACGTCTGAAGGAAGAGCGAACGGGTTTCTTCGAGGTTAAGAATGAGAAGGCTTTGCAGAGGTCAGACAAGAGTGGCTAGGAAAAAGGAGTAAGGCATGCAAAATGGGAGCAAGAACAACATTCATGTGCGAGAAGGAAAAGTATTGAAGTAGATGGGGTGGGAGAAGAGTAAGTTTCAGCATATCTTAGAGAGGGGATGAGTTAAACAGTAAATTACTCCCAAAAGAACAACTTGATCATCCCTTTTGTGCACAGGTTCAAAGGGCTATTTTTGCCTTGTTATTTGCGTGAATTGATACCGATTAGCAAGTAAAAAAAATGTTTCAAATCTCAGTCCTAAAATGAAAGTAATAAGTTGCTCTTACTTTTCTCAGTCCAGCAATCTGGAGGTTGAGAGAGTACTTCACACTGTGAGTAACACTGTGAAACTGTATTTGGAATTCACAGGGCTGGACATCTTGAAGCACTTGTTGAGAATGGGGGTCAAAGCATGAGAACTTTGGCTCCCCATGCAGAAGATCACAACCCCTTTTTTACTCAGTGTAAGACCGAGCCAACAGCTGTACAAACACCTGCAAAGTCTGATCTGATCTTAATGGAAGAGGGTCTTTGCTTGTGGTGTTTATTTTGTGCTTTGAGCCTGGCTCTTGTAGATTTCCATCAAAATTTCTCATCAGGTTTCAGTGTAAAATCTGTAACCTAATGAGATATTTTCAGTTGTTTTCCTTTATACCTCTTGAAATGTACTAACCCGTAATGTTTAAAAAACAGTTATGGGTCAGAGGTATTAAGGTAAGTTTCCAATCTAAGCGCACAATTGCAGGGAAATAGACAAGAGTGAAGTTCCAATCTTACAGAAAGCAGTTCTGTTTAAATATGACAAACAGTTGCCAGGATTATATAACCTAGAATTTCATATTTGTTTTAACAGCTAGGTGAAAAGGAGTGTGTTAAGATTAGAGTTACATTAGTGATTTGAATTGTTTTTTGATTCAAACTAGATCTGACCATTACCATAGTGTATTTTTTGTCTTTTGCTTTTATGGTGCTAGTAAAGCAATTAAGACAGACATCTGATCCAAACTCTGGTTTCAGAAGTAGTTTGAGTTTCACATTCATTTATAATTTTGACTATAAAAGGCATTTTATTACACTGTTCATAAGCCTTTCGTTGGGCTTGCATCACTATCTAATATGTAGGACATCATTAAACGTTACTAAAGTATGCTTTTTGGCTTTTGGCTTAGAAGCTCAACCATAAACAGGAAACGAACCCCAGGCACTCTGGAGTAGTTGTAGGGCACATATCCCAGTGAAACTAAACACGTGACGGAATGTTTTCTAGAAAGCTTGGTACACGCAGTGCAATCTTGTGGTGCACCAGAAGAAGTTACTGGAAAGCGAAATGTTCCTTTTAGTATCTTACATACCCTTGAGCACTGCCTGCAGTTTCCAGTGGCATGAATAAAATCATTATAATGTGAAAAGAAATGATGTGACATACCCAGCTCACAAAGGAAATCGCAGATCGCAATTAAATAGCATTGGCAGAACAGTATGTGGAAGATAGTGCCATGTCACTCCTACTTTTTTTTTTTTTTTTACATTCAAAAGCCCTTAAAACCTGGTTAGAATCACAGTGCACCAGAATTCATGATCTTCATAGCACTGTGCTATCCTAAGTTGCGAATCACTTTTTTTCTTTTTTGCTTTAACAGTTCAAGGATAATTGCCTGCATCTTACGTTTTGCATCTTACATTTCTCAAGGGTCAGTCCCAAGGCTGGCAACAGGGTTATGGGAACGGTTTGAAGAGGCACATTTCTGTCCCATTTTAAAGAAAAGAAAAAAAGGCAGGGTGTTTGGCAGGCATTCAAATGAGACATGTCACAGAATATGCACAATGTAACTGTTGCTGTGGTCACTGGCAGAGACAGTTCTTTTAGCAATGAGAGGGAGCAGGAGAGTGTACTGTGAGACAAATGCAAGGATGGAAACTAATATTTAAATACAAACCAGTTAGTTTGGGGTATATTTTGGGTTTTCTTTTGTGTTTTGGGGTTTTTTGTCTTTTTTTTTTTTTCCCCCAAGTAAAGCCACAATTAATTATTTACAATTCTGTTCCCATAGGGATACTTGGTGGGAAGTTCTTGGAAAGAGGTCGCATTAAGAAGCCTGGGCAGGAGCTCTTTAAGAGTGAGCCATCTGAATACTTCAAGGCTCAGGATCTGTTTGTCGGAGCCAGAGTTTGTTTCCATGGTCACAACTTCCTTTTGGTGGATGCTGATGAGTACACATTCAACTACATGGAGAAGCATGCAAATGAGGTGAAGCAGCCTCGTGTTATTTTCTATTATCTGTAAGGACTGTACGTTATCTGTATGTTTTTCAGAATGATTTATACCTAGTTTCTTCACCCAAAGTTCACAACCCTGTGCTCTCTGTCTAGCAGTGGGCTTAGGAGATGTTAGCTAGGGAGTGCATGCAAGCCTGGCCATGCTTTACTGTCCACTCCCCTTCTACTTTCTCAGCATCCAATCTTATTGTATTAGGGGTTGTTAGAAGTTATATCCCTGCCTATTCCTTCTTGAGACCGTTTATGGACCTCTGGTCCCTGAATTGATCTAACCCTTGTTGAACCTACAGATACTGTCTGCTTCCACAGCTTTCAGTGGCAGCAGGTTGAAAAGTTCACTGCCTACTATCTAAAAAAATATGTGATAAATAAAGTAAGTGTCTTTTAGCTGGTTTAAACCAACCTCCCACTAGTTTCAATGCCAGTTCTAGTGTTCTGGGGCTTTGGTGAAGATCACCAGTCACCTTATGCACCACCTTCATAATTCTGTGAATCTCAGACGTTCTTCTCCCTCAGCCTAGTCCTATCCAGTTAAGAGTCTCACCCT
Source organism: Leptosomus discolor (assembly GCF_034619465.1). Lineage (NCBI taxonomy): Eukaryota > Metazoa > Chordata > Aves > Leptosomiformes > Leptosomidae > Leptosomus > Leptosomus discolor. Next base: position 96,575,132 of record NC_141391.1, on the reverse strand, counting down.
TTTTAGTCTGTCCTGGCAAGGCAACTGTGAGATGTGGAGACTGGAATAGCGTACAGTACTCAAGATGTGGGCACATCTGATTTAGAGTCCTACTGATGAGTCCATTTTATTCCCTGATTTGATTTTTTGGGTTCATACATATTTATCTGCCAAAACGTTTCCCTTGTAATATTAGAAATTCATATCACGGTCAGGAATTCAAGCTTATAGTTTGTACTGAGTTTCACTGTCTTTTGGTGTTGCCTTCAAAGGGGAGAGCAACAATAAATAGAGAGCTGTGGTGCCTCTGCTGATGTATACTGCACGCTACCAATCATTACACAAATGGCTGGTAAAGAAGCCCTAATTCACCAGAGCCAGAAATGTATCCGATAGGAGGAAATTGGTTGTCCTATAGCAGATGTCAAGGAGGTGAAAAAAAGAAAAGAAACAGGGATGGAGAACCACAGAAGAATCACAGAGCGTTTTGTGGGGTTTTATGTTGGTTTGGTATGAAATGTAAATGCCTTTTTTTTTTTTTTACAATGAAGTTTGTGCTGCAGTGTTTGACTACATGTACCCTGGTATGCTTGGAAATTCCCGTTATATGCAGCTCTGACCCAGTCACTCTGAGACGCATCTTAAGAATGCATCAGCTCAGGAGCCAAGGCATTTCTGCATCCCAGTCCCTCTTCTGGATTGTTGCTTCGTCACAGTGTGATCTCGAACATCAGCCTTTGGACTAGACCATGCTGTGAGGGCTTTGGGGTAGCGCGCCTGCTTCATAGCTCATGGCAGGGTGGCAGCATGGACTGTGCCTTCAGCAGACTTTCTCCAGAGCTGCCCTTTTGCGTAGGCTTGTGGAGAGTACCCCTAGGGAAAAAAAACAGGAGGGTTTATCAGTGGTCCTCTGCCTGTTGGTCCAGACCTTTTCTGGATGGAGAAGGGAGAAGGTTCTTAGTGCAAGTTTTAATTGTTCCCTGTCTGCTGGCTCACCAAAGTGAGCGAACCTGCAGGAGTCCCAAGATGCCAGTAAGTCTAGTGCAGTCTTGGGGACTGCAAGTCTTGATGCCATTGTGCTGCTGAAGCAGAGGTAGTTGCAGCCTGACCCTGTGCTGCCTTTGGACTGCACGTGCTGTTCTCAAATGAAAACAGCAGAACGGTGTGATTTCTTGGTAAATTAACGTGGAGTTTGCACCCCCTGCCTTCCCTGGAATAACGAGGAAGGTCTGCAGAACATTTGTTGGTGTAAAGTGCTGTGACTGCTAAATGCTTTAAGCAGTAAAATACAAAGCTATGTACATTATATTTCTTACTGCTGGGCTGTTTCTCCTCTTAGTAGAATCAAAAGCAAAGCTATTTTCCAAAATGCAGAGTGCATCATTAGATTGTAAATGTTCTTTAGAACTGCTGTTTGCATGAATTATCCTGCATCCAACAAGATCTGAATGATTGCGTATTATCAGAATAAAACCTGCAAAATGGGAAGAAGCAACACTAAAAAGACTTCTTTTAAGTGAATTTTGAAATGTTCTTTGCACAGTTAAGATTTCAAAACAGCTGATAGGAAAAAGGGTTTATTCTCCCAATGGTAGATGCTTTGTTCACATCCTTTGAATACAGCTCCGAAAGTAAGGACACACCTTCTTTGCCTCAGTTCATCAGGGGATTGCCTACTCAAAGCACAAGAACTTCAGCAGTTATTAGAGAAGAACAGAGCTGGAAGATCATTTGAAGAAGGGGAAACAATTTTAAGATTACTGTTTGTCAGTTATTTCTAAAATTAGAAAATAAATAATTTTCCTTCTCAGTAGATGGAGATTTTGTTTCAGCAGAACACAACTGTATTTTTTCTGAACACTGGTGAAAGAAACCCAGATGGAATATTGTTTCTTCTGAAAAATGCCATTTTGACCACATTTCTATACACAGATGTTGATTTAGATGAAATTTTGATTGGTAATCAGTGTGTGTGGGAATTGATTTTGCTACTATTCAAGCATTTGTTTGACACCATATGACATATTTCGAAAGTTTTGATTTTCTGTTTCAAAATTGTATTTGTTGTTTTTAAGTTACAGAGAGAGAAAAATCGAGTCGTGTCATTTTGATTGCCACCTGTACTGAAAGTAACTTTAAGGATCAAATCCTTGAAACTTTTCAGTGTTTTTAGTTTCTTTTCCAATTTGAGGAAAAAAGATGTATTTAGAAAGTGTAAATTTGCTTGCAAAACACAACATGTATGTTGTGCACAGTCCTATCAGTATTACCCAGTTTGAGGAGGACTCTTTCAAACAGGGCATCACTGTGCCTCCTTGGAAATGAATTAATCATCTCTGATACAATCTCAATTGTTCAAACTTTGCAGTCTTCTGCAGCACAAATGTGGAGGTTGATTTTACTTGCACTGAATTCGACATAATAACCTCTGGCTTAAGCAGGACAATCAAACAAAACTAGATTGTGACTGCTAGCATGTCAGCAATTACATGAGAAGGGAGGAAGGTGGGTAAAGAGTTATTACGGTGCTACTCAGATACTCTGTGTCTATGTAGGTGTTTGAAATATGTAGTTTAGAAAAAAATTGTAAAAATAACTGCTTTGATAATGTAACGAAGACAGGTTTTTAAATAGACAGAACACTTTGTCCATCTCTAAATACTCTGCTCATTGGTTCTGTCTGCCCAGTCTTTTCTCAGTGTCTGTTCCTTGCTTTTTCAGCAAAAAGCTGTGCGCTTACAGCCCGAACAATTAACAGCTTGGGGAGGCGACCAAAAAAGTTGCTGTCTCTAAAACAGTTTGGTCACTGGTCCAGCTGCTCCACACTACCGCCTTGCGTGGCGTTGCATGCCAGGCTTGTACCTGGAGTTTTGGCATAGGCAGCCATTGTCTTCTCTCAATCTGAGTGTGTTACCTGCAACCACTGATGTATTAATTAAACTTGGATCAATTTGTACTGCTCTGGCAGTGCCGCAGGGACTTTAAATACCCTTTTCTAGATCCCTTTGAACTGGCACAAAGCTGTAGACAGACTTTAGCATAATCGGGAGGGAATCCCAGTCTCTGTTGTGAGTAGGTGCTTGCTACCAGTCATACCAAATTTCAAGTAATTGCTAGTTAAACCAACATTGCTTACTGGAAGAAATGGGAGAAAACTATTTTTAAACAGTTCGTTGTGCTTTATAAGTTAGGCAGAGCATGACAGATGTAAGGCCATATCAGATATTCATTCTTGAACTCAACCCCAATTTAATACTAAATACATAGATGGTTTATGTATTTAATAAAAATGAGTATAGCAAATAAATCTTTGGTAGAGCTCCAGCACCACGATCTGAATATGGGCTGGAAGACTTAGCACTCCAGTTTATTTTAATAGCCTATTTAGGAAGAAATAAGCATTATTTGTACATGACAGGAAAGAACGGTTCCTAACAAATTTCCAATTTGCTAATTTTGAGTATGTAAGGCAACACAGTCTAATAGCAGTATCTGTTGGAACAGTTCATGGGAGCCAATGGTGAAAAGATTAGTTTTAACTTGGTGAAATTTATTAATTGAGAATTAAGTGAGCATCAACATAAAATGAGGACCAGGTTATTAGACCTGTACTTTAAATCTTTCTACTTCTGCTTTAACGATACAGTGTTTGAAGCAAAAGTGGATGTCCTTTTATGTAGCTGGAATAAGCTTTCTGATAGTGCATGATCTGATGATTTTTGTTTAATTTTTTATATTCTCAATAGGAAGCAAGTTTTTTCAGCAGTAAGCTTCCCTCCAAACTTAACACAGTGCTGATATATGCATTTGAAGTGAGACCATGAAGAAGCTAGTAATACTTAGCAGTTCAGCATTGCCTGCTGCATCTTGACAGCTCTTGCTGGTACATGTACAGTTGGTTGCATAGTACTTTTCTCTCTAATCTATGTCTTGCTTTCCTCTGTTAAGTTTTCCGTGGCTGATATTGGAGTTATCCTCAAGAAACTGAAAGACATAGCTGAACCTCGTTCCCGAGAAATCAGACAGATGTTTTCAGCCACCGACCCTGAGCATACCGAGATGATCGGGTATAACCCTTTCAGGTAAGACAGTGGATTTTGGTTTTTAATATTGAATGAAGGCACGTTCCCCAAAAATGTATAGATCATGACTGTTTCTTGATGCTTTCTGCACGGGTTAGCTGACAAATGACGTATATTTGTTTTGCGTTTACTAGGAGACTGTGTGTGAAAAAGAAAGTGAATCCATGCCCCAGAAAAAAAAAAAGAAATGTGATAGTTTCAAGTAAGCTGAAAAGCACAACTAAAATCTGTCTACTTTTTATGGAGCTGGCACACAGGGTGTTGTGAAGAAGGGCAAGTCAGGAGTAATAAATATGCTGAAAGATAAAGAAAAGTCTATCTTAAGAGTCAAACAAATTAATTAGTAGTTTTGAAATTCAAGAAGGAATGTTTGAGTTGCCGACTGAAAAAGGTATTATTTGGGTTTTTGAATTATTGATAAAGAAGAGAGTCTTCATGGAATCAAGGTATATTGAAGTTACAGAATGCAGTGGTAAGCATCTTTAAAAAAGACTGGAAAGCAATAGCGAGAGCAATAATTAGTGCTTGGATAGTAATTTCAGCATAGATAGGGGGAGCAGAAATCTGGATTCTGGCAATGATCCAGACATGGCCATGGGCAAATGTATAGATACTTGAAAGAGGAAATCATGCTCAAATGCAAGCTGATTTCAGTTTATCCCGCAGCCAGAATACTTGAGCATATGAGCTGTGATGGATACTGGTAAAGTTAATGATGTGGAACAGAGGAGGAAATTTTACCTAGAAGCATTTGGTTTTCACAGTGGTAATACACTGTGTATTTAGGAACTGTTATAATGACTAAAGCTTATAAGTAGAGGCATATTGCGTGGAATGCCATCCGTATAGGAATGTTAACCAAGGCAGAAATTGCTTCTGAAATAGCTCAGAAGAGATACAGATCAGCAGAAGGTTCTTCCAGCAATTCAAGTGAAAGTAGTGAGAGATGAAAACAAGCTCGTGTTTAGAAATGAAAAATAAGTGATTAAAAGGTAGAATATAAACTAAGAGAGGCCACAGTTATTGGCAGCTTTTGGTAAAAATATTTCTAGATTCAGATATTTTGCTCAACAGAAGCAAGATTTTGAATTGTTAATTGCATTAAGAGGGAAAATGTTATTTCTAGGGTAAGAAGGGAAGAAAATTGAAAGTTAAGGTACATCTGGAGAAACTTTGTAGCACTTGGAAAAGGGTTTTAATTTAATGCACAATAACTTTAAAATGAAATAATTATGGGTTTAATTCAAATTATGCAATAATCATCTGCAAAACTTTATCTTACATGCACTAAGAGCAGGTCAGAGTTTCAGAACATTTGCGTGGTGAAATTGGTGGAGCACATTTTCAGAAGGGATGATTGTGGTTTTAAACACCAGGGAAAGATTTTTATTTTGTCAAGAAGAGGCTCAGTTGAGTGTAAATTTAATCACAGTCATATTCTGTGCAGCAGTGAACAGCCCAGCTGTTTAATTTGGGGTAGTGCTGTTCTGTGGCACGGCGTAAGGTATGTCTAGTTATATGGTATTGAGGCACTTGGTTTCAGCAACAAGAATGCAGTAGCCCTCTCCATGAGCAAGAGAGAAAGCAGGGGAACCCACGTAATGAAAGTTTTCTTGGCCTCAGTGCTCACCTGAGCCAGTCTGAGCACCTACTAATGGTCGACATCCTTCCTGTGGTGGGATTGCAGGGAGTCTAACAGGAAGCATTCACACTGCCAGAGGAAGAATTTGCCTCTAAAGAACATTTAACTTTTATGCTTTATAGTGCTGGTAGGTTTTGTTTCTATTCATTCATGTTATAGCCAGTAATCTAGAGGCTCTCTACTTTTTATTATCCATGTATCTTATTTTAGAATGGAAGAAACATTTTTGATGATGAAGACATCAAAAGCACTTCTTTGCATCTATGAAAAGTCAAAGATATTTTTCTATGAATAGAGTATGTATTTTTCTTTCAAATTTGTATTTTCTTGTGTACATCACTGTTTATTTTTAATCTGGCATGGCATTTCATGATTATAACTAACTACAAATGATTATTTTTAGTCCAGGCAATTATCTGTGTGACAGCTTCAACCAGCATGATAATCCTCTTTTCTTATCTTAAATACGGCTAAAGCTTTACTGTGCTCTGAATTTGACTGTTCAGATTTCTTCCTTTCTACCTATGTAATTTTATATGAGCTGCATTTAAAAATATACCTGTAAGTATGATGTAGCGAAGCAGAATTGTAATCATACAATTTACTTTAACTACTTTCAGAACCCAAATCTATGGCACATCATGCAGGAAATAAAAACGTGGCGTACACTGAAGCTATGCCCTAAGCTATTGTTAAAACTCTTGAAAGCTTTTTTAAAAAGAGAAGAAAAAAATAGCGAAAACTTAGATGCCTGTGCATCACATGGTCCTATCCAGACTGCTTTTTCTTGTAAGCTACTGGCAAGACCATTTGCTGTTAGAGACAAAGAACCGTGTGGGTTTAACAAAGATGCATATCTGCAATTCAGCTTGAGAAACAGCTCTCAAGCTGTTAATTATTTCTTCTTTCTCTACCAAATTCAGATTGCAATCTGTCTTATTCTTCTAGAACAACAACAACAACAACAACAAAAAGTAAAACAGAAGATAACTAAGCTGTGGTAACAATTGTTGCAGCTTGTTTCTTCTTGTCAGGAAGAATTTAGATGTAATTGTGTTTGTAAGTCTTGGGTCTCACTCATTAGTCCCTAGCAATCACTAAAATATTCCTTAATTCCCAAATGAGACAATAATTTTATCTGGGGGTTTTGGTGACTTGATTGTGACTGACTGGCTTGAGAAAATAAAAGACCTTTAAAATCCTGACACTGGAAAAATCTGTGCCATGTATGGAAATCCAATCTGTGGAAATATTCAGATGGGTGATGTTATCTACATGCTTTCAGCTTTGCCAGCCCAAGCATTTAGAGTGCCAGGCTTATCAGGCAGTATTGTCCTCTTCTTTGTGTTTGCGGTAGTATTGCTGCAGGCTCCAGGAAAGAGACTTCAGTTTTGGCTGGATCTCTGAATGCTGGTACAATATAAATAATAATATTCATTAAGTGGAATAATAATACTGACAAGATAATGATAATATTAATAGATGGACCAAGTTTTGGTCATTGAGTTTGCATAATCTCAAATAAGGTTTGCTACTGTCAACAACTTGTCTTCTCCTTATATTTATCTCCTGCCACTGCAAATAAAGGATCTTTCTAATTTATTAAATATGAAAAAAGCAGCAGCTGAATCCAAGGATACACTGTATGGTCTTTAGCATCCTTTTTTTGAATAGCTATGTAAGTGCAATCTTATTCTATGAAGAGATAGCTTCTTTTGAACAGGACCGCACAAGCCTCTGAGAGGAAGCGAGTGAAAAATTATGTTTGTGGATAAAATTTTGCAATTTGGAAGGGTACTAAGTTTCTGTGCTTTCAGTTCACACGTGAATGTTAAGAGACCCATTATCAGATTGATTCAAGAATTTAACTATTCTCCAGCCAGCAGTTTGAGTCTTGTGTCAGAACTTTGTGCGTCACTAATAATTTCTTCCATTTGTTTTCAGAGATTGGTATATAATCACAGCGATGCAGTACCCTCAAGGGTACCACAAGGTACAGCTGTAATTGCATCAGCAATTATAGTGAAGTTTATTCTTAGTGCAGTTTATCCAGAAGTATTATATGTAATTAATCTAATTTTGACTGAGGCACATAGGCCTACGTTGATGCTTGCCTTTAAAAAAAATCCTGTTGAGCATGAGTCCACCAGGGGCAGACGTTTGGGATCATAATGCCAATGTAGTTACACTAAGCCATGTTTGACAAGAGGCCTTGTAACGGCTGAGGTAACCTACAGTTCAGGCCATTTTTTTCCAGGAGAGCAGGAAGCCTCCTAGGTTTCCTTGCATACCTCTCTGGTCGTTTTCTTCCCTTACGTTGTGTCAACATCCAGGACACATGAAGAACTGTGTAATCATTGAAGGCAACAAACCCCCTACTGCAAAGACAGTAGTCTTTAAAATTAGTCCTTCTCCTCCCCTCCACCAACAATATAAAGCAGAGGGAGATTTTTCTGAACTGTAATTACTAGTCCTGGTTCTTAAGCTCCAAAGCTTGTGTCCGTTTGCTGCTATACTACAAGTGCCTTCAGGAGCTTACCCAGAAGTCAGTCCAGCTCTATTATCAGCAACTAATTCTTGATATTAACAGGAATAACTAGTCATTCAGTGCCAGCACTGGCCCATCAGATGGATCTCAGGAAAATTTCTTCTTCCTTGGATTGCGCTGATTTGTCTGAGTAGCACAAGCAATCTTGGGAGAGTGCATCTCAGGCTCTTCCCTGCATGGGATCTGGTTCTCCGCTGACAGTGTCCGGGCATAAATTGGTCTTGCTACTGCTTCCTGTCTTCCATTCGTGCCAGGAGGGTTTTTGGTTAAAAGTTGGGTGTAATTTTCTGCCCTCTCTCTGTGACCAATTTCTGTTTCCCTCTCCCCAGCTTTCCCCTGAAAGCTACCCATCAGGGCCAGCTTTCACAATGCTTTGTGAAGTGTGGCTTGACACTTGATTAATATTCTGTTCTTTGTTGGGATCTTCTGCCCCACTTCTCCTCTGCTGTTGTTAATTCTCTCTGTTTTACAAGTGTTATTGTGCATGCTTTGTGTTTACAGACAATTAATCATGTGCTGCAGAATGTAAAATATAATTAGGAACAAAACGGGGTAGTACCTTGTAATTTACTATCTTGTTGGATAAATGCAGTGACAAAATTAATCTCTGCTAATATTCCATGCCAGTAGGGCATCTCTGGTAAAAGGCTTCAGCCATGATTATTATGTATTTTTATATGTATAGCCAACTACTGAGGAAATGTGGACTGCAAAAGTTTAAGGGTTCAGGTAATTTCCATTATACCTCCTTGAACGGATCTGGATTTCAAATTTAAACAGATACATTCTTTAAAGATCTAAGTACAGCATTTTATAATGAGTGCGCTTTAATCCTCCCTCCCACCCAAAATTTAGTGATTATTAGCTGGTTTAAAATCCTTTACTTGAAACTAATGTAGACTGGTTTTTTTGTGAACAGGAATTTGATAATCAGTATCACTGATGGGGCATTTTCAGAACACGAAATCATGACTCTTGGGCGCTATTACAGCGTGAGAGATGAATATGAAATGGCCCCCCACTTCCTCCTTGCAGTGGCTCAAGAACAACTAAAGAAAAACAGCTTTGAGAATTTTGAACAACTGTCTGCGGTACTTATATACAATGACCGTGAAAAGTAAGTTTCTTCTGTTTATCCTAAGCTGTTATTTGGGAAGCTCTGCTTGCAGACCTACCTGCTTTCTGTTTGTTGCTGAGCAAATGATATATTGCAGCCAAAGAATATTATTTGTAACATCGAGCCTCTCTCAGCACTTGACAGTGGGCAAGAAAAGGATAGCCTTTTTGTCTCTTTTTCATTTTGTTTGTGGACTTTTTATTATAGCTGCTGCACTGAACATTCTGCAACATAATCAGATGCCCCTTCACAAGCAAAACATGGTATTTTAAATCAGAGGAAAAAACAGTGATTTAAGGGAAAAAAAGAAAGGATTTGTAGCTGATTCTTTGTATGACTTATTTGCCTTTTTTTGTTCTGTGATGTCACAGACAAAGAATCACAGAGAATCACTAAGGACCTCAGCATGGGGGAGACAGGCCACCATGCTCACTTCAAGTTTGTCAGCTTTGTAGTAGCGAAATTTCATAAAACCTTGTTTTCTTTACCTCTACACTGATCTTCCTGGAGTGTTTTACTGTTCCCAGTGACATTCACCTGAAGCAAATCTGGAAAATACCTAATGTACACTTCTCCCCTCCCTTTCTGTTTGTGTAGATGTGGAGTGCTGCCCCACGAGATGTGCAGGACTGTTTGCAAGTCCTTTAAGTTGCCTCTGGCTGATGATGATCTGCAAGCTTTACTGACCATGTAAGTTAAGGGCAGATAGCATGACCTTCATACACGGGTGCAAATCAATGCTAAGTATCTACTGCAGACCCAGCTCTTAAGAATTTGTCATTTATATAATATTAATCATTTCACGATGCTAACTTTGTCCCTATACACATGTAGACTTTTCTATTCATAGAATATTTATAATCAAATGAGGTGCATCTGTCTTAGCAACTTCTCTTCATTTTGTCTGGGTTTTGCCAGAATTCTATGGAATTAGTCCTATGGGAATCAGCTACTGACATTTCTCATTATCAGTGAAATTCACTTTTTTTGTATTAGTTGTTCTTGTGCATATATAAGGTAAAACCAGTAATTTTATGAAAGCATATTATGTGAGTTTTGAGAAAGATACCACGACGAATAAAATAATATGTCCTTGAATCAAGTAGGCAGCATCAGTAGTAAATAAAAGCGGTTTGCTACTCCTATTAATCTTACCTGAAACATAGTTTATTATAATTTTTGAAAAGGAAGAGAAGTGTTGGCATGGTTTAGGTATTTTTCCATAGCACATTTAATCATTTTGAAACAAATTACTTGGCTAGCTGTATTAATGGGAATAGAAGTGAGAAGAGCTAGTATTAAGTGCACTTGTGTTAAAGGCTAGAGTTCAGAGTAACCTGTGGTGTTTTGAACACTCATGTCATGTTGAGTTTGGTTTTCACGGCCAGATTTTCTGGTAATAGGTTTAAATGCATGCTCATTGGTCTTTTCTTTCCCTTGTGGGAAATCCTTATGTTTCGTCTGTGCCTTCATACTGCGTTAAAAGCAGGAGCAGGTCTTGTCTTCTGTCATTTTTAGATGCTTTCAGGTAGATACGCTTCTTGGTTTCAGAAGGCATTGCAAACTAAGCATCTGGATTTAACAAACTCTTGTCAGGCAGAAATGTGGAATCCATTTTAATAAAGCATCTTCGTACTGCAAGCAAGACTTGCTACTTAAATCAGTATCAACAAGACGCTTTAAGAAGCCTAAGGGGGCTACTTTTCACAAAGCCCCCGTTTCCAGACCAAAAACTTTCAGAATAGTTCCCGGCAGTAGCCAGATAGACAACTTTGGCAATTTGTTTGCCGTTCATGACTTCTGGCGGTTAGATTACAAGCGTTAGTCATCAGAAGCATGTCTGAATTTTAGCATTAATCTAAAACTCATTTTTTAGAACTCCTGCTAAGCTGCCAAACACAAAAAGTGTTGAAGGACAGTTGACATCCTGTGTTAGACAAGGGGTTCTCATGTTTTCCACTTCATAAAGGCTGAAATTGAATAGATGCACAGACAAGGGACTGGAGGTTTTCCTTTTTGTACTAACTCAATGCTGATGAAAAACAGACAAGTCTGACACATCATAGGCTCCAGAGGTGTGTTTATTTGTGAATTTATACCACGGTTTTGTGAGATGAACCTCTTCTCTCATGAAGAGTTTCAGTGTAGGCGGTTAAAAAGAAAAAGCCCAGTATATTATAATAAAAATTAGAGATAAGCTTAGAAGTGAAGGGTGAGACTAAGGGCAGGATTTCACCCAGATTTAGCCAGGTGCCTGTGACAGCTGAATTAGGATTCAGCCACTGTAGGTTCTTTCTGTAGGCGATGGAGAAGGAGAGAGTCACCTCCTCAGCCTGTATAAGAGCTGGATTTCTAAATTACCCTCCATTTTCCTTTGTTCCTGAAGGGGCTGTGGCCAGCCTGTATTGCAGATTTCTGTGTGAAAAAGGTAAATGGCGTGAAGCTGGGCCTCAGAAAACAGTGTGAGAAGCACTTCATATGATGGGGTGCCATGTGTAATGCCGGTTGTAAGTTACAGTATCAGCTGCATTGAAAGGTGGCAGTTTGTGTGGTGAGTCACTGCACTGCAGGTAAGAAGGAAGATTGTTACATTCTTAATAATGTGTGCAGTTGGCACTGCTTGGTAAGATTATTGTTTCATGAGGGTGCAGAGTCAGGGAAAGATGTTTTTGAAGTCTATTTAATAGGAGTTAGTTTCCGGTAATCTGGACATCAAGGAGTAGAGTTGGCTGGATGAGATTTAGACTTTTCCTTTCCTCTTGCTTCCTGTAGTTTTCTTTGAGACTGACGAATCATGAAACAGGCAGGTTTATTGTTAATGAAGAACAGTCTCACTCCTGGGGAGTATGCAATTCAGTGTGGGCAAAGTTTGTCAACAATAGTCTTTCCCTGATGTTTTTTGGATGAGGAAGCATGTGATTTTGTGTCCATTGATGTTTCTGAAGCAAGTGGTGGTGATGTTCCTACTGTGTGTGTCTGTATTTATAAAGGAAGAAAATGGTATGATAAAAGTTGTTGGATTGATTCCCACAAAGTCAGTATATGTGGCTAATGCACCAGCTGGACCCTATTCAGCTATAAAATGATGCTAGGCAATGTGATCAGATAATAGTTGAAGACTGGAGCTATATGTTTATTCAGCTTTGCTATCTGAGATTAGGTGGCAAAGACTTTCTGTAAGACTTAATGGTTCTATTTTTCCATTTTGAAAGGTAATACTCTTAAAGTATTTATTATTTACATTTGTAAATTATACTGCAATGATCTGTCACTTATTAATAAAAGCACAGGATGGGGTTAGAAGTTACTGTCTAATTTTCTGGTCACCTCCAGATGACCCAAAACTTTGTTTACTGTACCCAAAGACCATTCAGTTTCCACAGAGTGTAGGGAGTATTAGCACAAAGACTAAGGTTTCATAAGAGGCTTTCATATTGTCTGTCTAGACTAAACGTATATTTTTAATTGTGAGATGGTGAAATAGTAGGATTTAGGTACCCAACAATGTGTCCATTTTTTCCAGTTTACCTGAGCTGCCTTGTTAAAAAGTATTTCATTTCTCCATCAGCATTTTCTCACTTTTCGTTTTTTAATCAGAGAACAATACAGACTTTTAATCACAATGTATTAAGCAATGCAGATGGTACACAATTGTTTCTGCCAGAAGGCTACGGTAGTCATTATAAACATGTCTTTAAATTTATGTAGGCATAATGAACAATTATAGGTTTTTTAATAAATAAATGTTGCTAAGTGCTTAAGTAATGAATTTAGGGTTTTTTTTCTGTAATTTTTATTTACTGCAATGCTAAATGTATGTTAACAAGGACTTAAAAAGATGCAGTCCTTTCTCAGAGGGTGTATAAACAGCTGGCAGATAAGGAAAGAAAAAATGAAGGGAAGAAAGAACGGATGACAAGTTCACAAGTATTACACGTTGATTGTTCCGCGTTAGTTTAGTTGTTAAGTGTATGTCCCTGGTTTTTAAAATGTGTCTTTTAATTTCTGTAAAAAGCGGCTGTGTATTTCTTCACCTCTCCACAGTGCCAGGGTGAGTCTGTTGGACTCTGCAGGGGGGCTTGTGGTTTTGAAGAATTTAGTCCCTAGTGTCTCGGGTAGCAGTGCCTGATAACAACGAGCCTCCTACATGGTCATCCCAGTTCCCGAGTCACTAATAGGCCAGGCCAGGCCACTCCTGCCTGCGCAGTTTTTCCCTGATTTGTGGCAGGATATTTTTTTACCTAGTTGCCTACCTGTAATTTTTTTTTAGGGCCGACCTGTTTCTTTCAGGAAGCAAACCCTCTTGTCCTGCTACAGCGAGTGTCCTGGTAGCAGGAGCAAGGTTGGAAATGGTCACAAGAGCTTTCTCCTGCACTCTGTCTTCCGCTCGTTACCTTTCATGCCTGCAACTCCCTGTACCATTTGTGCTGAAAAGACTCTCTAGCATTACTGTTTTGTTCTGTTAAAAGAAACTATTTTTGTTGTTCAACTTGCTGAGGAACTGATGGTTCAATTTATAGTTGTTCAAGATGTGAATAAATGCATACACAAGATGGTAGCCGTTACTTAATTCATACTGAACAGCTGCATAGACTTGTCTGTGCTTGCTGGTTTAAGTCTTTTCATATGAGCAGTTTATGACAATTTACACATTACACAGAGACCATCAAACTGGCTGAAGAATCCCAAAATTTTATCTAAGATTAAAGCAGCATGATGCTTCTCCTCTATTATTATCAGATTAACTTCTTAGTAACTGTGATTAAAAACTAAGGAATTAGAAAAACCACTGCATGTATATTAACTTTTCACATAAATGTTTGGTTTACAGATTTCTTGATGGGAAAGAAAAATATTAGTAAGTAGTCTTTACTCACCAAATCAACTCAGGAATGGTCGTAATGTGATTTAACGAGATTTGTCACATGTCTGGAGTATTTAATTATGAATATATTTTTAGAAGCAGAAATGTGCAATTATTTCTGTAATGTCAAAGGAAAAAAAAGCTCTGCAAACTAAGATAGGGATGGGGGAGTGACTTTCCTAGTCTAAGATCACATGCATTGGTGAAGTCGTAGGGCAAAAATGAAGGGAAGAATGATTTCAAGAGATCTTTGTTGCATCTTCTTGATAAGACAAATCTAATTTCCTTTCCTGAAGAGCACTGTCAGTTTCAGTCATATTAACCCCAGCCACTGAAATGTATGACATCCCTGTCCTAATAATGCACAAATTGATAACATCTTCTCAGTCCATCTGGATACTCTGTGCCAAATTGCAAAGTGTGTGCTTTTAGTAGATTGGTACAGTAAGTCACAGCAGGAAAGAGGTCTAAAGAGTAGATCTATTTTTTTTTTTTTTTTCCTGGATTATTTTAGAGTAATATTTTAAGCTGCTTTCTGTAGCTATTTAAATATGGGATTTTGGAATTCCATTTCCTCTGCCCATGTTAAAATCTTTGTTTATAGTTAACTTCATGCCCACGTTGTCATCTCAGTTTGCTAGTGCTGTCACATCAAAAGACTTTTCCCTCTGTTAATATTTGCTGAAAGCAGAAGCAATGCTTTCCTTGACTTCATTGCCTCAACATAAAGTTTAAGTAGTTACACACCTTCATTTGTTCTTTATTTAAAAATCCTGCTTATACACCTCTGCGTCTTGGCAGTAGACTTAATCTTTTGACTTTTGACGACAAGTCAAAGATAAATAAATACATAGTAAAATAAAAAAATAATTGTCATTATTGTTCTGAAATTCAAAATCTGTGTGCCGCAGGTTTTTTCCAAGAGGTATAAGGTTTTATATTGTCTTCTTACTTCTGATGCAAAACTCCTTTCTTCTCCCAATTGCCACCTGCAAAAAACCTGAAACAAACAAGAACACCGTAGAAGTGGGAATGATAATTTTCTTGCCTATTGGATATATTCCCCAGAAGTAAGACTTTATGAAAATGTTAACTTGCGTGTGAGCTATTACAAAGAAGCAAGCTATCATAGGAGGGTTTTTCATGGCAATGTTTCAGGCTCCTCTTTAACATTAGTAACAGTAGCATTCTTTTCTGACTTTGCTTTCATCTGCAGCATAACTCACTGTACTTAACATTCCAGTTTATCGCTATCATCTCTGTTTACAGCTCTCAGTATATTTTATTATTATCTGCCCTGCTGACTATTAAATGAAAGGTGTGGGGGGAGGAGAAGAGGCTGAGTTGCAGTTTATTGCAGTTTATTTTTGTCACTAGATTTATTTCTCCTCTTCTCCTGTATTTTTTCCAAGTTTGTGCTGTAAATTCTCCCTTAAAGTATCTTCATGCTTAATTTTTACCAGAACCCTCTGCAGTGACTGAAGGGTTTTGAGGCCCATGTTTTGTGCAGTGCTATTTCTTTAAGAACAAGATAAAATGTTTTTCTGAAAGACTTGTTTCCTGGAGATGGTCTTGCTCCTGTGCAATAGTATTTGTCTCACCAGATTACACAGCAGAATTATTTAACCTGATGTTTCCCATCAAAGAATAGGTATTGAGTCTTGCTACTTGTGTGTGGCTCTCAGTGGACCCCAGTGAAGCACAGACACTTCCAGGGTGTGCTTATATGCCTAAACCAGGTCCCTTTTATATGTAGGTGGTGTTAGGTGAGGCAGATGTCATTCACAGAAGCTGCTAGTGCAGTATTTATAGCAGAGCAGTTAACCTGTCCATTTCAAGAACGATTTGCATGGTAGCTTCACCTTGCAGGTATCTTTCAAGCATTTGACTAGTCCCACTGAAATAACAGTGGTTCCCAAGTGTCTTAATCCCCTAAGTGTTCTGCTGAGTCGAGGATTTTGTTTCTGAAGCTGCTTCATCCAAATCAATGGCAGAAGGATGACGTGGCTTACAAATCTGCTCCCATGGGGTTTATTAGTGCAGGGTAATAATTTTAGAAATTTGAGGGAGGGAGCTAGCGTGTTACAAATGTACCTGTAGACCTTAACTGGCAGTGTATATATCTTCATGCATTCAGGGGACCCTCATAACTGACACAAATATATATTTATTCCATAGAAATAAAGAACAGTGCTGTAAAACAACCACCAAATGACAAGGCTTGTGATTTTTAAGTCTGGCTGTTATTTGATAGGTCAGAGAGCTGTGTGTTTGTCAGTTGTGAATTGATCCCAAGGTGTGTGCAAACAGCATTTTTAAACGATTGCTTATTTTCAGAAAATTATTTTAGAAGCCATATAAAGCTGGTCAGTTGTGTTATAGCACATCTCGTATCATTCTACCTGTTTCTTTTCTACACAAAGGAATCATACACTGATCATCCCAACACTATGTTTATCACCCAGTGTGAGATTCTAGCATTGGAAAAGGTTGGGCAATGCTTTAAAAGTAAAATTAAATTAGTTGAAATGTAATAAACCTTAAAGAACTTCAATTCTACTATGAGAGACAATAATAAAGTGTAAGAATATGGAATAGAATGGATGATGTAGAAGTCCTGACAGTTTGGTAGTGTTTTTCTGTACTCCTGCCGGTGTTCGATAATAAAGGAGAAAAAAATTATTATGCAAAAGGTAATGTATTAATATGCTGTGGATAACATGATACAACTTTGTTAAAAGCGTCCCTTAACCTTGAGTCATCTTACGGATATTCTGCTTAGGTTTGAAGATGACCGTAAGCAAGTGGAATATAAAAAGTTTGTGGATGGGCTGAACTGGAGGAAGAATCAAATCCCTGCTTTCCAGACAATAAAGGTTCCTCTCAAGGTAAAACCAGCGTATCTGAGCAAAGGAACAGTACAGTACATTGAAAATTGTAAATTGTACATTGTAAATTGTCCATCTTTAACAGGAGTGCTTTATCCAATGGAGGCCACAACAGTTTTCATATTTGCATATTTGTGCCTGTTTTCTTCAAGTAATTAATTTTTTCTCGGAGGTCTAGAATGAAGCAGAGAAGTCAAGCAGGGATGAGGACCCTGCAGCACCCCCCGTGCCTAATAGGTGTCACATCTCTGTGACATTTTTCTAGAAGAAAAAAAAAAAGGAGGGGAAACAGGTGTGTTTGTCCATGAACAATGGGTGTGAATACCTCTTCACCCACAAATATCATTGTCGCATGTCAAACGATCTGTTCGCTTGCTGAGATAGTCAGGAAATACTTTAAACTCCACTGACACTGCAGAAAATAGCTATGTATTTTTAATCACTCCACAGAAACTTGTGCATAATACACCACATCACTGGTAGGCGTACAGCAAGAGCAGTATTGATGGATCAACTTTGTATATCTCCACCAGCCCGCTACTTAGGGTGAATAAAAATACGGCATCAACAAACTGCAGAGATTAATCTGATCTTGCCATCTTGTGCTGAATGGAACATTTTAAGATTGATGGTGCATAAGACAATTATGCTGATTTTTAAAAACTTCGTAACAGATAAATCCAAAGCCCTTCTGCCAACACGTAGTTTTGCTGTTCTGGCCTAGCCAATGTGTTGCTGTGCTTGTACAGAATGTGTTTGACTGTATTCAGACCATTTGAAACAGCATTCCTTTAAATTCAAGTTCAACAGTGACATAGTTTAAACCAGTATTCCTCAGGCACTGTGCTATTAACCTGACTCCTCTCTCTTATTCGGCTTACCAGCCCTTTCCTCTGTAGCATCTCAAACTGTCGGTGATGTCTAATGAGGGCCCAGTGCTGCTGTTTGCTCTGCTTTCCGTGGTGGTTTATTTTTCACTTTGTCATTGAGAAGAATTTTTCCATCTTGTACAGATAAAATCAAAGCCCTTCCACATGTTTTATACAGCAGTCCTGTGGTTCAAAGTGTGCATTAGGTTTTGCTCAGTGGGTATTCTTTGTTTTTACAGAAGAATTCTGTGCTTGAGTTATAACTCAGTATTTAAACAGCGACTGCTCTCAGGAGATTGTGTCAGGATAAGGGTCTTCATGAGCTTCAGTACCACAGAAGCAAAAAGAAGGTCAGAGCCTGTGCCTGGAGGATTTTTGCCTTGAAGATGGTGTTAAGCTCTGTACCAAAAAGCAAGGGTCAAAGAAGCAGAGGCACAGATACACTTGCTGTTGAATGTGTTTGACCATTTTTTTCCCCTCACAGAATGGCTCATCTGGCCATTGAGCATGACCTGATTTCTGGCAGGTGAGGGAAGGAGATGGTTCCTACAGGGTGAAGGTGGGGTGCAAGTGGCAGTGGAGCCAAGAGGCAGCCCTCACAAGTTGAAGGTGTGGAGCAAAATGTTCTTGTGAAACAACCAGGAGGTTGAAGTGGACATTTGTGGTGAAACCTATGTTCTGATCAGCATAAGGGATGAGGTTTTGTTTGGGTATGAAGAAGATGTTACCTTTGCTTGGAGGACAGCCAGTGGGAGTGGCTGGTGCCTAAGAGCCCCAGCTGAGAAAACGGTACATGGCGTTATGGGAGGAAAGTTACAGCTGAAATCAAAAAGAAAGAAAGAGCACCAATAGAAATTATAATTAGTCATCATCATGCTGTGATAATGAGTTCCTCATCAGCTCCAAAGCCTTGCTGTAAGTATCGTACTGACATATAGCACCAGTATAGTTTACTGACGATATTATTTTACTGACTTAGTTATTTTCTTAGTTAGCTGCAATACCTGGGCCATCTTTGGTACAGTACAAGGATATTTCAATGAAGATCAATATGAAATAGAAAAAAATCAGAGAAAGAAGGAATTGAAGTCTTGTTCAAATTTAGAATCCAATTGTCATTCTGTTCATGGCTTACCATGAATTAACAGCAATATTTTGGAGCTACAGTACCCGTATTTGACAGATAGATTTCAGCAACAGTGTTGTGCTTGTTTAGCTGACTTTTTTCTTCTTTCTCTCTCGGTCTCTCTCACTATTTTGTGTGATTTTTGATGTTGAGTCATGGATGATTTGTGAGACTTTCAAGTGTAAGCACCTTACTGAAGAAAACACAGCATTATTTAATTTGAAAATATCTGCGAAAGGGCTAATGATAGAAAATATCTTTAATATTCCGCAAGATTGATCAAAATATGCATGTAATAATAGTAATAATAATCTTTTAAGAGGATGTGCTTTATATAGGTCCGCTTTTTCACAGATTTGTATGTGGAAATGAAACAGCTCATTCAATCTTATGTTGACCAGCTTTTAATTACTCTTGTTTTCAGTATTGTATTCTAAGATATTCTCTGGGTTACTGATTTCAGAATGAAGATGACTGGAGTGGACAACCACCATTCCTTCCTGTGAAAGGGATCAAATACTTACCTCTTCTGGAAGACCTGTTTGGCAAGGAAGACTGCCTCTGTATTAGTGTTTCAGCTCCAAAGCTTCCTTAGACAGATACTGAAAACATCCTTTGTAAAACAAAAAAAAATCAGATATAGGTTTTATTGCATTTAATTTCTTATTCCAACATAGATGTGTACTTCGTGTGTTTTTGTAACTCCTTCTAAATCAACAGTACTCTTTCATACTTATACAAGCATAATTAAAACTGTATCCTCTAATCTTTGTGTCTGGTTATAAGGAGACTTTAAAAGTATTGAGAAATCTTTGAGTCAAACAGAGCAAAATCTGACTGACCCTGCTTTATTCTGCAAATAAAAGTTGTTGCATGACCTCTTAAAATATTCCGTCGGACTATATTGGCGCAATATGATAATTCCATTCAAATTTCCTCTCTTGCTTTTTAGCTTATATCTGTGTCTTTGCTATATTCCTGTGGTGATGCTTAAGCACTGTTTGTGTCAAAATTTGTTATTTTATGGAGGAAATACTATCAAGGTTTTAGCACAGTATAAAGTTGCTCTGGTGTCAGAGATAATTATAGCCATCCAATGTAGAAGTAAATATTTTGCTATCACGGCACGGAAGCTATCAGTTCTTGCTTTTTTTTTTTTTTAAATGTGACTCAGATTAGTAGCCACCAAAGTTTACTTCAGTGAGACATGTATGAAGAGAAGGTGTTTCAGTACAATTTGCAGTAGCACTGTCCTTGCCCTTTGAAAATTTATTTGTGCTTTTCTCTTTGCTCAAAGTCACGATGACTAAATGGAGTTCCTGTAATCATCTTTGTATCTTTTTAAGCTTATGCCAGCTCAAAGGCATGATTAGATCTGAATTTACTGCACACTTTTGTGAGAGAAGTAATGACTCCAGTTTAAAGAATAGAAGAGCTAAGGTGAAGGGGGGAGCTGACTCATCCGTGGAGATTCCACAGGGGAAGGGAAAGAAGTCTGAGCCAGCACAGCTCTGCTGGTGGCTGGGAAACTCACACATTCAGTAGATTGAGAACCCTGCACTTATTTGTAATCTGAAATTATAATTCAGGGAGAAAAAGTGTTTGATTTAGAAGGATGAGAATTCAAAATGTCTAAATCCCCAAACTGAGGGAAAGACAGTAGTTCAAAGAGTAACAATTAATTAAGTCTGTATCTTTTTGGAAACTTGGATATCCCTTTTAGAATTATGATTCCATTTAGAAATACCTTTCTGCACTTTTGCGTGATAGTGTAAGTGAAATTTTTAATTCCATGTCTTCTCTCTAGCCCCCCTGGCTACTGAGAAGAATTTCTTTTCCCTCCATATGGCAGAATATGAAGCTTTTGGCAGGTTTTTACCTTTTTTCTAAGCAAAAAAGGACTTGAGTGAAGGCACAATTATGTGTGTTGCTGCTACTTAGGAAGAGGTTTGCAATAAAATGGGTAAGTGATGGTCTGTGTCCAGGGGGTTCAAAGAGAAAACTGTGAAAACTTGTTAAAAGTGCTACAAGTTGTAGACAAGACTGTGTACTGCTTTTTGATCTGAAAGGAGAAAATGGTTTCTTACATGACAAGGAAAATGTCTGACCATGGGGATAGTGTCAGGAGCCAAAACCATAACAACTTGTGTTTGAAGCCAGTTTGATGAAAGCTGAAGATTTTTAAAACATGCCACCAAGACTGAGCTTGACACTCAGGGCCGTTGCCCTTGTAAATTTTTAATGTTCCCAGAGTTCAGAAGCATATGTTTCAGCTGTGGAAATCTTGTACAGCTGAGGGTTTCCAAGAAAGAGTGACTCTGAACATTTAGAACTTCCCAAGTAGCTTTTAGAGATGGGAAATTCACTGCAGTTTGTTTTCCTTTGTATATAGAACAAAAAGGAGCTGCTTTTCAGGAAAAAAAAAAAAAAAAGGAAAAAAAAAAGTACAAGAAATATAATTTCCTATAATTTCATGTGGAACCCCGTGTATAGGTCTGGTCCGTTATAGTCTGGTCTGGTCTGATCATGGTCAAGAAAAGCGACTGCAAACTGAAACCTGTGCAGAGAACTAGAAAGGTGACCGAGAGAATGGAGATAAGAAAGGAAACTAAAGGAGCTTGGCTTATTTAGTGAAATAAAATGGAGTCTCAGAGAGACTTCAGAGAGAGAGAGACTTCTCTCAGAGATTTCTGACTGCTCTCTGTAAATACATTATGGCCAGGCGAGGAAAATAATCTGTTTCAGTTAAGAACATTGGTAGTCTAAGAACAAATAGATATAATTGCCACAAATAAATTTAAACTGAACAAAAGGTGGCTTCTCACTTCTAAAATAACGAGGGTCTCAAACAGCCTTCCAAGATGAAAGTACTCAGTTTTAAGGTTGAGATGGGTCATCTGATGACAGTAATTTTAGGATGTTTATTAATACCCTTCTGAATTGTTATTCTCACTTCTTTTTCTCCTCTTTTCCCATGCACCTTGCATAACCCTGATGAGCACAAAAGTTTCTCCTAGGATCAGAGCAGACAGGACCTGAAAATATTTTCAGTGCCTGTCACTGTGCTTACAATGTGTCATATGCTGTGGTCTGATGTGTTATAAACACTTTTCACCAGGTTTTCTTTTTTACAAGCAGCAGTGCTTCCAGAAGGGAAAGCCCTAGCCAATGAGCAGTCCAATAATACTCCTTGTATAATGTGACTTACAGCATATGTTGCCCAGAATATTTCAACTTCTCCTCTAATCCTGCCACCGGCTTCTTCTCTCTTTTCACGTTGCTGATGAGGGGCCTGAATGAAGACAATACCACAAGATTATGTTTCAAGATGGCAGGAGGCCACAGCTCTAAAGCATGCATCGCATAAAGGGGAAGGCAGCCCTCACAGTTGCCATTAATCTCAGCTCTCGATCTCTGTAGGGGAGCCAAAGATATCTTCTTTCCACAAGTATCTATGCTGTCCACGGCAGGAGCGAAGAGATTCACATTACAGTACCGGCTCCCCATCTCACTGCTGGGGTCTGCTGCATGTTCAGTGCTAATTTTTATTTCCTCAACTTGGCATTTGAGAACAAGAGGCTTCAAGTTCTCCGGAATAGCTGCTGCTGCAAGCAAATGGCAGGCTGCAAAGAGGACCAGTCCTCGTGTGCAGGTGGTGCGCTGGTGAGCTCATGGCCTCGCATCAGCTTCTGCTTCTGAGCAGTTCAGGCCTGCTGTGGTCATCAGCACATGGGCCCCCTCAGACATGGTAGCCCCAGGCAGCTGTAGACAATCTGTGGACAAAACTGAAGTTCCTCACCGCGCAATATTTTCCTGTGTCCTGCCTATCATACAGACATCTACTGTGTTTTTCTAGACAGCCATTCGTACTGACAGCAGACAGATGTTCATCTACGTAAATGAAAAGATGTTGAAGTCCTCCTTCTGCATTTGTCCCTTGTGTGCTGACGTGAGTTGATCCTACTTCAGTTGACTCCTATGTCTGCTCTCTCTGTCTTGTCCTTTTAGTCCAGGAGACACTGCTGTCTCCCAGAGGTGAACTTCCTGTGGGAACACTGCAAGGATCCTGATTCCACAATAACGAAAAGACTGGATGTTTTCAGTGACTTGACAGCATTCAGAGAAAAGCAGTCCATATATCACTAATAGTAATTCACTGGTCTCTTGCTTGCTGGACCCTTCTATGTGTTCCCGTGGTTCGAGACATGGAACTAATCATTAGAAGAATTTTCCAGTTTTTAACATCTGGTAGTCATATGTAAGTTATTCAGTGACATGGAGGGAAACTAGTTCTTTGAGCAATAATGTCCTATACCCTCAGTAACTTACCCAGTGCGTATTTACTCGTGGCATTTCTTCCTCCTTGAGGTGGCTTAGCCAGGAAGCCCCAGTACAATGAGAAAAACAAAACGGCAGCATGTTTGTAAAGAAGCTACTATATCAGGAGGAAAAAATACCACAATCTGAGCTCAGTCAGATTTTTAAAATTATTTTTAGGTTTTAGGGGGCAGCATAGATAACATTTGAGAGAAAACTATTTTGAAAGAAGACTTTCTAAATTACTGTTTGCTCTGAATTAATTTATTGTTGTTTGCTTAGGCTGGTGACTCAGACCCAGTCAGAAACAGCACTCATGTTTTAGGCAATGGTCAAACAAGCCAGACAGGGTGTGGGGGAAAGTCCGTGTCCCTACCGATTTCCAAGGTAAAGTTTAAAACCAGTGAGGGAGCATAACCAAGATGAGGAAGGAAGTTAATGTAGATATAATATGTTAAGGTTGTAGATTGATTATATAAACTCTTTCTCTATTCAGTTGGTCATTTCTGAATAATTTGGAACTTTCTTCTGGTATGTATTACACTCCTCATCTGCTCTTCACCCTAGCCATCTGTCCTCTTTGCTCTCCTCTTTTGTCAGGCTAGTTTCATATTGAGACCTACAGACAAAGAGAAGTAAAGAAGATGATTCACAAACTTCTTCGAAATCTGATGCAAATCCCTGGCAAGCAGCATGGTGGGATGATCTGTAGCAGCAAAAATTCATTGTGTCACCTAACAGTACTTGAGAGAGCTCCCACTTTCAAAGGCAAATCCGCCAGAAGAATGGCGTTGTCTTGAAAGACAAGAGGAAGACTTTTTGTAGAGCTGCGGTGGCACAGGTGGGACAAAGCCTCCTCTAAACTAGCGTGAGGTTTATGGGTGAGACTTTATGTCCCTTGCCTGCAGATGTCTACAGTGCAGATGTCTGTACCTGCCCTAGCTCTCTGGATCCCTTACTTGCCAATGGAAGGGCGATGGGCACCTCTAGGGAGTGACTAACCTACAGGAATATCTGCAGGAGGCCCGCACACCGCCCCTCCCTCTGCACTGACTGTGAAGGGATTTAAAACAACTAGCTAAACGTGGGTGTTTGCATTGCTGTCGGGTGAGATGAATCCCACCCTTGGGTCCACCAGCATTGCCAGAGGAGCACTGAGCTGGTGGCTGGCTGCTCCCCACCCTTGCTGCAGGTTGCAGCCACACTGCAGTGAGCACAGTGCGTGTAGGAAGGGCTGAGCTTCAGCCGGGTGTGGGTAGTCCGGGTTGAGCTGGGCAGACAGGTCAGAGGAGAGTGTGGGTCCATGCTATATGCTGGCAGTGCATGTAGTCCTTCTCATGGGGTATTCTGGAGCTCAGGCTGAGCAGAGGCTCGGTGCCATGCTTAGCAGGTGGACCTGACTGTCTTCAGTGAGCTTGACTCAGGCTCTGGCCAGTGGGTCTTGGTCCAATTTCACTCCATCCAGGTAAACAGGACATCTGGGTTGATTTAAATGGAATGATGATTTCTCTTGTTAGAGCTCTCTCAGAATGTAATTTAGCAAAGTATTTAAGCGCATGCATAAGACTGTCCCTTTTGCACAAAGCCACTCGAGCGTGTGCAGGTGGCTTGCTAAAATCCGTCAAATAAAGCGCTGGTGGAAATGCTTTCCTGACAAAGAGGAGTTCCTCATTTGAGGCATTTAGGAATTAAATCATTGTAATAAAAAACCTCACCATACGAGAAGGTAGCAGTGAAAGGAGGTAATACAGAATTGCCTGGACATGTTTATACAGGCTATATATTGTGGGTTGTTATTGTAGTTCTTTTGCAATATACGCTAGCAATTAGCAATTAAATTCCCATTATGGGATCATGTTGGTAATTGAGATAAACTGTAAGTGTGTAACTGTTTTAAACCTTTCTTTTAACTAACCCAAATACTGTAGTACTTATATAATTTAGAGATAATATCCCCATTAGTAGAGTTTATGACTCAATAAACAGCTCCCACAAGTTCATAAAAGCCAAAACCATAAACACCAGGACTATTAATGCAATAGAAATTCTGTGCCTCCCTCTTTTCTTGGTGGTCTAGATAGAGCAAAGGGAAATGCTATCTCAGAAAAAAAACATTTATTCTGGCTATATAAATATAAATGAATTGTCTTAAAACCCATCTGGAAATTTCCTCTCCGCCCCATGTCCCAGGTGGTCTGGCAACAGTGATGCATTCTGCTTTTGTCTGCCGGCAAGAGCAAGAGCTCCCATTTGAAATCTTTTAGATGAAAGGATTGCATGTAAAAACGCTGGTGGTATCCTCACCCTGCCTCTCCCTTCTGGAGAAATGGGAACAAAATTTTCTCTAGAGTTGGGTTGCAGTGTACTTTTCTATTATTAGTAGTATTTTTTTAAAGGAAAAGCCTCATTGGAGTGCCTGGACTTCACAGTTTGTAACCTCTCTGCTGCTGGCACTTTTTTCCCCATTTTGACAGCTAAATGAGTTTTAGGGAAGAGCGTCTGCTTGCCTGGAGGTTAATACAAGCAGAGCTTTTGTAGCTCGAGCTTCTTTCCATTTGGAGCTGAGGGAAGTGATTAATTAAGCCATTCGCAACAAAAAAAATGAACCCTTTCCTTTGTCTGAAAGAGCTTTGTTTTGCAGTGTGGTAGGGCGCCGTTCTGCTTAGCAAGTCGTTGCACAATGAACCACCTCTATCTGGTCACTTTGCTGCTGGAGAACATTTCTTCCTGTGCTGTTAAAATCGTATTCTTTGAGATCATTAAAATGCAGGAAGTTTTTGTCATCGCTAGCTGGCTGGGTTCAAGTGGATATGAAAAGCTGGAGGTTCTCAGCAGAGCCACTGCTTTTGCCCTCCCTCTCCCAGTAGGTAGGTAGCTACCCAGTAGGTAGGTAGCTACCCAGTAGGTAATGCATCCTGGGATGAAACACATGGTTTTAACTTGTTTTGTTGTTGCATCACGTCTTCTGTTTCTGCCACTTTTGTGTGAGAGCTTGTTTCCAGAGTAAGCATCCTAAGTGGCTGTTGAGAATCTGTCACCTCGCGGCTGCTGGATTCCTGGCCTTGATGCCTAGGAGGGAGTTTGGCCTTTAGGAGCCCAGGAAAGTTCATTTTCTCAAAAGGCAGAAACTCAGACATTTTGTTCTGTGGAAGCCTGATAAGTAGTGAGCAAATATGGCTTCTCTTGGGCTTCGTGCCATTTGCATTTCACTCGCCTTCCCAGTTTATCCTGAAGTTTTAAGTTTCCATAACAATGGTATCAAACAGGGAGGCACTCCCTCAGGAATGTGCCTGCCCACTCTCGCCCCACAGTATCGAAGCAGGTTCAGAGATGCTCCTTTTGACTCCCTGTTGGCAACCACATAATGAAGACAACCCAAGACCCAAAGCGAATCAAATCTTCGAATTAGAAAGACTCATCATCTTAATGAAGCAGAACTCCTTTTAGGAGGCAAACAGTCTCAAAGGACCTGAACTGTCCCTGCTGAGGTCCTAACAGTTTCATCGCTGATTTCTGTAGGAACAGGATTTGGCTTTATTTTCTGAGAAAGGGCAGTTGCTTTGCTGCTTTCCTACCCTTGCACACAAAATCCTCAACCCGTCTCAGGGTAGTCCGCATGCTTCAGCTGCAGCAGCAAGGTCTTAGAACTGAGTCAGATCCTGGCAGATCCCAGCTCAAAGTGCAGTATTGCAGATATGAAGGTTTGGGGGTCTGTGACCGATGCACTCAACTCCTTAACCAAGCTAGTGGTAGTTTGGTACAGGCTCCAAAGGAGGTAAAGGACTGAGCTGTAACCGGGCCAAGAACTTCTGTAACCGGGCCAAGAACTTCTGTAACCGGGCCAAGAACTTCTCTACTTCCAATCTGTTCTCTGAAAACCCACAAAGGAGCAGAGTGGCACACTGAGCATCGATGCATATGAGCTTGGAACACTGATCATGTGATTAACACATCAATAGCGGGTGGCTTTTCCAAGACTCATTTACCAAGGAACAAAGAAAGTTGTGGGTACAAGGAGTCTTGTGCATAGCTTTTCCATCGCATGTGATTTGACTACAGGCCAACCATTTTATTCCATAAATATGACAGCCTAGGCGAGCCTTGTTTGAGCTCTCCCTGCTGAGTGGCTGGCTGTATGGCAGTGATCTCCCCTTGAGCTGGGATGCTTCTCAAGGTTGCTCCTTGAGGCAGAGAGACCTTTCACCAGTGGCAAATCTTTGGTAAGTGACTGATATTGCTCATAACCTTGTATTATGGTAACTTTGGTTTTGCCTTGGTAACTTTGACTCTGCCTTGGTAGTTTTGAATCGTTATTCAAATGATTGTGCAGTAGAGTGAACCTTGCTATTGGACTTTGTTAAGGCGTGCTCTTACAACACCATATTTCAACAAAACCACCTTTGCTGATACCTTTGACAGCGGTCCTTTAAGTGATCTAAATCGCCCATTTGCAACAGGGTCGTACCGCCTCCTCCGTGGCTGCAGCATTAGCAGCTCTGCCTCCTGGCACCTGGTGGGATGGAGAACCAGGAGGAGCCGTGCTCTGGCCCCTAGCAAGATGAGAGGCTGTTCTGTGCAGGCAGAAAAGACAGATGGTGACTCCAGTGCCAACTCCAACCTGTGAGTAGGGAGGTTTTCCAAGTAATGCTAGCAAGACTGCACAGGGATGGGAAAAGGAGTAATTCCTAGGGATGAGATAATGTTCCTGATGCCATGTAAGTATGTTTATGAGCAGGACAGGGTCTGAGATTCTGCATCACAGAAAGATGTCCGTAATATTGTCTGCCTGATCTACTACATCTCTATCATCCTGTATCAATGGAGGGGATTGATGGAGTAACAGAGAACTTTTCCTAAGAAACTCTCGTAAGAAGAGAATTAGTGACTTTTCATTATCCTAAAGTGCACCTTAATCTAAGTATGTGGGTGGGCTATTACTTGAATTACAGAGAAGAAAACTGGACTCTCAGGCTTTGACTCCATTGTATGCAGTTGCGAAATGCTCCAAAGCCTCCTGAGAGGTTCTTGGTCATTTAGAGGGAATGGGATCGGGCCCTTCTCTCAGGTCAGAAACTCATAATTTGAAGTCTGCGGGTGACTGTGGGTCTCGTGGGTTGCCCAAGTCTCTGTGTGTAGCTTGGGAGGCAACGGGGGGCTGTTTTCCCAAAGCAGGCTCAGCAGTTGCAGGATTGCCTCCTCACCAAGGAGATGTCTCAGCTTTTTGTTTATTCTTTTCCCTCCTGGATTGCTCCACTCAGTTGCACTTTTCCTGGGTAAGAAGCAACGCCTTTTCTCATGGGTCAGGGAGATTGCATAGTCTTCCTCCTGCTTCATCAGCTGAGGCTTTCAGATACTCTGACACGTTTAACCCTGCCCTGCAAAGTCCCTGGCTGAGCTTTTCGTTCTGATGGTGCATGGAGAGCTGTAGAAAGAATGAATGGCGTGTTAACACCCGACAAGCAGGAGGAAGCAAGAGGACCCGACTTGCAGTTGCACAACTGATGCATGGGTATTGATGAATGCTTCCCTCCCCTCACATTACTTTTATAAAAATGTCCCGTTGGCAGCTTTTGAGGCATGTCTGCCTCAGTGTGCCAAAAGCCTCTCATGTTGCAGGAGGTAAACCGTCCATCACAGTGAGAGATACAATTTTTTTTTACTTAATATTTAATTTAATTCATGTTAGTGATGCTGAGCATGCATTGTCTGAGGAAAGAAATTGGCTGGCCATCTCTGGGGAGCATTTTCAGATTGTTTTCACGTCCAAAAGGTGGAACCCAAGTTTATGGAACAGGAGTTTTCCAGCACAGGTGAGTGGAAATAGATTTTACAGTACGATGTCATAGCAGCCTTTTATCTGCATGCCTAAATATTCAAACTAGAATAGCATTCCTGAGGGAAATGGTTACTGTCCTTCTGGAAGATAACTATGCAGGACTGAGCATAAAAAGTTGGCCTCGTGCAGTAAGCTGGACTACATCAGGTAAAACAATGGTGGTAACGTAAAGAAAAGATAGGTGGGTTTATTGGGATAGTAATGGGACTGTCGTCTCTTCACTCCCCCTATTTGCATCACTCACTGTATCTGCTCTGGGTAGTATGGTGGTGAGAAAACATGGACCTCTGAGTGTGCCGGGAAAGAAAGTGTGGGTTGCACCAGGGCATGTTTTTTCCAAGAGTCAGGCCATTTTAGGAAGGATGAGCAAGAAGTACTGGGAAAGACTTTCTGCACAAAGATGATTACAGTTAGGTGAGTAAGCCTTGCTTTGCCCACTGGGAACTCATGGCTTTTGTTTTGAGAAAGCCAATGTGTGTCAGATGGCTGAAGGTGACTCGTTAAACAGCATATGCTAAAATTACATCAGTGTTGTTGTGAGAAGGATCACGAATGGAAGGGGAAAGAGAAAATCAGTTTATTTTCTTTTAACAATACTGAAATTAAGCTTTTTTATTTTCAGGGCCAGCTCCTGAGATTGCTGTGCTCCCTGAACGTCTGTTCATGGCTGTTGCTGTTCCTTATCCAGAGTGGCCTTCCACAGAAGGTGAAAGCCAGCGTTATGAGTTGGGTACTGGCCGGTGTGAGCAAGGAAGACTGTGTCTCTGCCAGGCTGCACTTGCCATTTAAGCAGTAAAGATTTCAATCTGTATTTTTTTCCATTCGAAGTGCAATTCTGTTATGTTGGACTGGTGGGAACACTGCTGCACACAGTTGCTAGGGAAACATCTTCAAGTTCATTTTCCTTTGAGTTTTGTCATTCAACTCACAGCATGGCCGTAATTGTTCTTTTAAAAGTGGGACGTGTGAGCTGTGAAAGGGTGCCAGTCACTGATGTGAGAGCTGGCATTGACCAAACGCTCAGGCTTGAATCTCACCAAGGGTCTTAGGGTCAGCAGAGAGGTTTCTGCAGGTGCTGGAGAGAGGGTGGGAAGCAAATCAACATCAACATGGATTTGAATAATGTGTTGAGAAACCCTTTCAATTATATCTGCAGCAATGATTCAAGTTCAAGCTTATGTGCTTGAGATGTTTTGCTAGACTTTGTATTTACATTTGAGTAGGCTTTTCTTCTGGCATTGATGCCCCTTGTTTTGTTAATGAGTCAGCTAGCAGTGTATTGGTAGGCTCTGTAAAGAAAGAAAATATGATGGGAATTATTGACACAATACTCAAAACTGATCAGAAAATTCTCCTCTAAAGAAGAAGTGGAATGACAAGCCTTTTTCTGTTGTTCAGCCTTGAACATCTTTACAATCATCCCTCATCAGCATGCCACAGAGGCAGTGATGGAGGTTGTAAACACCAACCCTTGTGGAAGAAGAGGCCTCTCAAAATAGGTGTGTCTCCCAAACGCTTGTATGTCTAAACTCTCCCTTGAAGACGTAATCAGGCACAAGATCACTCACCCCTCTGTAGGGACTGAGCTGGGAACTAATATTCTAAAGGACAATTCTAGGAATTGCTCTGTGAGATATTTTGTAAAAACAGTTGCAGTTTTGTCACTATCTCTCTGTAATTTCTGTATGTCAGCAAAGTTGTGTGAGGAGCCTCGTTGTCTCATTGCACAGACACAGCAGGAGTTGGCTTGTGATCCAGAGATATCGCCCTTGAAGTAGATCAGACAAAAGTCGGGAAGGGGTGCCGAGAAGTGAGATTAAGTGGCATATCCGAGATTAGCACTGCAAACCTGAGACAAAATCCTAACCCTCTGAACCCCGAAATACCACCTTCTCCAGCGGGCTTCATCTTTTGTGTTTTATTTTTGTGTTTACAGCTCAGGTAAGGTCTTCAGAATATGGCTGCTCTCACCCGGAACTTGACAGCTGAAGCAGGATGGGGTCTTCTGGGGGTTTTGCCTTCCCTGGGGGCCCAGTGTCCTGTGCTGGGTGACGATTTGCATCACGCAGAGAGGGGGACAAAAGGGGGGCCCCCACAGCCCTTGGGCCTGTGTGGGAGGGTGACCCCCTCCAGGCCACAAGCTGCTCTCAGCCAGCTTGACTGCTTCTCTTGCTCCTGTCCTCAGCCTCCTTCACAGCCAGAGGTTGCCAAGCACAAGGAGGCTTTTTTGGAGTGAGATGCATCCTGGGTGTCAGGAGGGAAGAAGAATGATCCCATACCAGCTCTCTCATCCCCGTCCCCCGCTTTGACAGAAAGTTGGGTCAGTGTTGTTTTTGTTTCTGCTTCTTTCTCCCTTGCCAAAGAAATCATTGTGACTAACTCCTCATCATATGTGTTCAACAGTGTTTCTGGGATCAGGTCCTTCTCATGAAAACAAAAATAACCCTCTTGCCTCCCCTGCCAGCTATCCCGTAACATACGTAAGTGTTCAAGGAAGCTAGGAATGTATTTTAATTCAGATCATTATAAATAAGTTCAGGAGCTACGAGTTTTCCCCTCTTCATTCAAAATGAATTATGTTTTGGAGAAAAATACATCCATCTTACAAAGTTTTAATCCGAAGGGACACCTCTTAATTAAATTAACCAGTGAAAAGGAAATACTTGTAATAAGGGTGCAAGATAAATATTTGTACCGTGCACATTCTAATTTATCACAGCCTTAAAAGAGTCCATAAGGTTTGTTTTTCTTCACTGAAATGTGACGCATTCAGATATCATTCTCATTTATAAATTAGTGCATGCCACATGGGATACCCCCCTATGGGTTAAGGATATTGGCCTGTGAGTGATATACTGCAGCTGAGAGAGCTGCAAAGTGAAGATGAGTAGTACTGAAACGCAAGCCCTGAATTTAACATTACCCAGAGGCAAATACAGCCCTAAACTGCCTCCAGGGTGGAGACAAGGCTGCACAGCCCTGAGGTATTATCAAGTGGGAATGCACAGTGTGCGGTGCTGCTAATTTTGAAGGAGAGAGGTGAAAGCACCCACACTCCCTCCATTAATCTGCATTTATTTGCCTAGGTGGTGCCATGATGATACCCACCGAAGCCCTGGGTAAGCAAAATATTTAAGCAGGAGCCTATTTTTAAAGCACCTGGTAGGTTGCATTAATTTCACAGATGGTGCTTTCGTATTTGTAATTGTTTTGTGATTAAATACTTGATGCCTTCACTGCTATAGGTAACTTCTACCTCTTTGGGGTTTTTTTAGCATTTTTTTAAATAAAACACAATTCCTGTACACATACATTTGTTTATGCATTTATCTTCTCTAGTGTCTACATGAATGCTCATGCAGTATTATACAAATGCATTCACATGCTCGTACTCAGATGTATAAGACAGACAGATAAGTCAAATATAGACTTGTGTATTTTTACCGTATGTTATACATTTCACTATATTTTAAATAAAGTAGGCAAATTTCTGCTTTGTAAAACTGAGGGTGATCCTGCTGAAGGAAAATATGCTAAAACATCAACATGCACAATTATTCCAGGAAAGGAGTATGCACAGGGAAATCTCTGATTTAGAATAGAATAGAATAGACTACTTCCGTTGGAAGGAACCTACAACTGTCATCTAGTCCAACTGCCTGATCACTTTAGGGCTGACTAAAAGTTAAAGCATGTTGTTAAGGGCATTATCCAAATGCCTCTTAAACACTGGCAGGCTTGAAGCATCAACCACTGTACCAATGTAACTGAAATTATAGAGTCAAAATAATGCTAGTGCATTTCCCGATGTAGGAGAGCTCTAATTAATTGTGAACTCAGATTGCAGCATTAATTGCAGACCCCAAACTATATGACAACTTCTGGATGTTCAGTTGATGCCTTACATTACATTTGACCCACAAGAGACTATAGGAGCAAAACTGGGAATACAAAAATGGAGGAGTCTATGAGGCAAGAAATTGCCAGTGCATTTTGTGGTGCAAAAACTAAACCAGCACTTTATTCAAGGAACAAGGGCAACTTTCCAAATATTTTCATTGTGGGCATACTTTGGCCCAGTTTGTGGAAGAAGTTACGCTTTTGAGAGGGAAACTAGCACAGATAACTGAACTTGTCTACAGGGAATATTTGTTGTCTTTCCAATTATTAATAAAACCACACATTTGAATGTTTTATTCCAGATATATTAACTACAGCTGGAAGTAATTCAAGAATGAACCTGAGAACTACAAACTAACATGCTGGCCTTCTAAACTGGGCAAGGTATTGAAAATTATCTCACAGGTTAGAATTGATAGACATGGATGGATTCCATCTGTGTGAGATACAGAGAGAGAGAGGGAAGAAATGTTGCTTCTGTTGGGGACAGTCAGGCTTCGCAAATCTGTTGTGAGTCTTTGCAGCGGTCAGTAAGTATGTGATTAGGCAAGGCATCATGAATAATGCGTATCCAGCTTTCCAAAAATGGTACTTTGCCCCAGGCACATTGAAAAGCCAAGCTGCGAAGGGAAAAGACCTAAGTCCTCTTGCGGAGCTGCTCTAGTCTAGAAAACAGTGTAGATATACGTGGTATACTTCGATGTATTAAAAATCTGGAAGAGGGGGTAAATGGCAAGTTAACCACATTTGCAGAATGGTGCAGAACTCTTCAGAAGAGCCAAACAGTTGCAGGAGGATCTCACACTGCTGAGTGACTAGGAGACAAAAGGTCAGGAGAAAGCCAGCACTGGTAAGAGCAAAGTAATGAAACAGGGGGAAAGTAACAAAATGACCATTGCTTAGCCAACAGTTGGCTGTTAGCAAGCTGCTGCCTTTTAGAAAGAAGTTCAGAATAATGATGGAAAATTCTCTGAAAGCACGGTTCTGATACTCAGCAATGGAGGAAAAAAAAAAGGCAAATTAAGTACTAGATACTACCAGGAAAGGAAGTTGTCATATGGATCATGAGTCCAAGCTGTGCCATGCTTCAGCCCCTCTAAAATGGGTACAGGAGAGCCAGAGGTACTGAAAGAAGAAAAACAAGAATGAGAAGGATGCTGGCCAAGCTTGCACGAGAGGAGTGATGAAACAGCTTATGAAAAAAGGCCTATTCAGGGAAAGAGCCTATTCAGTGTTTCTCGTAATGTAAGAACCAAGAGTCTTCCAAGGATATTATCAGGTTTAAAAAGAGAGCAGGGAAGTATTAGTTTCACACACAGTGTATCTGCCTCGTGCCTGTGTCTTTGCCACAGGAAGCTGCAAAGGCCAAGAGGGTAGAGGGGCTCAAATGGGGATTAGACAAATTTGGAGAGGACCAGGCTGTTGGTGACTCAAAGGCAGCAGCTCAGCTGCAGCTCCAGCTCAGAAAGCCTGGTGACCACTGAGCACTGGGAGTGCAGCGGGGACACCAGGAAAGGCCCCTGGGCGTGGGTCCTGTTTCCTCTGAGCTTTCCTCTGAGCATCTGCTACTGGCCGCTGTCGGAGGCAGGATACGGGGTTGGACCAACCCTTGGTCTGACCTCGCAGAGCAGTTCTTATGTTCCTCTGTCTCACCGAGAAATACAGATGTGCTGTGCTGACATCTAAATAAAATATAATAATGTAATTCTAAATAAACTGAATGTTCCCCTTGAACTAAAAAACAACCCAAAACAAAACAACAACAACAACAAAAACCCCAGATAAAACCAAGACAATGTTTATACTGGGAAATGTGCATTTTTTTCTTCCTGGATAATTCAAAAACAGCTGTAGGGGTTTTATTCAGACTCCCCCCCTCCAAAGTTCACTTTTAGGTTGAGGCAAATGTTTTCAGTGCCAAAAAAGACATTTGAAGAAGGCTGCAAATGAGAGAAAATAGAGTTAAGATGCAAATTGCATTTTGCTGCAACCTTAACCAGTAATCTCACAATTTATGGTAATTTTGCTGACATTTGCTTATCTTCAAGGAGAGAATGGTTCTGGTTTAGCAGAAGCTGTGTTTTACCAGGAGGATAAACAACGGTCTTACTGACTAATCAGGATTTCCCAATGTTGTCTCATGAAGATTTTGGGAAAAATCTCCTCAGAATAATGGTCTTGATACTAGGGCTGAGAGATCTGAAGGAGAGCATTAGACCTGATAGTGCTTAGCAGCTGCTGGGACAGGCACTGTGCATGTCACAGAACCTAAGGAAATCTGGAATTAATCTTGGTGGCAGGCGCAGCAGGGGATTTTGCCTTCAGTAAAGACAGGATTGCCCAACACTTCCCATTATAAGCTCTTGCTCATGCTTTCTCATAACATTGCCAAACTTTAGCTCTTTGGGCTAGAATTATGCACACCAGGTATCTTTCCCCAGCTTACAAATCTGGAAAAATGTCAATGCAAATGGAAACTTTGGAGGGAGAGGAGGGAGTGGAGACAGAAATGGGGGCTTACAACCCACCTGCCAGCTCGTTCCTGTAAAGGTTGCTAAGTCCCTCTGGAGGTGTGGCAAAGACCTGAAACCTGGCAAAGGAGCTGGTGTCAAGAAAATGTGTTTTCTTGCTGTCACTGCAAAAACTAGCAGTCAGTTAGTTATGTGACGTTCTGAAGTCCCATTTTTACATGCTCAGAGATGAGCAGAGAGGCTGCTAACAAGTCAGCACTGCTGGAAATGCTCCTATCCCATTATACAATTCCTTTATGGTGGGCACTGTCCTAGACAAGAGGAATGACCTTGAACAATGTTTTGGGGAGTAGGAAGAGACATGCACTCTTGGTTTGGCTCGTCCCCTTTCAAGTAACTAGAAGCTGATTTTGTGAGAGTACCAGTGGTGTGACTGCAGGCCCTGCCATGTTAGGGAGTGTTGGAACTAAGTGTGCAACCTTGGCGCAGCTGGACTTCAAGGATGAGGTCCCAGAACTTCAAGGAGAAGTCCCAGCACCCTCCTGTCTTGCAGGTGGGGTCAAACCTGGTGCTCCAGCAGTAACATCAGAGGCAAGATTGTGTGTGGCACCCACAGTTCTCCCCCTCTGAAGAGGGGATGAGAAATGACCAAGGGTGATAAGTATAAAAAAGCTGTTGACATGCATTTAGGACTCTGGGAAGGAACGTAGGAAATTTGTGTTTCCTGTTCTGCCAGAGGCACATTTGATGAAACTACCATAATATATATGTGCAGAAGGTTTGAATGAAGGGTCATTATATGCTGAATTAACTGTTGCAAGAGCATTAAAGAAAACAAGAACAGGAGAAACTCTTCAATCCATGAGAGGATTTGTGTGATGCCTCAGAAGAATAGATCTTCCTGTTAGCAGGAGGCCTATCATTCTTGCAGGGGTCATTGGAAGAGACCCAGGGCCTTTTGCACTCTGCGTGTGCATTGTAAAATAGCTTTGCATTTGCTTGATCTTTTTCATTATATTATACAACCTTGAGAAAAGAAAAGCAAGCATCAAATTTGTGATTTATGGCTTGATATTTACTTGCCGTATCCGGGTGCGAGACCCAGTCCAAGAAACAAAAAGAGACTGTGAGCCCAGAACAAAAGCTACACGCTTAAGGACTAAATGTATTTTTCTTGGAGCACTGTCACCACTAGGTCTGCTTGGAAAGCCAACTGCCTGCTCACCCTGCGAGGGTTTCCAAGCTCATGTGCTTCCACGTTGAAGTCTCTCTCTCTCTCTCTCTCTCTCAACGCTTTTCGCACTTGGCTCAGTGGATGTTAACCCCCATCCTCACTGCTCCTTGTGGAAGAGATTCCTGCACCCCACGGCTGGGTGGAGAAAACCCTTTTTTAATAAATTAACACAGTACGAAGGGATGCGGGAGCATCTGGCGCTCCCAGATCTGATTTATTTCTGCAGCAACACACAAAACATTGAGCGATAAATTATTGGAAGTCAATGGGCCCTTGGAGAACAGGGCCATGATGAATAGTGAGCAGTTGGCATCCCACATAACGGTGTGTCCCGGAGGGCTACCTAGGGAGACGGTAAGGGGAAAGAAAAGGCCAAAGCCTTTGAAGAATACAGCTGTTAGGAATGTCTTCCTTTCAGTGAGAGATTACTTTGATTTTTAACGCCTTATTTCAGCAATGGGAAATGGGATTAGTAGTTGGCTGGGAATAAATAGCAACCACTAAACTCACTTTCACCTGCAGCCTGGTCTGATATAGGATGATAATGATGCCGAATATTGATTTACCCTAAATGAATTTTTCATTAGGGAAACCAGGGGCTCCCTTAAAAGATGTTGCAGATACCAGAGCCGTCTTTTGCAATTTCCAAGGCCGGGAAATTCACAGTCCGTGCCTCACCAGTAAAGAACCCACAATGTGCTTGTTTGGTATGGAAATCAGAATTATTTTAAAGTCAGTGTTTAAAGACAGCAAAACAAAGGCCAGATGCTGTAAACACTTCCCAGTTGCCCTGATTGTGTAGCACTTTTACAAGTAACAGTGGGGAAACCACTGAGAAATACCTTTCCTTAATGATCCTGGAGCTTGTGGTCATGGGGAAAAAATCTACAGGCAAAGGGATGTGGCAACTGGGATCACTGCAAGGGGCTGCTGGCTGGGGCTGCTGGCTGGCACTGGGGCAGGTAATCACTCCCTGTGCCTCCATCCTGTAACTTGGGAGCTGGGTGCAGAAAACACACCGTTGGTCATGAAAGACCAGTTGACAGATGGTTTATTGTACATCAGATTGTTACAGCAGCCTTTTCCAAGCCTGTACGCTACATCCTTGCCCATATGTTGCATACATGGGTGTGAGAGTTATAATGATCCCTGTGCCCAGAAGTGTAAAGATTGAGCCAGAATGAAAGCATGAGAGGGTAGTGCTCTGGGCCCTGACCAGACCTGCCTGACTCCAGCTTTTCCCACTGGATTTCCCTTCAGGAGGGCATGCAGGTAGCTGTGCACGGACATCTAGAGCATCCTTGTGCAAACTCTTTGAAAATCTTAAGCTGGTGCTTCAGCTTGTCATGCTTTTTGAGTGGTATGACTATTTTTCTATATTAACAGCTGGCAGCTGGGGTATATCCCACGGTCTTATTTGGGAGTGCTCTCATTTGCAAAGATTCTATCTATCTGGCAATTAGTGATAACTTCACTTTGGCTCCAAAATGTTCATTTCAGTTGCCAAAAAACCCACCAAATGCTACATCTTCCTGGCTGCTTCTGCTTCAGGCAGCTCTGCTTTCAGATACATGAGTCTGGGGAGTTGTTCACATGCATGTCTACCTCAATGAGAAAGAAGTCAGTACAAGATTTTCATGTCTCTTTTCTTTTGTTTGCATCTGCCTCCATCTTCTACTAGAATGGGTATTTGTATTTATTAGTTATTATTCAGTAGCTGGGGAATTCCTTACTGGTGGTGTTTCTTCTGTTTTGCTTTTGGCTGAACTATATGTTTTGGAAACCCCTAAAAATTGCTAGTTAGATGATTCTCATAAACCACTGTGAATTATTCTAAACACAAAGGCAGAAACACCAAAACGCCAGTGTAATTTATAATTGCTCGTTGGAAACCTCCATGCGGGTTTTTGTTGTAACCATGAATTGCTCAATGGGCCGGTTGAGCTGTTTGTTTTAAAACGTCGCGGGCAGTTGCAAAACAGCAGGTGTGGAGTGGGACGGGTGCCCACAGGGTGGAGGGGGCGTGGGAAGAGCCGGTCACGTACACCCCGTGTACATCAGCGGCAGCTCCGGCTTTCCCGGCCCAGACCTGGCTGTGACGGCGTGCCGGCTGATGAAAGCTGACTTTGACTGCGCTAACTTGAGTCACCGGGTATGGCATGGAGCCTGGAGAAGACGAACGTGTACTACTTCTCTGGAGGGTTTCACAGCCCAGGCTGGGCTCTGGGCTGGCAGGGGTTGGTTCAGGCTGCCTCTGGAGTTTCAGACTTTATCTAATTCTATTTACACTTACACCCTTAGCACTATCTTATTGCAGCAAGGCAATGGCTACTGAGTTGCCCCTGTGATGGTGCTTATAACACAGCCATGTCAGGATATTTTGGTGCCCATTAAAAAACTTCCTCCTTGCCTCTTGCACTTCCTAACTCTCTCTGTTTCCAGCCTCTCTTTCTTCCGCAATGACACTGGCACAGGTTGTCCATACTGCCTTGCCTCCCTTCCCCTCCATCCTTGGTGCCAGCCTGTGTTTAAAGCTGTAGCAAAGAGACCAGGGTCTGAAGGGACATTAGAGACTGAATCACTTCTGACAACCTATTCTCTTTTCCAGGCTTCCAAATGCACCCAGCAGTGCCAACTCTGCCTCCTGAGCTGGGAGACACCATTGGGGTGCAGTGGGTACCTACTCTGCTTACACAGGACTTTGGTTTTTCTGTAGTTAAACCAGTGGTTTTCATTAGTGCACTGCATGAAACAAAAGCATAGCACAGATATGTCATTTAAAATACCTTGGTTAGAATAAATTCACCACTGATGATGGCAACAGTGTCCTTCCTATAACATGAACACAAAACATTTATTCTTTTTAATGGAGATTTTTTTCCCTCCGCTTCTCATATGAACAGGAGCTTATTATCACCATTTTCACTGCTATATTCCATATATGACTCCAGATCAAATCCTGAGTAATTTAATCTCTTGCCTGGCAGGGTCAGTTTAACATATCAAAATCAGCCTGACTTACTTACATCTGCTTTGCAGATCATCACTGGCATACTTTTAAAATTGTTCTATGTCTATAACGACGCCTTCCTCCCCTCCCCCAATGCTCCAGTAATGTCAAGATTTATTGAATCTGAAGGTCCAGTTGTGACCTTGGCTCCCACTCACTAAATCTGAACCTCTGAGGTCTATAAATCTTTGTGCGCTGTTCAATTTATAGAAGTGAACATCTGCTTATCATACAATATTTAAGTTGCAGGTGTATTCTACCAGTAAAATAAACACATGAATTCATGATTGCCTAGGCTATAGGACATTAGACAGATGTTGAAGAGATGGTGATGGTTTTGCCTGTTGGGAGAGCCCTCAGCAGGAGCACCATTGGCAGAGCTGCTGGACACCGAGGTGGCTCTCAAGGCTCTGCATCACCAAGAAGTGAAGGTGGCATAGCTTCTACCCCAAAACCTCAGCCTAATCATCTTACTGTGCAGAGAGCAATGTCTGGCTAAGATGCACACAAATCACCTAAGGAAAAAACAAGTCTCATCTTCCTGCCTCTCCTACATCTGATGGGAAAGGCATCAGCCCACGTAAGGACGGTTAGCTTTCTGCATAACCTGGGGAG
The DNA here is from genome assembly GCF_034619465.1 of Leptosomus discolor. Classification (NCBI taxonomy): domain Eukaryota; kingdom Metazoa; phylum Chordata; class Aves; order Leptosomiformes; family Leptosomidae; genus Leptosomus; species Leptosomus discolor. Next base: position 96,534,634 of record NC_141391.1, on the reverse strand, counting down.
CGAGAGGCAGCACGGTGACTGTTTCTTCATTCACATGGTGAAAAATATGGTGCACAAGAGAATGCCATCTTTGGATGAGATGCATGCGTGGAGAGGGAGAGACCTATGAGCACCTGAATATGATGAGAAAGGCTGAAGAGTCCTGCTCCACAGTGTAAGGAAATCATTACTGACCACAAATCATTGGAAGAGAAAACAAAAGGAGCAGAAAGTGTCCATTGTAAGCGGAAAGGAGGAAAGAGGAGGTAATCAAGCAAATATAATTAGAGGGTCAGTAGTGGCTGAGCTGGGAAACAGAAGGGCAGCACAAAACCAGGATAACTTTGTATGACCCCTAGGAGATGACAAGGACAGAGGATTTTTGACAACAACTGAGGAAGACAGAGGAGACAGCAGTTTCACTAAGAAAAGAAGGAGGATATAAAATGAATTACTAAAAGGACTGAAAATCTTCTTAGTTTGAAAGGAAAAAGTTGAGCTTTAAATATTGATTATATTTTAATGCTATCTCACAACAAAGCTCCTGAGTCCAAGCAAGCATCCCGGCTAGATCCTAATGCCCTGTTGGGAGGTTACCCTCCTCCCCGTCTCCTTGCCTGCTGGGAAGGAGACGTGCCCATGGGGGCCAGCTGGGAGCTGTGGTGTGCTTGGGACCTCCTTGGGCATGTGGCCTGATGCCCTGCAGAGATGAAGTAGGCTGATACAGCCATTCGGGACAGTGGGATCACTCCAACTTCTCTACTGTCCCCATGGCTCGGGGCTGGTGACACCATGTACACAAGTACCACTCCAAGCAGTGCCTGGAGAGTAACTGAGCTCAGAGCTGTGGTGAGCATGCACAGAGGCTGAAGCAGCATTTCTAGTTGCCCTCTGTCCCCATGGCTGGCAGGGGCAGAGCCTTTCTCCTGGCTTTGCCTAGGAGATTCCTTTTAAAGGGCTTTGACCCAGCACTGGGTGAAATGTCAAATGCAAGCAGGTAGCAAAAACGCCTTTGGGCATGAAGCACTTAAAAAAGCATGTTTGCATTTTAAACAGTGCTTATGCTCCCTTTTTGGGATAAAGGACCTCTCTGCAAGAAGCCCAACTCCTACGCTGGAGCATGGGGCTGTCTCCTCCCAGCAAGCAGCTGGCTGGGGAGGCAACTGGCTGGGATGGATTCAGCTACACAGCATGGCATGGTGCTGGGCTGAGAAACTGGTTGGGGTCTCACAAGCCATGTAGCTGTGTCAGCAATGGGCTGGCCCCCAGCTAGGTAGCCCCATTTAGCAGGAGGAGAATGGGGGACCAGCACCGGATTATTTCTGAGGCACAAGCCTGGACCTCATTCTGCCCAGGCATGTGGCTGGCCACTGTGCTTCTCCCCGCTCGCTGCTCCTTCTATGCTCCAGGCTGTACAGGTGGCCCTGGGGCAGCCCGTGACACTGCTGGAGCTGCTTTGCACAGCCTTGCACTGAAAATGTGAATTCACTGGTTGGAAGGGTTGGACACGGCATGAAGAGCTGCAGTGGCGCAGGATGTATTTTACTTTGCTTTTGTTCCTGCATGTCCCTGTGGAAGGCTAAGCCCTGCAGCTAGAGACTGTCTCATCAACCTCTTGCATACATTTTGGAGGATGACCAGCTCCCCTGAAGGAAGGCAGGAGGGCATCTAGTTAATGTAACAAAGCACCTGAAGAAAAAAAGATTCTGTAATATTTTAGTTCTACTTCTATCAAAACATCTATTAATATATTTCAAGACCTTCCATAGTTGTTTTCTCCTCCCTCCAGGCTAGTCTAACTCCAGTCATAATTTAGCATAAGGCATGAATATCTTCACTTATTTTACCCATAAAAGAAGAAAATTGGGAATTTGTTCAGACTGCCAGGAATCTGGAATTTGTTGATGAATGGACATTTGGCTGAACATAGTGAATTCCCAGCTAATTGAAAGCAGATAACGAAAGTAATGCATTTACCTTGAAAAACATGATTTTCTTAATAAATAATTGAAATGGCAATCTTCTGACAGATGAAATAAGAAAAAAATACTAAATAAATTCAGGATTAATTCCTGTCCTATATATTATAGCATACTTAACAGTCATACCTTATGAGAAGATTAAAAACTATAAATCTTTTCTTCAATATGATCCCAGAGAGTACTTTGGTCTAGAAAGTGCAAGGGCCATCCTGTTCAGGGGAGTGTGGTTTCAGTCATCATCAGCCCATGTTTCTGTCTCCAAATATCATATCTAGGGAGAAGAATGCAGAAGCCAAGGGAAGAAACCAACCTTGGAAAAATGTAGGGGGTGGCCAGCATAATCACAAACAACTGAAACAACTGAGTTAGCATCTTTGTAGGTGTTCACCTTTCTCATCTCTTTCCTCTCCATGAGGGTGGTCCAGTAAACCTGTTTCACATTGCACTGGTGGGGGACTGGCTAGATAATACACTTCAGGTAAGGTGCAATGATTTTCAGCTAAAGGGAGGTTAATATCTGAAAACACGTTAGCTTGAAACACTTGCAGATGATCTCAGCACACCCTCCATTTTAAGGAAAAAATAGCAAAGGATCCAAACAAAAGCGTATGGGTCCAAATACCCTGATCTGGGTAGGGCTATGACTTGGAAACCTTTCTGGATCTAGAAGTAGGTTCCTCCCATCTTTATGCAACAGGACAAAATTAAACCGCAGTTCTGAACTCCACCAAAGTGTAGGGTTTTTAGAATGCAAAGGTGTTGGGTTTTTTTTATAGCTTTAGTTTGGCGGTAATAGTTTGTCGTGGGGTTGTAGTTTGAGTGGAACAAAATGTTCACAGACACGAAACCTGACAATATTTAATCTGTAAAACTGCAAAACTTGGCCATACTAATTGGAAGCATTATTAATCTGGGTTAAGTTTGGAATTACTTTTCAATGAATTTGCAGCAGGTCATGGTTTTGGGCAAAAGCCATGGAACACTTGGTAGTTTCACAATTTTTAATGGGAAAAGGGAGAAAACTGTGGTGATTGTGCTTGAGTTGTGATTTAAGACTTCAGTCGTGGTCAGACTGACAGTCTGCAAGGCCATGTGAACTGAAAGAACAAGTCCTGCAAATGGAAACTTGCCCATTGAGTGCAGCACCTCACAGAGGTGCTTCCCGTTGGATCATCTCTTCAGCTGACAAGCAGCAAGAGGTGCATCCAGCTTCTTTGTAAAATCAGTGGGCCAGAAGTTCTACAAGGCCACAAAAGGAGCATGAGGAAATGGGATAAATGGTTTTGAACCTCTAGCTTACTTCCTACTAAATGTTCACTGATTTGCAAGATCTGTAAGTCCTATTAGCATGGGAAAATGGCCATACTCTCAAGTCAGCGTTAAAAGAACAGCTGCTGAAAAGCTTAACAGTGACTAAACATGGTGGCTGCACTAGCCAAGATGTCTTATTTTGTCTATCTGTAAAAGCATCTAGCTGATAAAAGCAAACAGTAACTTTGGGAATGTTTGAGCACTCTGTTGTGTAAAGAAAGGTCATCCTAGTTGTCTCATTGACGAGACAGTCTGCTGGACAAAAGACCCACTGAAAGCGTGTGTCATCACTGACAATCTGTTTTCTCAGCTTTTTAAGGTTAGAATAGACCTGAGGATCTTTTAGGCAGATCTTCATCGTAACTGAACCCATGGGACCTACCTTGGTTTCTTTCAGCTTGAAATTTGCTGATTCTGATATTTTATAATTTTTTGTTTGTTTGTGTGTTGGTTTTAATTTTTTTTAGGGAATCCTCCAATCTTTATTAGAAACTGGTCAATAACAAGGAGTCTGTTGGTGAGTAATTCTGACAGTTAATTATTCTCGCCTCTGAAAAACAATGTCTTATTTCTGCCAGAATGAATCTAACTTCAGCATCGGACCATGAGATTTATTAAACCTTTGTCCAACAAGTGAAGGAGTCCATCTTCATGAAAGCCCTGCTGTCTGTGCAGCCATAACTCATCGGTATCAGGTCATCCTCGAGCCTCCCTTTGGACATGTCACAAGAACTGAGGTCTTGAGTGTCTCAGACGAAGGTATGCTTTCCTATCCTTTAACCAAGTTAGTGTGGATTTTTTTTTTAATCCTCTCCATTTTTTTTAGGACCGTTTTTCTGGACACCAAAACAATTGTAGGAGCCATCACACCATCATGAAACACAGAGGATACCTTGCTCCTTAAGGGACCCTGCTTTGCACAGCCAAAGGCTGTCTTGGCCTCTTTAGACTGAGCTTGAGTGCGGATGACTTTCTACCAGGATCTGGAAATCTCTTCAGAATCGTTGGCATCCTCACTTGGTAAGTCTGGCCTCCTTTGCTGTCCCTTACTTGTGCCCTGTTGCAGTTACGGAGCAAACTTGACTCATCTCCCAGATCAGCTGTTTACATCTCTGCCGTGTGAAGGGCGAAGAACCCAGCTCATGAGATGGGCCAATTCCCCAAAGACAGTTTTATTTGAGGAGCTATCAGTTGGTAAAATAGTCCAACAATATCATTTAATTCAGCACTATTACCTTTACCAATTAAACATGCTTCAGCATTATAAAATTATTTGGATAGGGTCTGTTTTTAATAAGTTCATGTTAATTTCAATGTAATTCTATTTTTTCCCCTTTAATTCATAATAGAATCCCCAAATACCCATTCTATTATTTTGTTCAGATTGATGTCAGGCTGACAGGCCTATATTTATTCATGTCATCCTAGTTACTCTGTTTAAGTGCTGGCACAACATTATCTTTTCTTCACATCTCTAACTTCTCTAGCGTTCCAAGACATTCAAAATCAGCAGCAGTGATTCAGTGAACATCTTTGCCTCTTGGATGCAAATTATTCAGGAACTGCCAATTAAAAATTTCTAAGTTTAGAAATTATTGTTATAAAATAAAGGATTGTTTTTCTTACATAAGATGTAATGCATTATCTGGCTTTTCCCCAAATACAAGTAGGAAATATTTAGTCAACATTTTCACTTCTTTGGGTTTATTATTAGTAGTCTTAGCATGTCCATTTAGAAGCAATGTGATATGTTTCTGACGATCCCATTTGTAGCTAACATACTTTAAAAACTCCTGCTGACCATAGATGCCTACTTGTGTCCTTTTCTTACCATACTGCTATAATTTACAGCCTGTAATATATATTCTTTACCATCAATTTACCTTTTTTTTTAATTAGTGACTTCTCTGGACTTAAGTTTTTAGTACAGGTTCTCAACTTACTAGACGTTAGAGGACACACCCCAGAGAGACCCCTTACAAAGAGCCAGCAATAAGCAAAGCTTTGACCAAGGTCAAGCCTTATCAGACACCAATAGTCACTATAGTGGTGAAAGATATTCCTCACAAACCAGGATTCATTAATCTTCATAGTCACTGATCTGCTGTCATTGAGCAGTTGTCAATCATCCACGTTTCTCTCTTTAAATTCTTCCTTGTGATATTTTAAGTTTTATGAAGCCAGGCTTTTCAAAATACCCAATCCTGGCTGGGGCTATATGATGATAAGCCCAACAAACATCATCCAGCCGTGATGGCTTATATCTATGCACTCACTAGTTTGCACTGTCTGATCTGCTGGTAACCTGTAAAGAAAAAAAATCTAGCAGACTGTATGTTGCACACCAAATTTTACACACTGTGTGTTATATACTGCGTGTTTTTAAGTCATGCTATGTCTTCTGTACAGCTGGACATGCCATAAATGTGTTGGTAGATGCAATGGGAGATCTCTCACTTACATTACACAGGCTACAGCACCCATGACAATGCAGGTTTTTGTCCCTGTGCATCATAATTCAGGGAGCTAAATTCACTCTTCCCTGTTGGCTTTGGAGTTGATGCTCGTTGTACCCATCTCAGACACCATTTCTGAGGACACTGATCTGTGACAATATAAGAACACTTGTTCCCAAGTTGCTAGAAACTTGGAAGCAGGCCAAAACTCCTTTCACAAACAGTCCAAGTCCTTCTCAGCTTTTGCTCAGCTGATTCTCCTGAAATACACAATAAAGATTGGTTTAAACATTCCAGCCATGGGAACCTTCCTGCCAGATTTCAGTGATAGTGAGCACGTCAGGCTTGTGTTTAGGAGCAAAAATTGTTCCCAACTCGCTGTACGAGCAATTACAGAATGTGTTCTCTTGGTCTATAAAGATTTTTTTCCTGAACTGTCTGATTTGTTTCTGAAGGAACAGTTGCATCTTCTCTTACTTGTCAACACTTTGCTCCAGCATGCCAGGAAGGTTGGTTCCTTCCTGAGATGGAGGCCGCCCAGCCCACCGCAGCCCCTGCACCAGAGAACAGCACCAGCTGAAACACGATGTAATGATAGCTGCTCTTGGCATTTTATAGTGGCCAATGGTAATTTTACTCATGAAATAAAGTTCCTAGCTGTTTCTCATGTAGCACAAGAGACAGCCTGTCTCAGTGCAGATTGAGTTATTATAATGAAGCAATCATCCTTTTACTGCCAAGCTACCCATACTCTGACAGGGTTGTGCCAAGTGATAAACAGAGACAATAGCAAATGCAGCTAAGATATTGGCAGGCTCCCTCCAAAAAGTCCCCTCAGGTCTTTACAGAGGCATGGAAAGAGAGTGTAGGTTGGACCAATGTTCTGTGATAATTAGGATGAGGATAAAGAAGTGAAACATGAGGTCATTCTTCTCCGAATGCTTAATTCATTCATTACGTTTATTAGGATAGTCTGGCTGCTTTTCATATTGATTTAATGGAAAAGTGTCACTTCTGAAAATTCCAAGCTTTATTTTCTTGTTGATATTCAGTTTTGGGTGAAGAGCACAGAAAGACTAAGTTACCTTGATCCAAACTGGTCATCTATTAGCAAAGGCTTATTCTGCCTTTTGTACGTGTTTGTTGGATGATAACGGTAAGGCTGAGGCCAGCCATCTTAAAAATCATTCTCCAAAATTAAACCAAGTTGTACTTGGGGCCTCAGTCTTCCTTTCCTATAGTAGGTGTCCACACAATTTTCAGTTCTAATTAACCACCATTACTCATTCTCAGCAGCCCCAAACTCTGTGGGCAGCGCTGGTCCCCTCAGCAGGACTGCCCAAACTGTGTGAGACTGGCAGAATGCAGGCCTAAGGCAGCGCATCACTTTGCACTGAAAATGTGGTGATTTGATCCATTTCTTTAGATTTCAGAGTCTGAGAGAGAGAACAACGCAATTGTCGCAGCTCTTCCTTTCCAACTGTCCTACCAGACTTGGAATGCTCTTCAGCCATTTGGGAAGGTATTATACTTGCAAATCCATTTATTACTTTGACTTTGGCATTCTCATTAGAGCCCTGGCTGTACATCTGAACTATTACCCCAGCTCAGTTTACCTTCTTGTAAACTTTGCTGATATGTGAAGTGTTGGATGGGTCCTGTGTAAAGCATATTGTCCTATTAAAACACATTTAAAGAGTCTTGTAAACCCTGGAGATTAACCCCAATGTTTATGGAGAGTTATAGATGCTAATTCTTGCATACTTGTCATTCCAGAGCATGGCCTGGTGGCAAACATTCTTGCTACCCCACAGCATTTACGTCAATGGGATTTGTCGATGCTCTGATTCCTTAGGACAGAGAAAAGAAATGGTGGGAAAGTGAGGAATATGGGCATTTACCATCCTGGACTACATTAGTTGGTCATAAAATGTTATAGCTATCTCATAACAGGAGACTTCAGACTGGGAAACAGAAGAAGGACCTTCCCCAGAGGACAGTTTCGATTAAGAGCACATTGATAAGAGGTGGTCTCGTCCTGCTGGAAGAAGAATTTTCGCTTTCAGTTTTTGTTAAAGTTCCTGTGATGGGGCGTATCTGTGTATCATCTCCTCTCTCCCTGTCCTGCCAAATACACTGAGTTGGCAGCAGCAACCCCACAAACCTTGAGCTTTCTCACCAGCTGTAGGCATCTTAATCTGCCCAGCACCCACCAGTTTCTTCTCTTCTGAGTTCAGCAGATTTTTAACATCTACAAGCTTCTGTCTGGTGGTGCAATACTAAACAAAGAAGTGATGAACTCAACTGTTTGGTTATATGGGTATAACTGTAGGAAAATATGTTCTGTGTATTCATATAAGTATGTATATATATTGGTTCAGTGCATTCACATGTGTGGGTGTGCACATATATATACATGTACATGCACACACGCACATGTATACACACAGTTCAGTGCATATTTATTTGGCTAAAATAAACCTGAGCAAATTCAGTTTCACTGAGCTAATGCCTAACTATACCACTGCCTTTGTTGATATCTTAAACAAGTAACTTTGTAGATCTCCATAAAGCTAACCCTGGCAACTTTTTGGTGGAACAGAAGGCACATTTTGGGTGATATCATTTCTTTAGGAGACAACAGATATATCAATTACAAGACTCAGTAGAGCCACAGCTAGCTCAAGAATTTGAACTTTATGGATAGATGGACTTTTTGGGGAGAGCTGAGGTTTATGAGAGAAACCACCATGGAAGGAGATGATGAGGACGGAAAGGTAGTGTAGCTCTGACCAAGTGCTTTGGGAACAGCTGCCATCCAGGAAGGTTGTGAGGGGTACCTGCAAGGAACTCCTTTCCTGATGTTGATTATTCCTGTCTTCAAGAGAACAGGTCTTTATAGTTTGGTTTTTTCTTTTTGCCTAATTTGATAAATAAACAGGTGGCATCAATAAATCAACTGGCTTTATTATCTTCTTAATTTGATACGATCTTCTGGATTCCAAACTTTGTCTGACCACTGTGATTGAGTGAGGTAGATGGAAATTAGTCATCCTTGCACTAGCCAACTCAAGCCCAATTTTTTTGATGGAGAAGGATTCTTTGAAGCTTGAATGAAGATAAAAAGTGCTCTATACAATTGGGAAACCAAGAGGCAATAATAGGACAATTAAAGGAAAGCAGATCACAGAGGCTTTTTTGGTGAGACTGTTACTTGACAAAGCTGGGCTAATAATTTGTCAGCAAAAATCAGCCTGATGAATTTAATCTTTTTTTATCTTTTTAACGTGTTTCCCAGAGAGCTTAGTATTTTGAATGCATTCATTAATCAACAATGCTTTCTGGATAACTTCTGAAAAATATTTCTTACTCTCTTGGCCCAGAGTGGGTCACAGTGAGTAATAGATATTTACAATGGTTTGGTTGCCTGCTTTGCCATGTAGCATGCTTCTGCTATCTGCCCAAGGAAGTACAGCTTAAAGAATCAGGTTTCTAGTAATATACCTGTTACCCAGCTATATCTATGATGTAGCATCGAGGGAGGTACACTCACCTATAAGAAGATTTTATGTGCAATATAGATGGTAAAAAACACGTGCTCCCTTTGGCTCTTGGAGCGTGTTTGGGCTCCTGGTTTCCAGTGGTAGTTAAATCTTTGGAAGCTCTTTCCCTTAATGCCTTTGCTGTAGCCAGTCTCAGTAAAGAGATATGACTGAGAGAAATGTGTGAAATAACTCTTGGCTCCATGATGACCTGCCTGCACGTCCCTAACGTTTGATTGTGCTCCCAAATTTAAAACCTAAAAGGATGCCCTTGTAAAGAGCCACAGGCATCCAGCTCTGGGTGGTGTTGAGCACAGCCACTTTACACAGATGTAGCATGCAGATAGTGTTTTTTTCCCCAATGTTTAGTCCAGTCAGAAATACCCCCCAACTATCTTATGATTACCTAGTGCTTCTAGGATTTGCCCTGCCTTGTTAAAAAAAAAAAAGAGAGAGAGAGAGAGAGAGAAAAGAAAAAAATATATGGACAAAATGTCATCCAGTGTTCACTTCTTAGCATTTAAAACTGCATCTGCACTACCTTGCAGATTGATTCTTGGGGCACTTGTGGGCAGACTGTCTCCTGACTGTGCTATGAAGCTTCAGGTGCACCCTCAGATTGGACTGTCTTGTAACTCCTGGGAGGAACCATGGGTGCACATGGCGTTTCAGGCCCTGCTTATAGCGCAGCCTGTGAGCAGCAATGCAAAACTCAGCAAAATCTTTTCTATCAGATTTTTTTGGTTATACTTTACAATAATTACACTCTCCCATGAACAGTTGTGTGGGCACTGTGGGGAAATTTTACTGATAATGGTTGAATTTCACCTCTCACACTTCAACAACAACTCATTTAAGAAACTTGTCTCATGCAGGAGCAGCTTCTGTGTCTTGCTGACCCACAAGCTGGCACTCAGAGCACGGGTTACGGTGAAAATGAAGCCATAACCCCAGCAAAGAGCTACATACAGTTTTGCCTTTGGATGACTAAGAAATTTGAGTTTGTTATCTCAAATAGCTAAAATGCAGAGAGCCAAAATTACTTCATCTTGGAGCAGTGCAGAATTGGATGAAGACAGCTCCTCCACAGAGGGAGAAGAGGAAAAGCTCTCCTTCCCAATCGTTCATTAATTTCATGCCTGACATAGGATGGCCGATGGCTTTAAATAACAAATCCATTCATTGCATTTGCTTATAGGAGCTGACTGCAGTGGCTGAGCTTGCTGCAAGGCATGCATTTCCCATGGCTGTGCAGTATCCTTCTGAGCACCACAGTTTGGACCCTGAGGCTACCAAAACAGCAGCCAGGCATGGGCTAAGTGCACTGCACGCTGCCTAAGTAGACAATCTTCCCCCCAAAAGAGAGAAAAAACTGTATAACTGGTAAAGGATTCAGTGACAGAAGGCTGGCAAGTTTTGCTCTTATTCTGGGAGCCATAGTGGCACCTCGGGGTTGGTCTTCCCACTGTTTTTCTCTCAGTGGAGTTAATTTAGACCTTTGTAAAAAGTATTATGTGCAGGCCCCACATGCTCCACTTGAGCAGAATTTCTTCCATGGTCACAGCAGGTCTTTGTGAGAGCAAGGGTGATCATGGGAGCACCTGCAATCTCACTCCTTGCATGTGCCCATAGGGAGAGGAAAAGCCTCCGGGCTGCTGTGGGGGGGCTCGCTCTGCAAAGGCCTTGGTGCCGAGGTGAGGTGGTCGGCAGCAGAGATTGGACTTTCAGCATTAATTCAGGATTTCCTAGTCACTAACAAATGTACCTTGACTGGATCTGGTTTGTTTCTTCCTTAGTGAAGAAAAGAGAAGATGTTGTTCTTCGGATCTATAAAGAAGACTAATTGGGAAGAAACCAGCAGAGCTGAGTGGCTTACAAGCTAAAGTGACACACAGCAATTGAGTTTGGTCTGGGTGAATGATTGCTTGATTGTGCAGTTACTGGAAAACATGTGGTTTGAGTGGCAGTGCAAGCTGTTTGTCATAAAGCCTTAGGAGGCACTGGGTTCCTGCTAACCATAGGCTCCTTCACATCCGCTGATGGGCAGGGAGCCTCCAGAGGGCTGTGCAGGAATGCCAGATGCATGGCAAAGAGTGGTAAATGATGTGGACCCCGAGGATGCTGGCTGGCCTGCTGGGTGCCCAGCAGTGGGAAAGCCAGCTGGCATCCCTGTTGGAAGCGCAGGCTTTTTGTGGAAGCCAAGGCTGCAGCATCACCAAGTGAACAAAAAGTGGCAGCCTCCAATGAAAACAATATGGTGGACTGAATGAAATCAGTAAGATGTTTATGTTGCTTAGAAACGTGCCACTCTGCCCTTCTGCTTGTGAGGGCATTGAGGTTATAGCCTGCAATGACAACCACAGAGACAGCAACCAGTAGCTCATTGTTTGTGATGAAGGCCCCGTGTTGTTTGTTGTAACAAGCAATTGTTTGTTGCGATTAGTCTGTGATTGATTATTAAAAAATCTGTTGCCTGTTTTTAAAACAGACTCTTTCTCCTGCACCTGAGCTTGTGGTGTGGGGCTTAGCTGGCTGAGCACAGGACGGGGAGGCTGCTGATAGGTTGTCTTGGCTTTGGCACTCATATACCAGCTCCTGCCTGCCTGGGCTTGGATTAGTGTTGAATGGGCTGTGGCTTAGCTGGGGCTGCCCACAGCTGCTTCCCTGCTTTGGCTCTGCCTGGTGACTCCTTCAGATGAGGGGGGCTGAAGGAACAAGTCAGCCAGCTTGTCTGGTCTGACCCCTGAGTGGCGTTTTCCTGCTTGGATGAGCATAGCAGAAGAAAGAAGGTGCAGATCATGGGAAAGTGGTGAGATCCTCCCTCAATGAGCCAATTACTCAGACTTTCCCCCTCTGATTGTGTCAGGTGCCTCTTTCAAAAACCTTAACTCACACTGTTAGGAGTTTAATTTTAGGCTCATGCCTCCCACATATGGCTTTTATACTGTGGGAAGCCTTCAGACATATCACACTTAATCTGTTTATCCTTACTCATTTTCTTGCCATGCTCGATATTTGTTTTTAATCAAGAACAACTTTTGTGTCTCATGCATTCATCCAGCTAAATGATAATGTGCAGTTCTGCTCCAAGAAGTCAGTATGAGCTTGCTGTGTCAGTTCAAAACCAGGCCTGCTGAGTTGGGTGGCAATATGGCTTTTTCTTCTGCTACCCCTGAGCAGCCAGCACAGTTCTGAGGCAGCAAAATACATTGTATTTTATTTTACTGCCTCATCAAAAGAAATGACAGATAAATTCCCTGTCTGTGGCTAGTTCGTGGCATTTTGAGGATGCTTGTAGGACTTTTCCTAGGAGGGGAGTTAGTAAAGCCAGAAAGATTCCTGTTTGAGTGACACTGTCCATCTGCTCATTAGAAAAACCACAATGAGCGAAAGCTTGGCCCTTCAGAAGACAGCAAGAGCTTTGCTACAGACTTTCATAAAACCAGGATTAAACTCACCTACTTTTACAAAAATAAAGCAAATTTTGCACCCAATACATCTGACATGTTTCTCATTGAATTTACTGGTAGCTGAAATGGGATCTTGGGTCTGAAAGATAGTAAACTCAGAGCCACAACCGTATTTCACTGGGAAGCCTATGGTCTCATTCCGCAGCTGATGTTGCCAAGGCAGAAGTACGTGGAAGACAAATGCAGACGTTTTACCTCTGTAAACCTTGGAGTCAAACTGGAGGAAGATCTGGATTAAAAGAAAATAGTCATTGAAGCCGTGATGGAGAGAAAGGAAAATGCTTGTTCACAACATGTATCCATACAAGCATGAATTTGCAGGGTGTTAGAGGAAATACCTTCTGTGAAAGCCGCTTTGTAAAAAAAAAGATAAGGAAAAAAGGTATATGAGGTTTTTTTGTTCAGCCATCACATTTTAATCTGCTTCTTTACTTCTGTTGGCTATTTCAGGGAATGTGAGCTGTTTGGGAATACCTGACACACACATCAGGTATTTTCCATGTCAGAATCACCATTTAGGAGATATCATTATGTTTTTCAGCACTCATTTTTATCTGTTAGTGAAAGAGATGAATGAATGAATCTACATTCCCAGCAGAGCTGCCAGGGTGGGATGGACATCTTGTATACAGACAGCCTCCTCACAGATGCTGCCAGACACCAGAGCTTTAAAACTGCTTATCTTTCACCTTCCATTTTTGCATACAAAACACCCTGCAAAAAGTACATGCTCTGGAAGGGTCAAGGGTTAGGTGAGACATAACTATACCTAATTTCTTTTTTACTCTCCCCCTCTCGCAGAAACCATCCTCCAAGGCTTTTATTTTAACATCAGCCTTCCTCTCCTTTATAAGGGCTGTTTTCCTGTGTGGCCAAGTTTTACAGCACCCTACATTGACATTGGTCTGTTCCTTCTCTGCTCCTTGGAGCATCAGCTCTGATATGGGTGACCAAGAAGGGCTGCACAGCAGAGCTGCAGCATGACACTGCCAGTGCACAGCGGGAGAACAGGGCGCATGTGGGCTGCCGTTTCACTCAGTCATAGATACAAAGACAAGCTTTAGCTGATCTATGTGTAACCCCTGGGTGAGCAAAGCCCTGGCCTGGTGCTTATTATCTTTTTGGGGCCTGAAGCCTTCATGCTGCCTCAGTTCTCATGTGGCTTCCGGGGCTGACAAATTAAAAAATTACCTATGTTTTGCTTTTCTGGAAGATGCTACAGTCTTGGGACAGCTCGGAAAGTGGTGATGTTACAAAAACCAGAGAGTGGCCATGGGACAGCTGGAAGGGAAGAGATGCTTAGTCAGATGGTTTGCTTTTCTCTGGGCCAGAATTCCTCCCCTGCTGAAGAGGTATCCCAGTATTAAGTCAATGTGTGTCCTGTTATGGTGACAGACAGTTTTGGTTTTGGCTTCTATCAGCACCTGCATAACCCAATGACTACTTCTTTACAGTAGTAACTATTAAGGACTCAAACCATCTGACATTCCATAGATGGGTGTAAGAACTGACAAATAAAAAATCCATAACATCAGTAAAACTTCTAGAACAAGGATGAGATTTTAATTATTTTTTTATTTCAGACAGAAATAAAACCCACATTTTTAAACTTTGATTTTCTTCTATGTCGTTAGCTAAAGCAACTATAATCCTAGGTTAAAATAAAATATCATTCTGAAGTCCTCTTTAAGGTAGTCTTACCCACATTTCAGTCAGGTACTGAAGAAGCAAAACAAAGCAAAGCAGCTTTTCAGTCTTGTAAATCAAAAAGCTTTTCCCATCATACTAAAGCTTTGTGCCAGAATTTATTTTAAAGATAAATGTATGCATATGCTCTGCCTGAAACACCCACAATTGCTAGAAAACACAGAGAGCCTTTGAAGGATTAAAAAGCGCATGGGACCTGCAAATAGACCTTGGCTAATAAGGGGTTTTTTTCAGTTCATTAGCGGTACTGAAAGAACTAAACCAGTTTGTTTCAGGATGTCCCAAAACGAGAATATTCAACGTGTTTTGGACAAACAGAGAGTGAAAAAAATCATTTGTGACTGAACAAAATGGCTTATTATGCCTGAAATCAAACATTACAAGTATTTAAGTGAAGCTGAAACCTTGTTTTCAGTCACGAAAGCATGGCATTTCATCTTAAAAATACGAACATCCAATTGTTTTTTCACTTTGTCAGGGGTTTTTAAGGTCTTATTTTTCTGACCAGTCCAACTAGGCAATGTTGGACATAAATTAGAACTTATTGTTGTTGATCTGTGTCAGCATTTTCCAGGAAAAATCTGTAGCCATAAATGCCATCCACCTGTCCAGCCTTCGTGGTTTCTACCATGATGTTACCTTCTTCTACTTTGTATAAGTGTGACTCACTAATGATATGCAACTGTTAGGAAATTATCACAAACTCTCAGTCTCACAGCAGACCTCTAGTTTTTCATCCATCTAGGGTAATATCGTACTGAAAGAAAAAAAAAAAAAGAAAGATACACTGGTCTCTTCTTTGGGAGAAGGTTTTTCTCTGAAGTGTCAAATCCCTCTCCCATGCAGCTACGTGAATCATGGAATCTGCTAGGGCTGCCTGGCATGAATAAGTTTGTAGACCCTCAAGCAAACAAGTTCTTGAATGTTGTAATCAACTAGCATTTTTAATGGTGGGAAATCTTCCATCTTGCAATTGATGTTTATCTAAAATACGTTCTACAACAGACTTTTACCATCCAATCCTGAGGTTATGCAGAAAGCTATTGAAATCACATAATACATGTTATTTTGCATAACAATGTTTTATGTGCAGCACATATTCCAAGTTATTTGCTCTGGAAAGACCTGTGGTAAAAGATATGTTGACCTTAGTAACGTTTCCTTTTTTTTTTTTTCCTTTATTTGCAATGTGTATGATTATTGAAGAGCCAGCGCTTTCCTATCTGTGACAGCCTTGCATTTGTGAGCCAGTATGGGAACAGAAGACACATATAATGGGGAATGAATATATGTCAACTTCATATTTCTTTCTGGCATATTAATGCACATCACGGGGTGAGATCCTCGGTTGCTGAATATTGGGCCCCCGTGTGTTTCCTCTGTACAGTGTACTGTGAAGTGCAATGGCTGTAATGCAACAACAAAGGAAACCCACTAAGCCTGGAGCAACCGCAGTGTTTCATGAGCCAGAACATGAACACAGTGGTGTTGCCAGGGCTGTTGAAGCAGCTGTGCAGACTCTCGATCCCTGGGGAGTTCGGCGTTGCACCTCAATCAATGGAGATAAGGACTTTGTGAGAGTCAGCATTTGTGTTAATTAGAATAACTGAGATGCTTGCCCCTTTTTTCTTTTGATCTCTGTCATCCATGGATACGTATGCTCAAGCTGCAGAATATTCCATTGACTGAGAAGCCCATAGTTCTTTTTGTTTCTTGGTATTGTCCCACGAGACTAGCTCCCTGGACACAGTGGAGGAGAATTTTCAGAGGGTTACTCAAAATCTTTTCTTGGCTGGAGATTGTGTACAGCCCCAGGAAAAAAACGCAGAGGAGGGCATGGAAAAGCAGTAGACATTAAAAGCAGTATCACATGCTTCTCTTCCGTTCTCAGAAACCCTGGTAGTATACTGTGCTTGTTCTCTATGAAGAAGAGGTGGTGGGGGTGAGGGCAGGGGGGCGCATCTTTCAGTTCGCTGAGGAAATGACTTCTCTCTGCCCTTCTCCACATAGGAATGGGAACCCTCCCAGGAAATCTAAAGGGATGCACAGTCCCAGAAGGATGTGCTATGGGTAAAATACAATGCTTTGTACAACTTAAGAAACGTAGCAGACGTGCATTAAATCATGTCCATTGATGGGAAAGGCATTTCTACCCTGGGTAAGATCGTGGTTCTCCAGATTTACTGCCCAGCTGTGGCGGGCTCATGGAAAGTCATGACTATTCTGCTATGAGCTGTGTTGCAGAGGTGGAGAAGGTTCACACCTGCCTCAGGCTTGACCAGTGTCAGAGGGCAGTGTAACTCTCTGACATGATCCAATTCTGGACTATAGAGGACAGAAAAGGGGCCTGGAAACAGCAGGTTGATGAAAAATCCAGAAACCAATTTAAAAAAAAAAAAAAAATTCCTTTCAGTTCCAGAGAAGTCGAGGCTCCTGTGGGAGCTCAGTTCCTGTTATTGCATTATGATGCTGCCTGCAGGTCCTACCAAAATGCCAGCAGCCTGATGTGGCTGGCATATTAGTGGTAGAACCAGTTGCGGTGACCTTCTGGCCAGCAGTTGAGCAGAGTGTACAGAAAACAGATGCAGAGGGTACCACTGACAGGCAGTTGCTAGAGGGGTAAGCTCTTGCTGTTTCATAGTACACACTACAGTATAGAATTGCTTAAGGTACAATTTTATCGTGTCATGTTCCAGTATTCACCCTGGCTGAGGAAGACTATGCCTGACAATGTGACATGTGAATATTGGGGGTTTTCTCCCATGGGTACCATTGTGCAAAGTGACAACCTGAGCCTGTCACCAGGACTTTGATGGTCCACACAGCCCTTCTGGGCTTCCTATGGCACTGCAGTGGCTATGCTGGAGATCTCTGGGAGCTAGGGCCTCTCACCAGCCAGAGTGGCTAGAGTCTTGCTTCTTTATCAAAAACTTTCTTCCACAAGAAGAGCAAGGGAAAGAAATGTATGAATGAGGGGAGACTGAAGGACAATATAAAAGCAGCCAAGGTGCATCGTGTGAGTAAGAAAATCATTGGACATGTCAGTCTGTACAGTGCGGCACCCAGCCAAACTGTGATACTGTGCACTTTTTATCATGAGCAACAAAGTAAATGAACTTCATGGTGACTTTGCAAGTTTTTAAAAAATTGCAGGCAGAGAGGCATGTCATGTGAAGCACAGGGAAAGTAACTGAGATTTCGGTTTTCCAAAGGCAAGCAAGCATGGTTTAGGCAACTGCCAGAGACATACATGATCTCCCCCTCACCCTCCTATCCCCAAATGAGTGGTGCTTGCCAGAGACAACCCCAGCTGATGATACGGGGGGGGAAGGTACCCTGTCCTCACCCTCCAGACTGGCATCTGTTCATAGGAAGAGAGTCCTGAACAACAGCAAGAACCCCCCGCTCAAGCTTTCTCAGCTGACTGATTCACTCCTTTTATGGAGCTAACCCATCTGCACACATCCTTTGCTCCACAGTCAGATATGGTTTGCTGTTGTCTTCTTTTTTTTTTTTTTTCAGTAGAGTGTGCTTGCTCTATGCCAGGCCAGCCCCCCCTGGGGTGCTGTGTGGCAGACAGACTGACACCTGGGTCTGGTCCTTCCCATTGTGTGTGCCCAAAGCCCATCATGGCACCCTTGAAGGTTCAGCATTGCCTAAGAAAATCATACATTGAAATGTAGGGCATAGGACTTGGTCTCCATTGCTCCTTTCACCAGCGATGTCAGCTCAGAGCAGGGGTTTCATGGAAGCTGGTAGCTCTGGCGGATTTGGATCTTGGTAAAGAAGAGGGTGGGGCTGCAAAGCTGTAGACAGGGAGAGTGGGTGGGTGGCCTAGGGGGTAGGACCTCCCTGCTCTGAAGCAAGCCCAACTGTATCTGCATCGCCCCTGGCAGCCTACTCATTCCCAAGCATTTTGGACCAACTCCCTAATTCTGTGCCTGAAGTCTCTTGGAGATCCCCAGCATAGCCACCCCATGCCAGCAAGTCTGTGAATTTCAGCATTTAATATTGTTCTGAGTATTATTTACAGCAGAACCCTTTTTCTGCCCTAAAAGAATTATTCCTTCATCCTTTCTGCATAAATCATGTGTTTCAGTCCCTTGCAGCTCCTCTGGCTCCTCTTTCCTATGTGCTCCCATCTGTCCATGTCCTCTGCAGAGCCTGGTGCCAAAGTCTGGGTGCAGGGCTGCTGCTCAGGGCTCCTCAATGTAGAGCAGAGCAGAGTAATTGTTTACAGTGCTTGCTGGCATGTCCCAAAATGACATTTGCCTTTTTCAACAGTATCACATTGTCGATTCATGCTCGCTCCCTGCTTCGCTCTGAACCCCGGACCGGTTTGCACAGCAGCCCAGTCCATCTTGCCAGCTTATCCTTCTTCTGGGCACCCAAGTTTTTGCTACTGAATGCCGCCCTCCAGATACCTCTTGCTGAGTTTCACCCTTCTGATTGCAGATCTGTTTTATTTTGTTTTATGAGGATGGCTTTGAATTCATAGTTTTGTCTGTGAAAGTGCTGCTCATGCCTCTCCAGCCTCACGCTATTGAAAATCTTACTTAAACCAAGATATACCACATCTACAGCGTACCCCTACTCACCAGCCCTGTGACCCTGCCAGAGAAAAAAAATCAGTTGATTTGATGTAAGTTGCTCTGCAATTTCATATTGCTCTTTCCCTTGTTATCCTCTGAGAGTCACAGACTGATTGTCTAATAATTTGGCTGAGTATTTTTCAGGGTGTCAGACTTTGGTTGACTTCTCTGTTATTCCCCAGGTGGTCTTTCTCTTCCTTTCTAAAGCCAGGTACCATGCTTTGCCCTCAGTTAGTGAATCTCACATCTCAAAATTCATTCACACCTGGCTTATTGGGATCACTCTCCCTGGGATTGTCAGGAGTGCAGGCAGTATGCAATGAGTAGATGGCCAGTCACATAGGTAGATCTACACACACTTACTGGCCAGCATTCAATGAGCCGTGTGTTCTCAAAAAGCAGTTTGCTGCTTTCCAACACGCAGCAAAAATGTTGTCATAAGAAGAAAGGCTGCTGCAAATAAGTCAGGTCAAAATCTGCTGTGTAATTCTGGGAGCTGGATTTGTCCCACAAAAGCTGGATCCCCAGATACAGGTCTGGGAGTGATACCTGAGCTGACCAACAGAACTGCTGTCTTTTGCTGTATTTTTGGATATTTCACAGCACGTTAGCTTCTCCAAAATTAAAAAAAAAAATATATAGTGCAACATCCTCACATTCACCTTTTCTAAAACGTCTTCTGGTAGAGTTCTCCCTCATTCCCTTGAGATTCACTGCTGAGTTTTCTGAATTTGGGAATGATGTAATTTCCTTGATCTTAGCCTGGTCCCCCAGCCACCTAATCCTGTGCTACTTGCACCTACCCACATGACTTAAATCCCTGTGCGATACTTTTTACAGACGTCTTCTTTAAAGATAAACATATGTTATAATAAAATAACACATTACTCTCGCAGGCCTTCACACTCGTTAACACTCATCTGGATCTATGCAACCTCATTTTTATGTCTATAATTTTATTTCCATAAATTTTAAATCCATACCTTGGCTGTAGGATTTAATCACAGGTAACTAATGCCTTTCTTTATGAATCTTACTATGGGTGCACTTAACTGTAATGCAGAGTACAAAGCGCAAGAGAAAAATTCTTTCCTGGGGACCATATGTTAAAAGAATAAAGCTCTGACTTAATGCTGTAGCCTTGCAGAGTAGCACAGTGAACAAACCACTATTAAATCATGGGATAAATATCGACAAGTTCCAGAGTATTGTCTAAGCCTGTTGCTATAGTGATTTGAAATTTTGTTCTATCAGCTACTTAAAAAAGGGGATGAAACAACACGTTGGTATTTAAATCTTCTTAAATTTGCTGCATTGGCACCACCTGCTTTTAAATTCTTTTAAAAGCGGAGCATGGGCATCTCTAGGCCAAGTTACTCTGTATAGGCTTCCACCCTGGAAATTATTTTTTCATATTGATGGAGAAGAACAGTCTTTTCCCTGCTCTCTCAGCTGATGCTTTAAGGTTCACAGCTCCAAACCAGATGACACTGCCTATATATTAGGTTTATAATTTCGTGTGAAGGTTAAGTGTTTTAATGGTTACTCACAGAAGGGCACTGGGTCAGGTAGCGAGCTTTCCTGAGCAGTCAATGTTGAGGCTCCTGAGCACAGCACAGGAAGGCATGTGTCATCCATAATGCATGGACTACCCCTGAGCAGACTTTCTGCAGTGCGAAAAGATGGTGTGAGTGCATTGGGGAACAGCAGAGACAAAGGTCAGGAACCTGGGCAAGCCTGAGGGGACGAGATTAATTGTAGGGTGTGACAAGGGATCCAGTGTTGACTCTTATCCTACTTACTAGGAATGAGCTGAGGCAACTGTGTGAGG
Organism: Leptosomus discolor; assembly: GCF_034619465.1. NCBI lineage: Eukaryota > Metazoa > Chordata > Aves > Leptosomiformes > Leptosomidae > Leptosomus > Leptosomus discolor. The sequence goes on along the minus strand of NC_141391.1, from coordinate 96,513,764 downwards.
CTTGTGTCCCTTAGCAGGACTTGACAAACTGACCAGTAATAATTTTTCCTTGTTTCTTATGCATTGCCTTCCATACCCTTAGTAAATCACAGTGCAATCTTCTGAGAATGCATCAGTCCCTCCTGCATGTACAAGTTGTCACAAAGTGTGTGTAAATTTGAGAAAAAGTTTCTTTTGCATTTTCTCTGATGTAGACAATATTCTTTTGCCCATCTGGTTTTTACTGCTACTTTTATAACCAGAGGTCTCATGCTAGGTAGTTTCTTAGGATTTTATAGTTACTCTTTCTTAATATAAAGCTGTAGTTTAATTCAGCATTTTGTAATACTAAGGCTCTGGAAGGGAAAGGAAAGTGCTTTTCAGTCTGTGGTACACACATTGTGCTGGTCTGTAAGGCAGCGGGCGGGTGGTCTGTGGATGGATAAAAGAAGTAAGAAAATCAAAGCACACCCATACACATCCAAGAAACAAACAAACAAGGAGGGGAAAACAGACTTAAAAATTAACATCTGATGTTTAGCATCTATTGCATTTGGCTGCAGAGTTAAAGCAAATTGGCAGCACTACACAAGCTGGCTTTTGAATTTTTTCTTCAAAACGATGCATAGCTTTTGGAATAAGGAATGCTAAAAGCACTGTTGGGCAGTATTGCCCTTGCTGTCACATAAGAGTTGTGGAGACTGCAACATCACCATGTGGAATCTGGTAAGTGCCTTTGTCTAGATGTCTGGGGATAGCACAATTGCTGTTGTGTCTTTGATTTGGCACCATACTGCAAATCATTAAATAGATGGCTCTCTGCTCTGAAGTTACTGTGTAAGGGCCTTTGATGGCAAAGACTGATAAAAGTGCCTTCATCTGCTCATGCAAGCCAGGATTTGTCACTCTGGTGAGTTTTGGTACCTGCCTGGGCACACTCACTGACCCGCAACTCTCTGCAAGAGCAAGCCTGGAAGAGTTAAATCTTTCCATCACCAGTGACTGACTCCCACCCCCTGGGTCCATCCTTTCTCTGAGGAGCAGCCTTTCCCCCTTGTCAGTGCTCAGAAACTGGGCAGCTGGCACCCTGCCCATGGCTCGTTTGTCAGAAACTGGGATCCTTTCTTTTCTGAGTGTGTGGCCGAAGAGCAGCTAGTGTGTCTGGCCTGGCCTGGCAACATCCTGCAATGTCCTGGGACTGAAAATGTTTCTCACAGCTCCAGTGACTTGCTGCTGGTGTGGTGACAGCCCTCAAGATCCACTGGATGACATCTTTTTTTTTTTTTTTTTTCTCTTTTTTTCCACCTTGCAGCCCTGACAGGTACAAATCTACTCACAGCTCATTAAGCAAGCTTTTTCACAAGGATGGGTTTTGCCCCCTCCTCTGCACTGATCTTGACATGCATCTCCCAGAAATGAAGACATCCTGGTGGAGGGAGTGGAAGGAAAGGTGAGCAAACCTCTGCTCTCACCCTAAGGACTGCTTACCCTCTGCAACCCTGACGAATGCCTCCGAGGTCTGCCCCCCTTTTCTGAATTTCATGCAAGGCATGTAAAGAGAAATTCAAATGGTCTTATCTGCACCTGCAACTCATCTGGAAAGTGCAACTCTGCAGCTGCAACTGAAAGGTTTGAGAACAATTTTTTAATCTACTCTGAAGCACATTTGCTTGGGCTGTTGGACAAATGGCTAGCTGAGTGATGGGGCCCACAAATGCTTTTGCACACTTGTTAGGTCTCATATTTGCAGGTATCCCCACATAGCTCTCATCTGGATCCTGACAAAGAGTTTATAGATATTCAAAAGGTGACAATCCAGTTATTTTTGCATGAATATGTTGTCTGGGCAGTAGTGAACTGTAGCTGCTACTCCAGCCTGGAAACTGAGGTAGTTTGTGTCTCCACACCTCCTTTTTCCACAGGAAACAATAGCAGACAATTTCACTTAGCATCGCCTACAACGTCCTGCTCCAGGCACTGCCAAACACCTCCTGTGCAAAAAGCATCTGGGGACCTTTCTCACAGCTACACACTGTAATGTGCAAATTTGTCTACTTGCCTGCATGAGGCAGCTGCCCTGAAGTGGCTGCAGAGGAGCTGCCTCTGAACCCTTCTCAGGAATGCCCAAGGTACACACCCTATCCATAGCCATTTTTAAGAGCTGCCTCTGATTGTTACCATAACGTGTACTTACTGGGCCAAACTCTCTGTTGGCATAAACCACGAGAGTGTCAAGGACCCAGGTAATCAAAACCAGTTGTGCCAGTGCAAGGACTTACAGCACTGAGGACAGCTTGCTTTTGCCCTGCAAAAGTTGGACAGAGTTTAATTCTACTTGGTTCTACTGGATGCTGCTGTCCCCTTCAAGATTAAAGCTTGTCTTCACTCTTGGCTGTAAGGAGAAATCTGTTGGGAGTAGCACCACCTGCTCAGTGTTTTCTGCTGACAAGACTGAAGAGGAAGACCAGATTGAAGAGGAAGACCCCTCATTTTGAAGGCATAAGCCCCCCATGCTTCCCTTGCAGCATGCTCAAATGGTCTGGTAAGGAAAACATAATGCAAGTTCCCATCTTTCCGAGCGTGAGAGCTGGTCTTTTCCCTTAGGGCCAACAGGAGTTTTCTTATATACAGAAGCACAGGAATTGTTGTGGCTGGAAGTTTTGGGTGGGAGAAGAGGAAGAATGTGGTCCACTAAAAATCAGCACTGTTGGGCTCGCTAAAGATCACAGGTTGAACTCTGCAGCACCTTTCCGCAGATGCCACTGGCAGCATCAGTGAGAATTAGTGGAAAGTTTGGGCCAGTTTGTGAAGCAGTAACTTGGAAATGAAGGAAGAATGACTTGGAAAAGCAGTATTTAATGAAGCTGTGCTATCATGACTAAGAAGAAAATATGCTTGAAGAAAATATGCTTGAAGAAAACATACTCAAAGAAAATATGAACGAAATAGCAAAGAGGACAGTTCACCTAAGTCCCACAAATAAAAATATCTGGGCACCCTTAGCTCAGTAGCACACACAAGGAAGTCTTTCAGCAGTTATTATGTCTCAGACAGGTCCTCTCTTTTTTTAGCATTACTTCTTTGCAATGCAAGCATGGTCTCTGAAGTGCCTCTGTATGGAACCGTAACTCTACATATGGTATCTGTGAGTTTAGGGAGGGAATGTGAGCAGGCAGACGTAGCCATCCTCTAAAGAAAAGGCTCTAGAAAAGTGAAGAGTGAACCTGTAAAACTGAGATGCTCTCTACTAACTAGCAGCAGTTGGCAGCTCTGAGCATGGGACAGGGCTGGAGGCAGGTATGCATATGCAAACTTGAAAACAGATACAAAATCAGATAACGTTTGTTTTACTTAATCCTTGGTAGAGGCACATCCATGAAAGTAACAAGAGCATTGTGTCTCACATGCATGTCAGGAAAGCTGTTTCTGCAGCCGAGACCGTGATGGAGGGCCACGCAGCCGTGGCCAGGTGAGGTTGCCCTGCTCCTGGTGCAGGCTTGGGGCTGCCGCTGCCCCGTTAAGTGAGCAGAACTGAGTGTTGCATGGGAAGCATGGGCACAGGGGTAGAGCAACCACCACTGTGCCCCTGGAGGGGGGCAGAGCTTCCCTATGAACGAAGGGGTAGGAGCAGGGGCTTTGCCCCAGCTCTCTGAGTCACAGTTTTCTTTCCATCCCAGCTTTTTTTTATCAGAATGTCTAGCCGCTTCTATCTGGTTTAAGTGTGTCTTCCATTTGTCACTGAGTGCAGGCCTGTGGGCACAAAGAAGCACCTGAGCTCTATTCCTTGTGGAATGAGCAGGTCTGTGGCACACACATGGCACGTTCTTCTGACAGCAGCCCTGGATGCCCTGTTATGGGATGAAGGGATCAAGTGCAGCAAGGTTAGTGCAATAACATGCGTTTCACCAGGCTCATGGACAGACATGATATCTTTCATTAGACCAGTTGATATTTGACAAGAACCCAAATAGGGAAAGTGGTGGACACACAGCTCTTTCCTCAGGACTCAGAAAGCAGCAGCAGCATCTTCCAGAGAAAACATAGATTAGAGACAGTAACTCTTTGTTCAACTCAGTTGTGCTAGCTGACCAGTCAACTCGAGAGAAAAAGGGCAGTTTCAGCCCGTGGGGTCAAGATACGATTTTAGCAAGGGGAAGGTGGTAACACATTTATTCCTTCAGAGCTAATCAGTGGAGAAACAAGCCAGCAGGCAGCCCATGTGAAATGAGCACCATTCACCTAGAGAGAAGGAAGATCAAAGTATGCCTTAAATACATGGACTTTGTTGAGTCCCTAATTTTTTCTCTTACTCTGAGTTAAGCATTTTCCTTTTCAGGATTCTCTTTCAGAGTTGTATCAGAAGCCACCCTTCAGGATGACCCTCCAAGAGGTCAGAGGGAATGTTTAGTGAAAAATATTCTCTACATAGTAACTGGATGCTGTGGTCCTTTATTAATTGTCCAGCAGAGTTTACTCCAGCACATATGTGTTGTCCAACTGCATAGTTTCCATCAGTCCTTAGTGCACGGGTGTAGTGTGTGTCACGTTTCATGGTGAGCATGTAAAGGCTCCCTGGATTGCAGTGGGGCTGCTCAGAGGGCAGTCGTGGCAGTGGCTGTGGAGACGGGCTTACAGATTATTTTTCTGCTTGCTGCTGTTTATTTGTCAAGGGTGGGTTCAGCTTGTTTTGCATCTGATTATGAGTTTGTTGAGGGTGGGGGTTATTTAGAAGTTAGATGCTGGGGGGGAATTTCTTTCAAAATGTGGTTTTCTAGGGCTGGTTGTGGTTGCTTGCTGATTTTCCATGTGGATCCCATTAGAGTTTAGTATGTGAAAACAAAGAGGTAGAGTCAGTTGGTTGGTTTGGGTTTCTTCATTGAAATATGCTTCTGGTTCCTCATTCGCTGTAAGGTAAGAGTAGTTCCACTGATAAGCAAAACCCAATCTCACACCAATGAAGTGCCATCATTCTCTCATCCAAGTGACTAGTGATCCCTGAGAGTCTGCTCTAGTCACAGCAATGTAATATGTTTTGAATGGTTGCAAGACCAGTGGAGATGTGCTGATCTGCAGGCATGCTTGTCCATGGAAGATTTAGTGTGTCACTTCTGTAATCGTAGTGCCCACGAAGCTGATAGAATATTTCAGAGACAGCTTGATAGAATTGCTGATTAATGAATTTGCGATGGAAACTGAAAACAAAGTACAATCTTCCAATCCAGATGGTGAACATGTGATTTCTGGTTAAAGCATAGGCTTGGTGGCATAGTTATGTAAAAAGAAAAATCTTCTGTGAAGTTGGTTGTAAAGAATTTGGTGTATTTTGGGGTAAACTGGGTGCCTACGGCCTGAATTAATTGAAAAAAAAAATTGGTGGGGTGAGGGATGAAGTGGGTGAGTTTGGTAGTGTGTTTGAGTTGGGAATCTGTGACTATATTTTATTTCATAGGCTCTTAAGAGAGGCTGCAATGCTCTCACTGGGGGTGTTGTTGCGCAGGCGGTGCTTGGCTGTGGTAGTATGAATGGTGTTAATTTGGGGTGCTTTATGTTACCCAGCCCATGGAAAAAATCCTCAGCTTTCTATACAAGAAAGGGCTGAGGATCATTTCTCTGCCTTGTGATAATTCTTCAGGAAAGTTGGAAGCAGTTGATCTGCCAAAATTGGGGGCGGGGGTGGGTGGTGGTGGGGGGGTGTTGCTGGCTCAGGAGAGCAAAAGCACTGAATTCAGAATTGTTGTCTCAGTGCGACCTTTGTGCGCCGCAGGGCTTCCCAAACACTGCAGCCAGGCAGCTGATCAGCCTCACCAGCAGCCAGGCTCCGGGCTGGCAGCGCTACGTGTGCACGCATGCAAAGAGCTGCCTGTTCTGCCTGCTGCCTGACCTCCTGCATCTCCCCTTCTTTTTTGCTCCAACCCTCCTGCGGAGGAAGAAGTTGCTGCGGAGCGGGGGAGTTGCACAGGAAAGGAGCTAGGAGCATATACTGGGATGTTCAGTCATGTTATACTGACTTGGGAAGCTGTTTGTCCTCCTTCGGTATTCCAGGCAGACAGCCTGAAATAAGTCCTTATCCTGCGCTACAGGCCAGTCGTGTGCACAAAGGTCTCTTTGTTACATCCATGTCTGTTGCATTGTTCCTCTCCAACAAAACTCCCCTGCCAAAGACCCAGCGTACTTGGCTCTGAAAGTGCCAGGCTGGTAGTGCAAGGGGTGAATCCCTGCTTGTTCCTCCTGTTCTGTCTCCTGCATCCTCCTGCCCTATAGCTTTCCTCTCTCCTGCTATGATGGGTGGGAGAACGCAGGCAAGATGCAGCGGTGCATCCTTCCTGCAGCCCGTGTTTTTCACCGGCTTCACATGATCAGGTGGGCAAAAGTCCTAATGTCCAGACAGGTTTGGATAGGTTTGCCCAGTGTCAGACCCAGCATCTGGTCTCTGACCAGGATGATGAACGGGCTTTCAAAAACAGGACTGGCTGCTCAGCCTGCGGGGAACTGAAGCGCTAAGCTCTTCATCACACAGGACAGTTTTTAACGTCCATGTGGAGGGCTCCTTGATGTCTGTACAAATTACACTGTCAGGCACCTGGGAGTGTTTGACAGCTTTTTAGTCTAATACACTTGTTTCTGGCCCCTGGAGCGGGACACAGAGTCAGGACAACAGACTCTGCAATCCTGTGTGACAAAGGCTGTACCTTGAGTTGCTGTTGCCGGAGGCTTTACCTGAATTGCCATGCAATATTGTTAATGCTGCCTGTTTTTCCTAGTCAACTTGCCCTGTACTCCTGGGTATTGCACTTTTCACTACCTTAGAGGAAAATCAGGAGAGTTTTCCAACCAGTATTTCTGTTCCAGTTGACTTGTATTTCATAACAGGAGGCTTAAGAGGGAGGTAGCAGAGGTAGGGAACAGTAAAGACCCGCTCCCTTTCCTCATCTCTGGCTCTGCATCTCAGTCCTGAAAGGTCCCTCTAAGGCATCCATCTGCTCCTGGCAAACTCCAGTCAAACACCTGCGAGCCAGATGTAAACAGCTGCATGGTAGGTGTCATTTGTGATCCAAACTTAATATAAACCATGCTTGGGAATGGTTACAAATGGCTCCATAAAAAAGAGAAAATGCATAGCACAGGTAAGTAGCACCTCTTTTCTTATTTCATCTTTCCTTTTATCTTATTTCCTTTCATACCTAAAGTATGGAGGACGCTTTTGTGTGGCCGGATGAATAGCAGTTGATTTTCATTAATCTGGCCTCAGTGTATTAAACCGCTTGAGTAAATGCTAAAGTCATGTGCTCAGTCTAAACATTTGTTTAACTGCTTACTTAAACAGGGACACTTTAGTGCTGTTACTTACCTTCACTAACTCTAGTGGTTACCCTGACAGGCCGGCTAGTTCTCTCTTTGATATTTAACTTGGTGCATGTAAAATTACCTAATCTGAGAGTTTCTGATAGCAAATCCCTTTAAATACTGCAGAGGCAAAACAGACTTTGCAAGGGCATTGCCTTACAGCAAAGTACCTTCTGAAGACCCGTCTGGGTAAGGGTAATGTGCCTTTTGCCTTTGAGACATCAGTGTTACAGGCTGCAGTTGCCTTTGTTCACCCTACCAGGGCTGGCTTTTCACTACTTGCTTCCCTCTACATTTTCTGGTTTTGAATACTTTGGATTGATACCAGAACCCCCCTTTTTTTTGTTTATTTTTATTTTAAACTTGCAACTTTTTGTCTTGTCCAAAGGCTGCTGTTAGCAGCTGTAGGGAATGCACTGACTATTTTCCAATAGCCTGTGTGCCTTTGCTGACAACTTTAACAAATATATTGAATTTCAATCTGGATCATGACGTTTTATAATCTCACATTTTATAATCTCACATTCCAGGCAGTTACCATTTGATTCTCCTGTCATTGTGAGCTATTTGTATTTTTAGCAGAGTGCTGAATAGTTCCTGCTGTGTCAGATCATGCTGGTTTCTCTGTAGTAGTTGCATTATAAGCCTCCAAGGAATCATATTCTGTAAAACAGGTTTGGCTCAGGCTGGATGTTAAATCAAGGTTATAAAAAACTTACACATTCTTTTCTTCATTTTCTTTTCATTTCTCCCCTTCCTTCCTCTTCCTTCTTTCCTTCTCTTTCTTCCTTCCTCCCTCCGTTCCTGCCTCCCTCCCATTCCTCCCTCCATCCATGTTTGACACATATCTGTTTTCATTTGCTGTATAGGGTAGGAATCCTCAGGAAAAAAAAAGCCTTGACGTTTTTTCACCAAGCACCAAGCAAAGTTGCTGAAATGAACTTGTAGCCACAAGAAGCAGGATCAAAAGGTAAATGATAAATAAAAGCAATGTCAATACATTGCTTTTGCAAGCCAATCTCAGATACATTTCAGAAACCTTTAGAAAGTGGAGTTCCTTTAAGTAGACTTGAAGGGTTTTTCTAATCACACGCACTATAGACTTGATACTTACAGTCAATTGCTGCATGTTTACTTTATAAGACAAACAGCAGCCATTAACTGCTATCCTTCGTTGTATCCTTACTAAAATTTTAAGGAGCAAATAAAATCCAAATCCAGAGATAACAAGCACATATCTATCAGGTAGGTTTGCACGTGCATGCAGACCTATAGTAACTTCTCAGTATAGAAGGGATGCAGAGCTGGAGATTATGTCAAAGCTCCCTCAAGTCAGGAGATTAGTTAATAGCAGTGGTCTCCTGTAAGGGTGCATATTCCCTGCCGTGTCCATGATGCTGTTTCCATGGTATCACTCCAGCGACAAGGCCTGAAGAGGTGGGGAAAGACTGAAGTCAAGTGTCTGCAGGTGTTATTGCATGTAAACGTAATTTACTTAATATTCAAATGTCAAAAAAAACCCGTAGAAATGTTGGGCTCTGCTGGCAATACCAGTTGTAGGTTGGACACTTCACTCTCTGACCCAGCAGTAAGTTGAATCATTTTTGTTCCTGTCCCAGGAAGTTCTAACAACAAATTTCAAACTTTAATAGAAAGCAAGAAATGGGGCAAAAGAAATACAGCAGCTTGGAATTTTTTTCTTGAGAGAAAATTTGCAGAACAGTATTTGGATAATTTATTTTTTAAGGACATAACAGAAAATGGAAGATGTTTAGTGTCTGAACAAATTCTTAACATGAAAAAAAAATCACTTTAGCTTTCCTTGAAATCCTTGCTTTAAGGCTGGGGTTCACTATTGAGGGGAGGAAAAAAAAGGAGATAAGAGCAATAACTAGGTTGGTTTTCCCCATCAAAAAAGGGAGTGAAATATTGTTTTCATTTGGAAAGCAAACAAGAAAAAAATAGACTTTCCAGGGTTGAGTAACCCTTGCTAACAGTTACTGGCACTGTACTTGAATCTACATGAGAACTACACATTGCATTGATCTATGTGTACAGCCTCTGCAGTTACATTGCAAAGGAGGAAAAAAAAGTTATGCCATCTCAGTATTTGATCTAAGGCTCTAGCTCACTTTGGGAAAGGAGTGATATGGTAGTACAGATGGACCAAGGTAAAAAAAAGTCACACAATGATTCCTGAAAACTTCCAACCCTGCACCCACCTTTCCATACCTATATAAATATAAATGACCTGCTGTTTCAAAATGGCAATACCCCATAGCCCCCGAAGGCAGTCACTTTCTGGTCCCTGGTGTTTGGTGCCCAGCAGGTGGCTGGACAGTGCAGACATCCCATGGATGCGTTGGGAGGTAGCATAGGCCCATTTCTCACCTCCCTTCCTGGGCTGTGGGACAAGTACCCTCCTGAGAAAGCCCATTGCTGCCTAACACAAGTCAGAGCTGCTCCAACCACCTCCTTGCGTTTTCCTTTCTCACACGCGGTTTCAGTTCCCAGATGTCAAAATTGCCCCATTGCTTTGTGGGTGGCAGTGCCCTGCTGTGTGGCCCTGGGGAGGGGACTGGGCACAAAGTCGGTAAGTTTTTGGGGACCAATGCTCCCAACTGACACTGCCAGACCCCCACTTCTTCATACGAGTGGAGCATAATGCCAGACCATGCTTCAGCCAGACTTTCCTGCAGGGAAAAGGGCTGAAGGGGTTGTTCATCCCCGCACCTTTGTGTGAATTGAAGACAAGAATGAAAACTTTCAAGTAAGACTCACAAGCCCCTGCTGCGTCTTACCTTTCAGTGTTGTAGCATGCATGATGTCAAGCAGGGATTTGTTATTTACCAAGGACCTTCACCATCCAACCCCAGATATAAAGCCAAACAATTTGAGGAACACAACAGGGATGATAAGGGAATACCCCAAGTCATTGCAATTAATATGTCTTTAGTTTGTGCCTGAAAAACACTGCCCTACAGAAGTAGTGTGTTTCTAAAGGAGTGGAAGTGCAGGATCCTGGTGCTCTGTGTGCCATGAGTGGTTGTACGCAGACCAACACATTGCAGTGGCTGCAAAGTGGTGCTGGGACTGCCCTGTCCCTGCCGATGGAGCCCCAAAACCCAAATCTGTTTCACTGCCTTCCTCTGTCAGCAATCACTTCTTTTTCCTCTAGCCCTATTTAAAGACAGCCCATATCCATTTAGAAACTACTAATGAACAGCAGGATTTTAGTTTGCTTTTGGGACCCACCACCAGTTGGATGGCAACTCTGGAGCATCAGAGGGACTTGGACATGGTGATTTATGGGTGTTAATGAGCACTAGAGCTTGTCTCTCTAGACGATGCTCCTTTCCGTTCCTGTGCATCTGGGAAGGTGGTGGGGTATTGCTGCTGATAGAATTCTACCAGCTGAAGATCTACAAATCAATTAGCTGTTGACTGGTGGGTTTACTTCTTATTTTTAGATTTCTGGTCCTTTGTACTCATCAGAGTCTTCAGAGAGGTTTATCATATTATCTTCTGTACCTTTGTATTTTTGATTTGGCAGCATTATGTTGACTTGATGACTACTAACAATCTTTTCATTTAAGGCCATGTAAATGAAGTGACTGAACTGCTCCTGGGAGGAGTTGTTTATTTGGAAGAGAAACTATCTTATTAGACCTCTGTTACAAATTATATATATTTATGCCTGCCACAAATGTTACAATTTTTTTTTTGCTTCTTATTCTCTTCTGTAATGCTCCTTTGTCAGACAAGATGGTTATGTACATAAATTAAATTTTATATAGTCTTCCAAACTTCACAGCAGGCGGTGCTTTGTCTTACTGTACCGTAGATGGAATACTTCGGGATCAAGCATGTCTCCCTGCACAGGAGGACGCCAACAAACTCTCTCCTTCATGACAGGGGATAAATGATTTCAGCATTTTATCAAGGTGTCTGCCTCCGTCTGGAAAATCAGAATTGGCAATGGTAATTAAAGAAACTGCTTATATAGAGACATCAATGCTTGAGTGTTACGAGCAGTCTGAGTCTGCTGTGCTGAACAAAGTTGTCTTTCAATTTGTTACAAACTGGATAGATAGAGCTGGTGTCTCAAGCTCTGTAGACTAGGCCATTGAAATAAATGGATTTAATTTACAACTATAGAGAATCTGAATTGTAATTTTACTATTAGAAAGCTCCAGAAGAGATAATTTCTGTTTTCAAACAGCACCATTTTCTCCAGGAAAGTACAGCATAAATGCAAACGAAATGTTCTGTGAAAATGTACAATCTCAGAAAAAAACCACAACTCAAATCCCCAGACAAACAAAATCAACCAACCATGATATATCTTTTATTATCAGAAGGCTTGATTTTAATAATTTTGAGAAGTTCTGTTCTGAAGAAGCAAAACCATTGCATTTGGACTTCATCATTTGATTCACTTAATTTAGTAAACTATCGTGCCATGCTGTGTCATGCTATAACATATCTTACTACATCAATTAAAGAACCCTAAGCATGGCTGTGCTGCACCAGGCAGAGGTCCACCCAGCCAGCACCCGATCTCCAACAGTGGCCAGCAGCAGACACTGGTGGTGATGAGCAGCCAGGCTTGTGGGGAGGACTGTTCCCAGGAGCAGCCTTGCAGTTCGGAGCCCTCCACAGCCAGGGCTGGTGTCTGTGCTCCCCTGCTGTGGTGGTGAAGCCCTGCTGCCCAAGGGCTCTGGCACGACAGCATTTTCTGAGTGGATTGTCATGAGTTTTCACTCCTGTGGGAGAGCTGGAAGCTGCAATACACCCCCAGTGTCAACAGGGGAGAGATTTGGATGAAGAAAGGAGGATGGGTATTCCTCCTGCCATGTTATCTAACCATGCTGTAAGCAGCTTTAGAAGACATAGTACCAAAAATGCCGGTATCTTGTCTACACTACAGCTCCTAGTCCTCCAGATAGTTGAATGGGCTTGACCCTCTTCCAGCATGGCCCTACAGCATTAACCCTCATCTCAGATACACCAGAAGGGTCAGTTTGCATGGCTATTTGCAGATGACAAGTCCAAGGATGGGCAGCTCAGGCACGCACAGGGAGTGCAGCGGGGATAGCAGAGGCTGAGGTGCTCTTACCGCATGCACAGCTCACAGTGCCTTCATTGCACTAACAGTCTGCTCTGCGGCTGCTGCATCTGTGTCATATTGTGCCGTACACAGTTCAGTATCACTAAAACAATCAGTCTTGCTGGTTACGAGTGTACCTCTCTTTTGATAACAGATTTTGAAGGCTGTTTTAAACCAGAACAACAACAACAGAACAAAACGGCAACAATTGCTACAGACTGACCATCGCTTCTCTGTGTTGAACAACAGTACAATAAACTGCAAGTACCATGTCCCTGAACTCTAAAGGTTTTTCAGAAAGCTTAGAGCACAGCCATGATTGCTTCCCAAACTTATCATGAGAAATCATCATCCTACATTACTATGTTTTAAGCATTGAAATAATACAACTGCACCATCCCATTCATTGCATTTATTATCAGTAAGTATTGAAAATACCAAATTAGATACTATCACTGTATAACTGGAAGAGTAAATTTAGTGCTGGTGTAAATTTTGGAGTCTCAGTGATGGAATTAAGTGCAAGCCCTTATATTTTGCAAACTACAGGTACAGCCTTGCCACTTTACTTTCCAGAGTGGTTTTTTGGAAACTGAAGGTGTGAGCTTAGCAGGATGAGGCACTCCAGTTCCAGGGCGACTCTTCCAGTCATTGCAATTAGATGTTACAGGCTGGTAGAAGACTGCAACCTCAACCTAATCTTACAGAGGCTGTAGTTACACAGGGTCTCAGTGCAGCCAAGGGATCTGTGAAGGCACAGTTGAGGAGGGGATGAATAACCGGAGCTTTCACGAGCTTTGGACCAGTTCTGACTAAGCCAGTCCACGGTGCAGAGCTGTGGGCAGTCACAGCCAAGTCTGTGCAGCTCAGAAACCAGGGAACCTGACAAAGACCTGTGTAATGAATTTGTTCATTCATTCTTTTATTCGTTCATGCAGCGGCTGAGTTGTAAGTGATCGGTGTAGCCCAGCAGGGAAGTATGCAGCTCTCAACCGTAATTTCAGCTAACTCTTAGAAAAGCATCCCAAACAAGTTTCCTGTTACTTTCCTGCCAGGTTAAACAATAAACATAACAAGGAGGAATCAACAACACAGAAGTTAATGCCACACGGGCAATGTACTAATTAGTGGTACTTGCTGAGCCTCTGAAGAGCCTTTCACTGTTGAGTGAAGATGCTGGATTTGCCTAAGAAGTCTGCACTGGTGCTGTTAGGAAACAGCAAACCCACTGGTTGTCCTGAGTTCTGGAGCTCAGCCCCAGCCTGCTGCAATGGGACAAACTGAGTAGGGGCTTACAAGGATGGCCAGTTGCGTTTCCAGACCCATACCTCAGGGTTTGACTTGTCCCCATGAGGCTGTGCCCTTGTCAGCTATTATTACATCTTACACAATGTCTGTGGCAAACCCCAAATAATTTGGCCTATTTTCCAAGGGTTTTCAATTAATGTATCTGAGTCCCATCCCCAAGGCCATGGGCTCAGAGCAACAACTGTAAGTCCTATTTCCTTTTCTGTGAGGTTTGTCTTGCAGGCAGCCAGCTGGGGTGGCCCAGAAGAGAGCCAAGAAGTAGGCTAGCACTTATGGAGGACCACCAGGAAACCACACCTGAGCTTGCTGCATCAGCCTCTTCTAGTTAGCAACATGCCCAGACCCTTACTGCCCTTCCTGTGTCCTTCAACCTTCAATTATTTCTTTTAGGACTGAAAATTTTCGCTTCAATGCTTACTAGGTAGCAGGAAAACCTCGTCCCTTCATCCTGGCCAACAGTTTGGACTGTGGGGCGAGAGCCTGGGCAGAGCCTTCGGCTATCACAGTCCATGCTCTGTAAGATGGCATCGAGATTTACCTTTTCCTTTGCTCTTAGAGCTGTGGACAGGCACCTTGCACACAATGCACAAAATGCTGATCTCTAGGCAGGGGACTCATCCTCTGCTTGGAGGTGTTTCTGAGAAATTTAGTTTTAAGCTTACTCTCACAGCAGTGCAGGGTCAAGGATTCTTTAAAGGGTTGTTCCTCTTTCACAAAGTCTTTATTAAAATTTATATACCGTAAGTGCTGGCTAGAGCTGCCCACGAGCCTTGTCAGCTTGCTGGTGCTGTGAGTAGGTTCCCCATACAGGTTACGATCCCAAGGATACATTGCATCCTTTCCTTGTCTCTTGGGAGAAGTGTATCAGCAATGACTGCAGCCCTACCAGGATCTGCCTGCACCCTCACTGTGCTCTTCCCCCTGCCAGGCATGCGATTTCTGTTGCATGGAGTTGTCAGTCATTGTCAGCTTTGCTGCAGCCCCAGGAGGCTGAGCCATTTCCCAAGCTTAGATCTCTAGGTTTTTTTCCCTTTAGATAACAAGATTGTATATGGAGATCAGGAAGCTTTATGCAGTCAGAAGAGGTTTTTCCTGAGACGTTTCTTTTCCTGAGAAACACCTACAGTTTGCCTCACCAGGCAGTGAGGCCAGGACATCTTTAACATGAGGATGCTGAATGCATGCTCTCTTTCAACACTGGCTCCTGCCCAAGAGCACTTTCTGGTGTGTTAGGTGTAGTGTGTGGTATTAACCATCTCCTAAAAGCCATTCCCCTCTAGGAGGAGAAGAAAACGCGCTCTATTCATGTACTGACTTCATTTTCCTTATTTGTTAAGGAAGCGACATTTCCCTCTGTGGATGGATGTGGAGTCCCTCCAGGGCTGAGTTTCTTCTTGGACCACTGATTCCCAGAGCAGTGAGCTTGCAGCCCTCACCCCGGGCTGGGGGTGAAAGGCTCCAGCCACCCACCCTGGAGCAGAGATGGGGAGGGTGAGTTGCTTTTATGCTCTATTCTGCAGTTTGCAGAGACCATCTCTACCCCCTGGAGTTCCTCAGCATTTTCTGCTATTGTTTTGACTCCAGTGCATTCACCCTGGGGGTGAGATCAAGGATGTGACATTTTAAAAATCCCTGACACTATTATGAACTCTCTCTTTCATTTGCACATGCCTTTATCTCCTTCATTGGGGAACAGCTCTTCTGAGCCCTTTCTTTTCTTACCTTACGCTGCCTGTAGTTTCTCTTTTGGTGCTCGTAACCCTGTCACACGCCTTATCAGCTTGTGCAGCTCTGCCCAGCTGAAAATTGATTATTGCCATTTGCCTACAGGCTGGTTGTCCTTTTATCCTGTGCCGCAGAATTTTTCGTGGCTCCTGTGAATAAGCCCCTTCCCTCTAGCGGTACTGTCACCATTCTCCTCACCCATGCTGTGCACCATAGGTTCATGTTGATTCTTTCTCAGGCAACATAATCTGTTGTTATTCTTGCATCCTTTCCCAAATCTGGGCATAGCTGTGGCTTGCCAAGGCACATGCATCATATGTGGTCTTTCAGTGTCTCTCAGAGCAGTAGACTCTGCTTGCCCTTCCATTTCAGAGCTTTTTCCAGTCTGTTCTGGTTGACTTCCTTCACTTGGCAAATTCTAATTCCTTTCTCCAGAGTTAATTCTGCTTCCTGTAGTAGCCTCCAGGCTCTGGCCCAGGCAGAAATTGCAAGGGAAGCTCTTGCCAGGGTCCACTCCTGAAGCTGTAGCTTTGGCTCTGCCACATGAGGGCAAACTTTCCATTTTGTACTAACTATTTGAAAACTCTTATTTATCATTTGGCTTTTACATGAAGTACAGGACTCACATTTCCACACTGGTTTCTTTGCCCAGCAGAACTGAAGATTATTTGGAAACACTAAGGAATGGCTCTTTCTCTTACCTCTCCTGCCTTTTGCTGGCAACCTCTCTTACCCTTACTGCACTCATTCTCAGTACACCACAGTTTATACCCTCTTCTGGTGCCCTCCCCAGCTCCAGCATGTTTCACCTCAATCAGGTCTTTTGCCATCTCTGGTCTTACACAAAGAACGTTTTCATAGTTTGTTTTGCTCCTGAGGCTGTGTGCTGCTGTCCTAGCTACCCAAAAAGTCCCTCTGGTGTCTGGCTCATCCCAGCTCAAGTTGGGGCCAAGGAGGATGGTGAACCCCTTGGCTTTCCATGACCTGTCAACCCTCTGTGCCCTGAGCATCCCCTTGCACTCAGCAGAGCCCAGTAACTTGACCAGCCATGGAGAGTTGCTGGCTTTTCTTATGCGGTCCTTGGTTGCACACAGCATCGGGCCTACAGAGGATCTCTCCTTGTAGAGAGGAATCCAAATCACTCTTTTCTAAAGGTAGTAATGAGACAATGGTTTAAAGTACCTTTCTCAAGTTCAAAGGTGCCTAAATTTATAACTGCGTAAGTCTTTACTCTCTTTCTGTACTGGAGGTCTGTGTCTGATTTACACTTGCAGTTTGAGGCACATTCTATATCACAAAGATGTTCCTCCTTTTATTTGAAAAAAAAAAAAGTCATAAAAAATTGCATAAGATGCCAAAACCTCACTCACACCAAAATCCGTAATAAGATCTATTTAACTGCTTATTTTAGGCTTATATTGCAGTGGAATAATTAAGCTCGTATTGTCATTTGGACTGAACAAACTGCAGTGCTCTAAGGTAAAGTTCAGTGAGCTTCACTTCCGCTGTGTAGAACAGGAGGTGAAGCACCCAGCTATCAAAGACCAGGAAGCGGTGACACCAAATTTGCACCTAGTGCAAGGCCACAGGCTGAACCAAAAGCCACAGAGTATTGCCAGCTCTCATGAGGTGAGAACCTGACCCCTGGGCTCTCTCCTTCTACAGTCTGAATTGCAGCAAGTTGCCTTCTGCAATTTTGGCATCTGCCAGTGTATGCATATGTTGCATTGAAGGCAGGGTCCGCATGCAGCTGTGTGTGGACATGTCCTTGTGGCTCTGCTCCCACCAAATGCCGGGGTTTCAGGAGTTCATTTGAGTTCAGAAAGACTTATGTGTGTGTAAATCTAGGGACTAGCATCGATTTCGGTGCAATTAGAAAGCTGCCCACAGCGAGTGCCAAAAAATGACTTGTTTCTGGCCTTGTTTAGTAGGTGGGAGTTTTGAGTGGGGACACGCGTGAAGCTGGGATTTCACTGAATTGGCCAAAATGACCATGTGTCTGAAGAGCTACCTGAAAAGAGGTATTAAAATGCACAGGTTTTGCAGCTGAGGGCGCAGTCTGAGCATCAGACCATTCCACCATAATGACTTTTGTCCTAATAATAACTTAAATGGTTTCCTAAACATTAACTTGAACTTGCTCAAGGGAATGGCCTTTCTTTGCTTATAATAATTTCACATGAAGTACAGCATGCACATTGGAGGGTAACGGGAGTTAATGTCAATTATGAATCACCAATTTCCTGCTCTAAATAGCATTTCTTCTCAGCAACTTCATATACAGCAAGCTGCCCTGCAGTTTTAACCCAAATTGTTTAGCTGAGACTAATTTTCATTTCATGTTTTCCTTTTAAACATGAAGTTTTGCACAGGGAGTGGCCACACAAACCTGAGTGGTAGACAAATAAATTGGCTTTGATTTTTCATAGTAAATAGCATAGAAAAATGTCTCCTCCTCTTTGCTTACTGCATTTTTACTGCAAGAAAATCACATCATGTGGGTATTGGCAGGAGACTTCAACAAAATAAGGTTGCCATTATTAGTATGTGGTTGTATCTTGCCAGGTCATTTTTGCTGCTCTAAGTGAATTTGTGGGAATGTTTTTGTTATTATGGAAATGTTGTTCAAATCACAGTCCTAACCTGGTATTATACTGAGGAAGGCAATTATGCCCTTCTCAGTTAAATGGAGATTCTCCTGCCACCTCAGTTAGTGAGTTCCCTCTCTCGTGCAAACTGTCCTAGAGATGAAGCTGCAGTTTGATCCTCCACGATCTGCAAGCTACAAGGAAGCCCTCTGGATCTGACCCTTGCTGAGGGAAGCTACTTTAAACCACATTTAGAAACATTGACTCCCAGTTTGTAGTCAGGCAAAACTGCCGGTTGTGCAATTGGACACCGTTTAGGACTTTCTGACAAACTCTGACCTCTTGAGGAACATGGGGGACAGGAAACAGCAGAAATAATAGTGGTTTGTGGTTTGGAATGGTGGGATAGAGAGACGAACTTAGATGCCCAAGGTGCACTGTATATCACTCACATGGGGAGGGAGATGCAAATGCTGGAGAAGCATTTGACAGACTGCAAGTCTTCACAGAGAGACTCTTTCTACCTCTATTGGATGGAAGAAACACACTGTCAATTGCACACTGCGCATTGAGTGTTATTTTCCCACACTGTTTGACACAAAAATTTCCCTGCAGCCTTGGCAAAAAAGCAAGACATTTAGCACTGACCTACGTACAACTATAGATATCTGGTATGTTATGTATCTACTGCATATGCTTATAAGATAATTTGAAACAGCCTTAAAGGTGGAATTCATCTGCCCTAACCAAGGCATCCAACAGCTGGATGACTAAATCTGAACTAGTAACTTTCGGCTCCCTTTGTTGTTAATAAAGATAAATAGATACTGTCAAAAGGCAGTTCCACCTCATCCTACCATCAGCAAGTGAACAGCCCTTCAGGCAGTACCTATTTGTGGTTTCCACTGACAACAAGAGGAGCCTAGCTGGGACTGAGATATCCGACTTCAGGAAGGGTGGATAAATCCCACAAGTGTCTGCAGAACTGTTGATCCATATTGCTGAGCTTCAGAGAAACATGGTAGGTTTCCTCTTTCTACATTAGATATAAAGTAGTGGCAAAGGACACCAGAGAGGTGCATCCAGTCACTCCAAAGGTGATGGGGACAGGGATCATCGTGGCCACAATCTCTTCTAGGAGAAAGAGGCTTTACCTTTCAGCAATCTGAAGGTAGAAAAAAAAGACATCTTTACTCTATTATTTATGATTTTCTCATAGTATTTAGTTGCCTTTTTTGTCTATCATCTGCCCTGATGTTAGTTTCTCCCATTGGCTTTTCAGCCACCTGCCCAATTTCAACCAGATTTAACAGCAAGGTAGAGGTCTCAGAGAAAACTAGGTTTCTAGGCAATTTCTTAGACATGTAAAGAGCTGTGGTGCTTAAGGCAGGTGTGTTGTATCCTATTGCTGTCCTGCAGAAGGAAACTGAAGCACCCCCACTTTGGCAGTCTGAGGAGTCAAGGAGCCACAGCGTGCTGGATGATGAGCACATGCTTGCTAGCCAGTGAGGACATTCTGCCCCTTGCTTAGCCAGCAGTCTTGTAGGGGCTTTAAAAGTCGTTGAAAATTTTGTGGGAGGCAGCAAAGGGCAAGGTGTGGCGTTCCACATCATCAAAAGATGCAGGAGTCAGGGAGCTGAAGATAAAGTAGAGGCAAAACCTGAGCTGGTATCCATGAGTGACTTAGGCTTAAAAATGTGTGGGAATCCAGGCTTCTTCACTCGTCTTATATAAACTGTTCATTACGGGTCTGTGGTGAGTGCAGGGGAGCCCGGGTGTGACTAATGGCAGGCAGCAACTTTCTTTAGGAGGGCAGAGGAGTGACTTTGTGCACTTGGATCGCTCGTGCTAACTTTGCCCCGCCTGACTGCCGTCTGCCTCTCTCCCACAGAAATGTTCAAACCACTGTTCATTCAAGATCTCTCCTTGATATATTGTTTTCCTTGTCAGGCTCTTCAGCTTGTGTTTTTTAAGCCCTGATACTCCAACGTCATTTGTGCCTTGTAGGGAGCACATCACAGGGGAGCCCTATCTGACCAACTAGTCCTTCTTGTTGAAGGAGCCGGGGGGACACCAACTTCTGGTTCTGCTGCAAACACATTTTCAAGTCAATCTAAAGTCCGAGTATAGTCCACAGGCAACATGTCTTTCAGACTGCTGCTGTAAAATGAATATGCAAATAGTTCAGACATGATTTTCACAGTCTTCTCCATAGCAGCCTTAGTCTCTAGATAAAGGGAGCCTTGCTGTAATAACAGTGTATGTGTAAGGCACTGAATAAACATTTCCAGACACCGTATCTTAACAACTCACATTCATGGATACACATAAATATTGAAAGAAGAGGCCAACTTAGATTATAGAAGAATGTATGTGTTTAGCTATTTAAACATCCTTGCAAAGTGAATCTGAGATAATGCACTTTGGGAAGAAAGAAGAGATGAAAAACATCAAGTGCCTGAACAGACTTTGGTGCCACCTGCTCCTGCATTGTTGTATGTGGGTGTGTAAATTTATTTATTGGGAATATTATTTACCTAATATTTTTTGATTATTAAAATGATATATAATACTTCCTGTGAGAATTCTGGGTACCCCTTGACTGCACAAAGTGTGCATTCATTAGATAATTATTATGTTACCTGTTACTGTAGACTACAATCATTACAATACCTCCAGTTCCTCCTACATTCCCAATTACTAAAAGAATACCGATAGCCAAGCCCCAAATATAGACCACCCTTTGTCAATTCCATAATGGAACAAAGCATCATCCTTCCCTGAACTGCATTCCTATACATCCTACTCCCTCTAACTGCTTGCAGCAGTAGTGTGCGTGTTTATGTCTGTGCATGAGTATATATCTACACTTAAAAATTGTCCTTGCTTGTGTACTCCATTCATGGTCTTCACAGGCACGACCAGCACAGGTACCAAGTCGTGCCTGTTCTGACAGCACAGTTGATGATATGGAGGTCTGTTACCCACTGTGTCAGAATGCAAAATTGCCTGGGGAAAGACTACGAAATGGCAGCACTGGAAAATCCTTCAGATGAAAACAAAAGATTGACTTTGCTGCAGAAGTCTGGATGCGCTTCACACCATGTGCACGATGGAGACGTGAAATCCTGCCCCTTTGAGGAGGCAGCACGGTGCTTGACGGTGCCAATGTGGCACAGTTCGGTCCCACTGAACGGCAGTTAATGGTAATACAATGCTTTTCCAAGGACAAACATGAGTCTTGTAGGTCATACTGTGTTGGAATAGGAAAACCTGTACATTAGGGTTGCAGGTCTGCCATGCATTTCATGGGGATGGAACCAGGGAGGCTGGCAGAACTCCATGCAGAGGTGGATCTCAATTTTTTCAAAATCACAGCCTGAGTACTTGAGGGAGGGAATTATCTCACCTATTTTTATCTGGTTTAAAAACCAGATATTTAGTCCAACTGAGTCAGCATAATATCTTTAGTTGTTCACAGAGAGAAAAACTGTTATTGATGCCAACCTGAAACTGGCCTGAAATGAAAGTAATTTGAGATGGAAACTCTCCATTTGCTGCTGCGGGAGCCTAAACTTAGTTTTCAGGCAACTACTGTTAAGTGAGATAAACTCCCTCTGAAGGGAACTCAGCTCAGCACTGATGGAAGCAGGATACCTTAGATTTTCTGGAAATCATATCTAATATCTGGGGTCATCTCAGATGTCTAATCATCTTTGAAAACTGAGCTCTGAGCTCCTGTGCTTTCCGCTTTTATTTGTTTCTTTAAAATGACTGGTTTTATGGGTGGGATTAAGTCACAGTGGTTGAGAGAGGCTGAAGATTTATGAACAGCTATGAAAAAGTTAAGGGCCATAGTGTTCTTGAGGTGGGGGGAGGCTACATTTGATGCTTCTACTTTTGTGCTTGTGATCATGTGTAAATTCATTCAGAAGGCCACAAATGAGAGCATCAGTTTATAAGTCACCAGTCTGTGAGGTCAATTAACTGTCAATTAACTTCCTCTTGCTGCCAAACACAGTCTTGAAGCAGAAGATAAAAAATTGAAAGCCACTTTTAACGTTTTGAAAAATTTTTAGTCCAATATCTGCAGATTTTCTTGTTTTAGGAATTTGTATCTGTGCAGCAAACTGCTGAGAACTACTTCACAAAAATACCACTGTTTGAGGTATTATTGATAGTTGTTGAGTATCTAAAGAATGCCTAACACCCAAAAAACCCCATTAATACAGATATTGTCACCTGCAGATGATGCAAATACAAGAAACCTAAGCAGCATCAGTAAAAAACTTCAGTATTATTTTCAGTAAGGACCGTGAGTAGGATAACTATTGTCTCCTGGAGGATTTCATCCAGGTGCTACTTAGCCAGGCCTTTGTCTTGCACATGGCAGGTCCTTAGTGCAAGCAACTGGAGTATGTGAGACTCTGTCTTGCCCATGGAAAAAGAGAGACAGCCCAGCAGCATAATGACCAAAGGGCCAATAGCCTTAATTTTAAAAGAGGGTGTTGGCTAAATTAGAAAAAATTGCTATGTGTAGTCTATCTGTTTAAGGTAAGTGTAGTGCCAGAGCGTCAGTGACACTTCAACCTACAGTTACAGCGAAGCAAAGATGCTGGTGAGCTCTGCTGTCATCCACGCTGGGTGAACATGGTGGCATCTGTGAGGGAGGCAGCGAGCTGGTACACATATGGTCGGTGAGAGAAACCCAGGGTTGACTTAACAGGCAAAACAAGGTAAACACTGAATATGGCGGAAAAAATGTGCAGCAAAACTCACACCCTGAGAATCTCAGTCCTAAGTGGATCATTTGTTTATCCCACCAGCCAAACCTGGCTCTGCAGCAAAGCAAGCCAAAGAATGTCTCCTTTATTGTTTCCATGATACTTTCTCATCTACAAGCCATTCCCCTTTTAGATTATTCTATTTTTAAGGCATAATTTCCATCTGTTCTTTGATCTTATACCACATAAGACATTTAGCTAATAACATCATCCATCAAATACCAACTTTCCTTTAGAGTTCAAACACAATCGACACAGGACCCCGTCCATCTGCTGGCCAGTGCCTCTGAACAGATCCAGCTTGTGAATGGCCAGCTATGTCGCCTATTTTTTAATTAACTGGCTAAGGTCTGTGCTTCCCATAACGCCGCAGGATGACTAGGCACTCCAAAGGGAAGTGAAAGGCGCTCTGCTGCGGAAGCGAAGACGGTTTGGTGCATCCAGAGCTGCGATGAGCTTGTTGTAATTGGGGTTTTCCAGTGGATGGAGTCTGCCTTCAGCCCCTCAGTGAATTATTTTTTTTAGCATAAAATCACAATATTTATATAAAAGGTTTGAAGGCTAACCATTTTCAAACTTGGCATTCTTCAGATGAAGGTGGGTAAAGCAGAAAGACAATGTTTGCTTCTGTGACCAAACTTCTGAGTTTATTCGAGACAAACTTCAGAATTTCAGGGCAAGTTATCTGAAGCATCGGAATCGCAGATTTGCAGAAAAGTATTTATACAGAAAATGCTTGTCTGCTTACCCAACTGGAGAGCCAGGGAATGTCAGATGATTTAGGTGACCACCAATTATAGTAAAGCAGCACAGTTTGAATTAAAGATATTTGAGATCAATCACAGTTAAAAAACTTCTAAGAAAAGCCTGTCAGAAAAAAGGAGATTAATGAGTAATCCAGAGAAAAGGTAGTTTTTCTATGGGTATTTTCCAAGTGCAACCAGATATAAAATTTTTTAAATCATTAGTTTTGGATTCTTCACTTGTTACCTTGCTTCTCAGTGGTTTGCTTTATCTTGCACTCAGTGCATTTGTTTAGGAAGGAATTTGATTCAGGATTTATATTCCGCTGGCTTATATATGCCACAGCATATGTATCTCCAGATCCGAAACAATAACAACAACAAAAAACCCATTTCCTTCTATTTCCTGGCTTGCCAATAATAAGAAGTCCCTGCAGAGGGGAGCTTGGCTGGTGGTGTTTTGTGATTTCTCAGATAACAAGAGCTTCACATTTCTGTGGAATTCCCATTTGCCAGCGAGCTGCTGCTGCCGCTGCCCTGATTGATATATGACTGCAATGGCACTTTTCCATTTGACATTCCCTCTCTCTCTCTCTCTCTCTCCCCCTCTCCCTCTCCCTCTCTCTCTTAAACAACAGCCCTAACTTTTGTGTGTTGCAAATATAAAAGGCAAGCCATGTGACAGAGGGACAGAAGAACAAAAGCATTTGGAAGTAACTGGACCTCTTTTTCGCTCTCTGAAGAGTTTGAGGGGAGGAAGGAGCAGTGCATTTTCCAAAGGTAAGCACATAAATAAGAGATTCCTCCAGATTTTGAGTATTACATGGACTTAAACTGAGTGCTTAATCTCTTTATCTGATAGACACATCTTCTCCTTGTACCATTTGTTAAATTAAAAAGTGTTGATGTGGTATCGACATAGCTTTAGTACATGTGTCTCCTTATCATTGTGTCTTGAACTATATCTCCTATCTGAAGGATGCCTATATGCAGGCAAATAGGTAGCCTGCTGTGCTTCTGAGCAACTTGGTTAAATGTCTATTCTTGTGAGCATGCCGGGCTGATGTCTGCAGCTCTGCGCTGGTCCTAGCTGTATGGTTTTGGAGTGAATGGACTTGCTGGACTCTGCCCTGAATTCATCGAGAGAGTGCTGGTATCGCCAGCACCCTCTTTGTCCCATTACAATAGGGCTGTATGAACACAGGCTAGCCTGCTAGTTTAAAGCTGGACTGTTTACTTCTATCACTACTTATGCATGCTGTTCTCTTGCCAGTCATCTGCCGGAGTGCTTAGAATAATTTAAAACAACAGGCAATATTTATTTCTAGCTTTCTGTGTCATGCTTCGCAGGAGCACTCTTAATTTGCACATTATTATTTATCCAGACTTCTGGGAAGCTTTACTATTGACTGGACAGCACTGGTTATGGATTAGGACAGATTTAATATACAATCTTGATTGGTTGAAACCTATGAGGAAAGCCACGGTGTTTGCCTTTGCTGTAACACGAAGGGGTATATTTAGTAGGTAGCCGACCCCGTCAGCCTGACACGTAATGCAGCGTGGCTGTGCAGTCGGTAGCTGACACGGGAGGATGCTGCAGGACCCCAGACTGCCTGCTGAAGGAGAGAAGGAGGCTCTTCTCATTTGCTGACAGATCATTTCACTGTGTATCAGCGTCAGAGGCACGAGCATAACTGTTCTCTGTGTCTTTGGGACAAAAGAAGAGTTTCACTGTTAGGAGCCCAGTGATAAAGTGTCAGTGCAGTGTAACTGCGAGACGTGGAACAGACGCTGCCTTGAGCAAGCCCGGCTGAAGAAGAAAGCCCCATCTCCTTGCTAGGATTCAGGTGAGTGAATTCATCCTATAAAAGTTCACATGAATGGATCCAGTAGCAAAAAACAGAGTAATAAAGATGAACCTTGCAAAGAGCAACGTCAGTACTACATTATCTAACTGCTGTAGTGTTAGTAAAGCAGGTTCACAGAGAGTGTGTGTTGGGGGGGTAATTTTCTTGCAGCAAATCTGAATTTGCAAGACAGTGTATGTGGATTGACTCTTGTGGGACTGTCAGGCAGATTTCTTAACCTACTGCTCATGTTCATTTAAATTTCTCCCATAGTCTCCCCATAACACATCTTACTTGTTTCTGCCTGGGACAGATGGCATGACAAGTAACTTGTTAAGGTTTCTGCAGCTCTTTAAAAATGAAAAAATGTTTCCTATGTGCTAAATGTTACTAACAATTCCTAAAGCTTTGTAACTGTCCCAGTGACTGAGAGGTGAGAATTCTGCACGTTAGAAAAGGACAGGCAAACGCTTACTTAAAACCAGCAGTGGGTTTGAAACTTCACCTCAATTCAGTTCATTATTGCAAAGTTATTTTCTGATAGAAGCAACCCGGCTGCCTGGTGGGGTCAATAAATGCAGATATAATAATCACAGTGCTGTTATTTGTCCTTTCTCAAAAGATATTCTACATTTTAGGAGATTTTTTTCTTTCTTTCTTCTCAATTACTAACAACACTCACTTTTTCTCGGGCTGTGGGACCTTACTCATATTTGTGAGCAGTTATACACATGAATAATTCCCTCAGCCTAAATAGAACTACTTGGTGAGTAATTATCTACCAGCTTGAATCAGGGGTGCCCAATGTGACTTACATATACATTGGCACGTTCTTGCTGGAATAATGAAACCTTACTTGCAATACTGGTATTATAAGAAGTTGTTTTAAGATTTTCCAGTTAAAAGCAAATGTGGAAGGAACACATGTTTCAAGCTTACAAAATAAAATGTAATTTGATTTATTGAAGGGGTCTAATTAGGGGCTGCTGCTGATTGCTCTAGTTACCAAGCTCAGATCTCTACCTGAAGGTGTCCCAAGTAGGTTTTCTGGGTTTGCGCAGCACCTGCTTTGGATCAGATGCATGTACACTGATGATTCCCCCTTGCAGAGTGGGATACTTGTTATGGACAGTCTTGTGTACAGTTTGCAGTAGCCGTACCCCAGGGAGCTATCTATGCATGGCTGATCTCCTTAAAAGCCTTCTGCCCTGCTGGAACAATCCCTCACGTGCCATTGAGGCTTGTGATAGCATCTGTATGTTCTGGCTGGCTTGAGTTGCCAGGATTGCAATCTCTTTTGCCCAGGTGAGAGGGGAGCAAGCCACCATCTTGGGGGCTCATATTGATGTCTGTAGTGACTCCTTTGACAGGGAGTCAGCTTCATTCCCCATTTCCCCTGGGCGGACACTTTTCCCCTCCTGGCTTGTCTGCTCTCAGATGCACTAGGAAGTGCTCAAGGTTGTCCTTAAACCTTGAAAGGAGTTGACTATCTATGGTGCAAAGCTTGCATGAAGCCACTGAGGCATTTTTTTTTACAAGAAGTCTGGCAGATTATTTGTTTAATTGAAAGAAGACAAAAAAAACCCTCCTTTTTATTTTTTTTTTTACAAATACTACTATTTTAATTACAATTATAAGTATTAGATAGTTGTATTACAAATACTGCAAATTGCTCTAATGTCCTGCTGAGTATGAGGAGAAACTTGTCACTATGAGTTTTAGAAAAGTTTTGCTACATGAGACTGTGCCACGGTCCCATGTTACTTGAGCAATCCACCTCTTGAGAGTGGCTGGAAGTGGCCACATCAAAGAAAGACACAGAGATCCCATGGCAGGTAGCTACAGGGTAACTGGCAAAGGAATTTTCTCTAACCCCATCAACTGAACTCGCAGAGTCCTGAGAGTTTATAACCCTTCAAAAAACTTTTTAAAAATAAAACCCTTACGACTGTAACCCTCCCATACAGAACAAGTCCTTTTGCTGCGCCCAGCTAAACTTTTGCCCTCTGTGATATCTTGTTCCACTGGATCATTGTCGGTTGTGTAAACATGTGTTTCTTTTCATCAGCATTAAATGCGCAGCCTCTCAGCTCCCCTGCCCTTCTTCACGTCCTGGTATCTCGGGATGGGGTGAGTAGCCATGCCCAGATCACCTTTTTTTTTTTTTCTGCTGTCTTGCTTCCTGCTCAACAGCCCTTTTGTTGAAACTCAGCTCAATGGCAGGAGAAAGGTTTAGTCAGGTCAGATTGGCTTGGGTGTCTGAGTCTTCCTGGCCAAGAGTACTCCACTTTGCCCATGCTTCTGTGCCTGCATATGAAAAGATGCTGCAGTCTCCACTGACTATGATCAGCTGTTATTTCCTTTTTATATGTGTCAGTGTGGAACATATTAAAATTTCTCAGTAGTGGTATGTTAGGAATCCCTCTGATGCCCCACCTCCAACTTAGCAGAACAATAAAAGCAAGGTTGTAGTAAGCCTTTGAGCAGCTGGCTGTCTATATATTCCTTCTTTTTTCACATAATCTAATTCAGACTATTATCCGGGTAGCAGTGGCACTACCACTTCCAGACACCATCAGCCCTTGTCCTGTTTGCTGGAATTCCGTTGCGTGGCATGGAGATCCTTTCTACTGCAGACAAGTGTAGCCTTTCTTCTGGTGTCAGGGTAGCGGGCTGCTGGTGTCATGGAGACACTGGCCCTAGGAATTCCACTGCATCGCTATTTTTCAGCTTCTCTTTGTTATTTTTCTATTTGCATCAATCATTGTTATGGCTTACGCTTGTCACATTTATGTGCTTATTATTACTGAGCTGCAAACTGTGTCGGTCCGGCAGTGTGGAGGCAGCACAGGATATGTTGCCCTTTAAGACATGTGAGTTGAGGATCTGAGTTAATGCCTCAGCTCTGGTTTGGCAAAGGTTAAGCATACCATGGCAGTGACAATCGCATTACTGTCATAGCAGCACGGCTCAAAGAGAGTGGGACCTAGGGGAACGCTGTTCCCCTTGTTAGAAGACATAAAATTGTTACCGTGAGCCAAATATTTAGGTTCCCTGATTATCAGAGGCTGAGGTATATGAATGGTGGTTTGAATATCGCCTTGGTATACAAGAAGAGAGGATTTTGCCCCTAGGGTCAGAAAAGAGGGAACACCCCCTTCAATCATGTCCTATCTCCAGCAGGCATAGCACTCTCTGCTGGTCCCAGTGGCAGGGATGTCTTTGCTTAGTATTAAAGACTGCATCTACCGATAACTACAACCCTTTGAGTTCTCTAGAAAATACATAAAAGAGAGAACAAAACCTGCCCACCTGCTTGTAACACACTCCAACAGGTAGAGGACATATGCCCGAATGCCCTAGACCTCTCAGCAACTTGTAATTTGGCCAAGAGTCATTTTGCCTCATGTTGGGTCATAAGACTAAAGTAGAGGTAATTACTGAAGCAAATCCTATAGCTAATGCTTGGCTGGGAATATTTGCACTTTAGCCAGCAGCCTTCCTTGCTAGTTTGCCTCCTGAGAGGAACGGGTGGCCTTACTTAGGCTCAGCTCTATGTCTGGTGCTTCATCGAGGAGTCATTCCATTCAGCACTCTCTGGATAAGCAAGTGGAAAACTGTATTCTTCTCAATTCCTGTCCCAGTCTCAATACCACAACTACTCTGATACTCAGTGAGACATAAGAATAAAGAAAAAATCCAAGGCTGGCATCACCTCACCATTAAATGGCTCTACTAGCTCATTAGAGAGAGATCCCATACATGCCCCTAATCAATCTATTTAAAGTTTCCTGGAAGCAGGAAAAGGAAAGAATAAAAATACAAGCGCCCTTTTGTCCACCAGTAGTTATTCTTTTTGCGAGTGTATTAAAAACCTTTTCTCCATGTTGGCCTGTGCCTGTCTTCTGGCAGGGCTCCAGCTTGCAGTACCCACTAGAGTTTGTTATTTCAACCGCCTAGCAGGAAGGCGCTGTCAGCTCCCCCTCTCCTAGCTACCTGAAGGACTGGAAATATTCTTGGAAACCTCAAAAGCTCAGCCAGCTCAAGTGCTGTTCAGCTTAATTTGTTCCACCTCATGCACCAGGTCCCCACCGTGTCAATACTCATGGGGGCCTTACTCAAGCCGCCCCATCGAAGCCAGGGGAACCAGTCCCATGCGCGCTCATCCCACGCGCACTGATGCTCCCAGGGGTGCTTGCAGCAGTGTGTTTTTCCATTGTATGTGCTGCAATTACTATGTTGTTTCTTATGCTTCAACTACCATGGTCTTCCTATTTTTTCAGTCTCCTTACAGTCACAGGTTTTCATCTCCTGAAATATTAAAAGACTTAGTGAAGCCTCACGGCAGGAAGTGATGTGCAGGAATTCCTCTCAACGACCATCAGCGTGTATGACATTTCTGACTGCTCAGAGGTAGTGTCCGTTTTACCTTCTTGGATTTTATGGGACAATGGTCTGCAGTTGCTGGCTGGCAGGCGGTAGGATTGTGCAGCCTCAGTAGGACTAGAAGTGCTTCCCTCCTGTGGACACCCGGATGAAGAGGCTGAAGTCCCTTCTTTTGAGCCTGTTTTCCTTTCTACTGCGTTTTTCCTTCCCCTCTCCTCTTGGCGACCAGCTGCTGCCAGCTCTGGCCAGAAGTGCCTGTTATTCGTATACCCTCCTTGCAGGCACACATTGCACTGCAACCTGCTGTGTAATGGGTGGATGGAGCTCCTGTATGATGGGTGAGAACATTCCTCTTAGTGTCAAAGGGGACAAGCTTCAGCACAGCTGGATGTCAGCAGGGCAAATGCTCGTTTGGCACAATGAGGCCTCAGGAAAGCATTTCACTTATTTAGACCTGTAAGGATCTCACTCAAAATATTTAGTTTGGTATTTGCCCTGTCTCAGAAGGGGAAGAAATCTGTTCAAATGCTGCAGGGAGGCATTTCACAAACAACTGGAGTCCCCGTGTTCACCTGCTGCTTCCCGGCTGCCACATGGCCGCTCGGTGACTTTGTCAGGTGTTTTGAAAGGCGGCTGCAGAGTGGAGCAAGGATTTTGATAGCATATATAGGAGGCCAGCTACTTCACTTGAGAAACAGAAATGGCCACAGTAAAAAACTAGATGAGAAGATGATTACATTTGTTTAAAGAGCTACAACATACACTGGAGCTGATAAAGCCTCTGAGTTCATTCAACAGGATCAGGCACAGCAACTCAGGTCATCTTTCTTACCAGATACCTCTTCTTTTAAATTGCTCAGACGGTCCCCTCTATGATATTGTCCCACAGCGCACAATGATTCCCAAGAGGTTCGCAGGCATGGTGCGGGCAGTTGCATGGGCTGGAAGCCATCTGAGTGCTGTGGAGGCTGGAGGAGGTCTGGGAACAGACCATACGTCACGCCATGTGGCTGCAGGGTTGGAGAGCCACTCCAGTGAGGTTTGATGTCCCAGCAGAGATGTGGCCTTGGAGCAAGACTTGAGCTGTGGACATACAGAACAACATATGGCTTTGGGAAAGGGGTACTCATTCACAAAGGTAGCCCTGGCAAAAGAGCAGTCCAGCTGCTGCTGTCATCTATGAGCTGTGGTTGAGCGTGGGACAGCTCTGTACACAGCCAACTGCCCACCTAAGGCCTTGCCAACTTGTTGCAGGAGCAGAAACAATGGTTCCCCAAGGCCTCTGAAAGCACAGATCCATTATTCAGAAATCCTGGTAACAGGTCGCCATGAGCCATGCCAGCGCCATGGCCAGGCAGCAGCAGCGGGGACACTGCAGCGCTACCCCATGCCTGGGGCTGGGGGACTGGAGGTCGTCTCCAGTATAGGTTGTTCCTCCTTACCTTCCCATCCCCAGCCTCTTCCATGGCCCTCCTCATGGCAGCGGGGAGTTTAACCCTGCAGAACAAACCCTGGTGTAACTTGACGGTATAGTTTGCCCAACAGAGTCATTTCCACTCCAGTCCAGATCTTGGAACACAAAACCCCCAAATTCTCATCTTTCTGGCCTAAACTTCTCCAGGTTAGACAAAGTTTTTGAGAGATCCATTTTGGTCTCATAGAGAACTTTGTGGCTTTTTTTGTCGGAACAGCAGCAGCAAACTGCACACACACACATATATATACACATATATGGTTAGTGACACTTTTTTAGGGCTGGAGTTTGGAGAAACTGAGTAGTCTTGTAACTCTTCTGTTTACATAACAAATTCAGAATGAGGGAACCACATGGTAGGATCCAAGTAATTGTGTTTACTAAATATGCACAGCATGCAAGGCCAGGCTTAGTTATATATACACACTGCTGCTCCAACGGGATTTTGGCAGCCTCCAATACATAAAAGGCATTGAGTGACTTGAATTGTACCCTCATCATCAAGCAGGAGTCTCAATCATGGAAAATACACAGCAAACGAAGGCCAAGCTGAACATATGTTCATGCCTAATTCAGGGGGCTCAGGAGCAGGGAACAGCTAAGTAGAAGTACACCGTAAATGAGCTTTTCCATTGCTCCCTTTCTACCTTCCAGGGCAAAAGCGGTGCAGATCCAATAGACCTTTGGAGAATTGCTCAGTTCTTTATTTTTTCCAAAATACATAGCAAAAAGGGAATTTCTGTTTACGTTCTCACAAAGTGACTGGCTAAATAATTCCAGATGATGGAATTCTGTTCTGTCCTTAAAGGAAAACAAAATCTTAACCTTCACCACTCTCTAAATGATATTAAGACTATGATAAGAAATCTTTATTTCATCATTCTGAAAGCAGTTAATAACAACATAAAGTTGGAAAAATAACCCTAACTCTACCCCTATGTCCATGTGCAATCCAGTCTTTGATAGTATGTTCATATGGTCTTTTTTGGGATGTCTTCTATTTTTCCCTGCAGTTTTTCAGTAACAGCTGAGCCGTTCTAGGTAACAGCTGTAACAGCTTTTAGCATGTTATGTCTCTATGAATTCCTGAAAACTAGTTATACCGAAAGGGCACTATAAGCCTATTACTAACAACATGTAATGCCCATATCAGTGAATTCTGAAAAAAATAGGAAGTAGTGATTTTCATCCACTGTTAGGCCAAATATTTTTGTAGCCAATTTTCAGCCTAAGAAGATGAAGTCATCTTTGCATCTTTTTCTCTACAGGATGCTGTAAAGAGGAAGCATTTAACTTCCTTTTTGTTAGTTTGGCAGATGAGCTGTTTACCAGTTTTTCACACTAAAAGAAACTGAGGCACAAACAGCTTAAATAAAAGAAAAAATTCTAAGTGAAATTGTCGTTTTTGAGAAAAAAAGTGTATCTTCCAAATGAAACAAAATGTCATTGTAAGTGCAGCTATAATGATTAATGATTACAGGTGTACTTGCTTCCAGTTGTGGACAGAATGATAGACTGGAAGCTACATATTTCAGTCCTGATATCATGTACTGTCTAGCATTTTATATAATTTCAGACAGCATTTCAAAAGGAATACAATCTTTTTTTTTTTAAAAAAAAAAAAAAAAATGCTAGTTTAAATTGAAATGTCATTGCACCGTATCAGCTGGAAATGGAAAATGTCATGTCAACCTACTTCTTCACAGTGATGTACCTGAGTGAAAATATTTAGCCTTCTTTTACACAATCAACAATCTTCACACTAACTTCTATATATTTACATGTCCCTGTGAGAGTTTTTTTCCATATATCTCACTTATATATGGGATATGTACTTGAAAGATACGTGTGTGTATTTTGCATAAGTATGTCAGGGGATACTGGCATGTGCAAATAGCCCGTTGTTGTCTGCAGTCATGCTTCCAATACCTACACACTAGCTTTGCCAGTACATCTGTCAACAACTGTACACAGTTTTTTCACAAAAAGTGGGTCACATTTATATCCATCGTCTCTCTTTTTACTAATAAATATGTGATAACAGCATACTTCTTGTAAAGTTTTGTTACCAAAGCCTGCTACATTTCTTTGCCAGGGAAGTGTGAGGGCAATTTTAAAAGCTTGTGAAAGTGTTAATACATTTTGTATGGTGCTGTGCTTATCCTGAAGAAGGTACAGACATCTTCCTTTTCTCACATTTTTCCCTGCTTCTTTCCAGCTTTCTCAGAGCATTTTCATGAGGCAGACTCTATGTCATCCAATTATTTCCTGAAGAAAACTAGAGAGATAAGCCTTTGAAAACCGAGCCAGGACTCCAGATTTCTCTCACTGTATTAAATCATACTGATCAAAAACATAGAAAGATATAGAAGCATAAAATTAACAGTGGGACAGAGAGAGTGGGAAATGGGGATCCCTGGACAAAATATTACACGAGATGAGAACGTCCAATATCAAGTAAATTTATTTGGACAGAGAGGGAATTACTGGGTGTGTAATACTGATTAACTATGTTGGAGAGAGACCTTGCCAAGCAGTGTGTTTTGGTCAGCCTCTTTGTAAAGAAGAATAGGAATGTAGGTAAAAGGTTAAATATTTTTTTAAAAGTGCATCACTCCTCCTGTTAGCTAATCCTTGGGCATCATCTGCATGAACCAGAGTAGTACAGTTCAATTCTGGGAAGGAGTCTGTCCCAGCTCCCATGACCGAGAGATTTCTCTCTTACCCTGGTAAAATGTTTAGAGGGATATTTATTAACGTGAATGAGACCGTGCATAAACGTATCCAAGATCCTAGTGTTTAGTGTTGTTTAAGCTCCTTATACTGCAAACACATAGGGTTTTTTTTAATGCCACAACCATTGAAAAACATTTGGTTGTGGAAAATATACCAGGTCATAGGTCAGACTCCAGGAAAAAAATGTATTGTCTATTAAATCCACAGTCACATAATTTTTCCTTTCCTACTTAGGCACATGGACAATAGTTTGAAATCCAAAAAAGGCTTAAAAAGAAGTCTAATATACAGAGCATCCCTAATTACATTTCTTCCCAGCATGAGACTTTGTATGTCACTTCAGCCTGACAAGTCTCAACTCCCAGCTTGGATGAACTCTGGAAGTGTTTCTCGCTGCTATGCACTCCTCTCACAAGAGTGTTTGAGCAAGCTATAAAGCAATACACAAGTCATCAAGCACTCTGGCGGGGAGGCCTCGTAATTTCAGGCTGTTTGGGAGATGAGTGTCAGTCGGTTTAGAGTATCACCAGCAAACCAGAAAACAGTTTTGAAAGAGGCTTGTATAAAGCAATAGAGGCACACATCAGCTCTTCAAATAGGCAAGCAGCTCTGGGGGAGCATTTCTGTGTGACCAGGGAACTGTTTTATCATAAGTTTCTTCAGAAAGTCCTTGCTCTTTTAACTTTACTTATGACTGTCCTTTGCTTCATCAGGTTGTACTTAGATGGATAATTCACAGCTCTTTCAAGCTATAGCTGTTTGTAGTAAAAGCGAAATTAAAGCACCCCTTTGAAACTACAGGCTTTGTGAGAAGGATCAAGGGCCTGTGATGATGCAGCTGAGGGAGATGGCCCCCATTCCCTGCTGGCACAGAGCTCCAGGCAGCATTTCAGGGGCTGTCCTGTGCCTGTTTTCTGGGGGACCTCCTGGTGTCCAACATGTGCCAAAAATCCAGATGTCTGGTTGGATATCCATGTGACTCCACCTGCATGTATTTTTTTCCCAATTGATATCTGGGATGTACTCGGATATAATTGTCTAGAATGTATTTTTCAGCTGCTGCTTTTTAATTAACAAGGAAGATATTGACACTGAGAAAGTGCAGTAAGCAATTAAAGCATGCCCACCTCTCTGTGTGTGTGAGTTTGGTACTCAGGAGGGCAGGGCAGCCAGAGACCTAGGTAGTCCTACATGCAATGCAGGTCGGTGCTCAGTGAGGTTCCTGGGGGACCACTTTGCTCATGTCTGGGCTTGGACTCTCAGCATCACTCCATCCTGGGGGTACCCCTTGTCCCTGCAGCACAGCAGCTTCAGGAGACCGACACGCAGCCCCTAGAGCCAGGGATCAACCTGCCTCCAGCCTTTCCATTGTGCTACTCAGGCCAGAAATTCAGGAGTCAGCGTAGCTTAGTCTTTCTTTGACATGCTGATTGGATACAAAGTCCTTTCAATTTTCAGAAATCTCTGACGTGTTACTAATCACCAGTTTTGAGGGGAACCCGTTAGCGGCATCATCAAGTGAAAAAGATTGGCATTGCACCACCTGTGATATCAAAAGTTGGAAGTTTCTCCCCAGTAAACTGACAGAGCAATGCTTAAAGTAACAAGGCCTTGACATCTCCTTCCTAATATACTCACACCTAATATATTATACTCATACCTAATATATTATTAATAATAATAATATACTATAATATACTTCCCATATACTCTGGGAATGATGTTCACTCAGAGCGTATGTTTCGGCTAGCAAAAATCCTGTGTGCCTTAATATTATTTATGTCTGTTTTTCTCCAGAGGTCTTTTTGGTCAGGATTGTGATTTATGTTGTTTTTATTCCAGCTATGCAGGAGATTCTTTGATGGATTACAATCTCAGCAAACTCTAACTCGAGAAGAAGAATGACAGCTAAGAGACTTAAACCAGACTTTTCACCGTCCTGGAAAGGAACTGGCTGCCAGTGTTTGGAGTTTTTTTAATACTCTACCTCCCTCTGCTGTTATCAGCGAGAAGTTTCTCTACAATGGGAAATCATGTACTTGCAGCTTCGATTTCCATGCTCTCGCTCCTGGCAATGATGGGAGATGCGGACAGTAAAACAGACAGTTCCTTCATGATCGACTCCGACCCCAGCCGCTGTATGAGGCATCACTATGTCGACTCCATCAGCCATCCCCTCTACAAATGTAGCTCGAAGGTAAGGACTTCCCTCACCCTCTTGCAGCAGGGCGCTGCATCAGTGGAGTTGTTAAAACAAGCCATTTTGGGTGATTTTTCTCTTCACAAATTCCTTACTACCAAAATCTAGCTGTGGAGATGTAGAGATGTAGAGACATCTGAGTATGTACATCAGAACTTGGACTGGAGAGAAAGTTGATTCTCTTTTCACCTTTTTAAAATGAGAAACACACCATGATGGTAAAGCTAACATGCAGTAAATGATAAGATTCAAAGGAGCACCCTGGGGTCTCAGCCGTTGATGCCAAGAAAATGGGCTAGTTTGGAAGTTTAGATCATCTCAGTCACCCCCTCCTTCAAGTGAGTCTTTAATCTAGACTACGTAATCTTATAACTTTCAAGACGAAGTACTGAGATAAAGAATCAAGTAGTAAAATGGTAATGCAAAAAGAATGTGAAAAACATTGCTATTTTTCCCCCCTATTTAGTTTCAAGGCCTTTGTTTTCATGCAGAATGACAATTGAATGTTTACTGTAGGGCTTAGGAGCAGAAGGAAATACAAGATTGCCTTTCATTTGAGATTTCAAGCCTGAAAAATTTTGTTTCAAAATGGTTTAGCAGCCTGTGTATGTAGCCTGCAGACATTTATTTCATTTCATAGAGAAAAAGAATGGGGAGAAACAATGGGAAAATTCTTGCTTGTCCCTTTTATCTTGTCCTAATTTGTTCCGGCCAAATTAATCCATGTATTCAGAGGTACAGTCTCCGTCTGGACCATCACTCTGTCCTGTGGAAAGTGGCTTTGCCTTATGCACCCACAGCCCTGGCTCAATGAAAGCGAAAAACTGCCAGCACCAATGTTTCTGCCAGCACCAATGTTTTTGCCAGCCCTGCATTGGGTAAGAGGGCAATGGGAAGCAGGTATGTGATGGGATTTAGGACAAGAGGGCTGCCTGCGGTCTTGCCTGATGGCAAACCCTGGCAGCGGCGATCCTGGGAGCATTTCCAAGGAGAGAGGATCCACAGAGTTCAGAGGGATGCAGCACTGGCTGTGGAGACCCCCAGACGCCTTTGTGTGCAGAATGAGTTATTTGCTTCCCATAATCAGCGCAGGGGTGAGGTAATACCACAGGTAACAGCAGGCCATAAAGTTTAAAATAAATCACAGAGAGAAGTGTCAACAGACCCGCTCGGTGCTCCGCGCTCCAGCTGTACACCAGGACGGCTGCTGCCCTGCCTGTGCACCTTCAGCACCGGGACTTGCGCTGTGCCTTCTCGCTAGAGAGGGGCTGACGGCCTCAAAATTGGTCACAGACGAAAGACCCACACTGGGCTGTCTCACACCAGGGTCACAGCAGTGCTGTCTGCCCAGCTTTGCGTAACCAAGCCTGATCCACAGCAGTGGGAGATCAGGGACTTTTGCCCTACTGCTTCTGAGTTCAAACAGTAAAATCATGCATTACTTGTAATTCAGAAGAGATCTTTTGGTTTGTTTTTAGCCTAGACCAGACCTTCTTACCATCTGGGATATATCCAGCATTAACACACAGAATAGCAGAGATGCATCTGTTTGTGCAGTCCTGATTTTATTGCAGTTGACCCCAGTGAGAGGCAAAGATGAAAAGTGTAGGTATGTGGGTGGATTTTACATACTGTTTATGTGGGTGTTAGCAGCCCTCCCCTCTCAAGGCACTTCAGATCACCTATGAGACCTGAGAAGCCTTAGCTACCATGATGGTTTGGTCCAGGAGGGCAATGCTCCACCCAGCTGGCCCTTGCTCTTGGCTACCTGCTCTGCCTGGGAGCAGGAA
Source organism: Leptosomus discolor (assembly GCF_034619465.1). NCBI lineage: Eukaryota > Metazoa > Chordata > Aves > Leptosomiformes > Leptosomidae > Leptosomus > Leptosomus discolor. The sequence continues at coordinate 96,475,747 of NC_141391.1, read as the reverse complement.
GAGCTGTGATATGTAATGCAGGCAAGATGGTAGGTGGCCCCCAGAGGCCCTTTGGTCTCCAGCTTTGGGTAGGATCCCCCTCTGGCCCTCTACATGCAGAAGAGCAAAAGAGTAACAAGTGGCGACTTCACTAGGGTAGTGTAAAATGCAGAGTATAACTGACCTGGGCACACTGCCTCAGACATAAAAGGATAAACACAATAGGTCCCAGCTCAGCCCCTGAGGCAAGCCCAGCCTGGAGCATGAAGGATGGTGCTTCTCTGGCTGTGATTTTCTTCCATGCTCAGGGCATTGCTTCCTACACAGCCCAAGGGCTTTTCCTCTACAACTGGCTCTCCTGGTGGAGGATTTTAGTATAATTGTATTAGGTGGGGTGTGCTCCCTGGTCCACGTGACCAGGAGCTGTGATTGCGCCTGTCCAGGACTCTATTGCCCGATGGCCAGGATGTGCCACTGGGTCTGGCATGCTGCTGCACACCTCAGTGAAGCCCTTTCACTGTGTGGCTGCCTTCTTCGCTCTGCCATCACCATCCTCTGGGTTTTTCTTAAAACTCTGGCTGCCATAGGCATCAGCTGGAGGGTTATTTTTCTGAAGAAAGAACAAGAGGAAGGGAAGGCAGGGAAGGCGGGAAGGCAGGAAGGCAGGAAGGCAGGCGGGAAGGCAGGCAGGAAGGCAGGCAGGAAGGAAGGAAGGAAGGAAGGCAGGAAGGCAGGCAGGCAGGCAGGAAGGAAGGAAGGAAGGAAGGAAGGAAGGAAGGAAGGAAGGAAGGAAGGAAACGCACCAACAACTCAATTTCTTAGCATCCCTAATGACAGAGAAGAGCAATCATGCCTTTAGGAGTGGGACTGATGGAAATTAGAACACAGAATGCATTGTAATGAAAACCATATTATTTCAAAACTGAGCTTTGAGAAAAAAGCTGTTGACATAAACATTTGTAACTCCGACAGCAAAAATGTCAGTGACTTTTTTTTAAAACAAGACTTTAATGGAAATTATGTTTGAAAATATCACATCTCTTGGCTTCTCAAATTCCACAATGGTTTCAAGAACGGTTTTTTAGCAATGCTGCAAGTTGTATGTACTTTCTCATGAAGTGGAAAATGAAAACAGTTTTCATACAAAGCAAAATAATTTTGACATTTCCTAGAAAACTTCACTCTGTTCATTAAACCAAGCTCTTTTTTTTTAAGGTCTCAGGGATCTGAATCATCCTGGTAGACATATGGCTTCTGTTCTGGATCTAGCATATAAACATAGCCCAATATTAGACTTGCTAATGAAAATTAGACACAGTGTCTGTTCCTATATATATTGTAATAAACTATAAACAAGTCAAAAAAGGAAGGTTCTGCAGGAGTAGTGTGGTAATTGTGATACCTCCTGTTTCCACCAAATTTCCATTGTGAAGCTTGGACTGACAATTGATGTCAAGCAGAGACCTTGTCCTTTTTTGGCATGATATATTGGTTTCACTGAGCCATCCTTTTTCACTCTGTATGTTTTCCCTTTTAGTGCAGCATAGAATTAGAGAAGATAAAAATGGCTTCAGAAACTGCAAGACATATTATATTTGCTGTCTGTCTGAGTTAAAAAAGGATTATGTCCACCTTGCTTCTCTGTGGAGGCTGCCAATTGTACCCACATGGGAAGTCGTTTTGTTACATTTGGAAACATCCACCCAATGTAATTGACTCATTAAAATCCCTCTTGCTTGTGACCTCAGACAGATGTGGAAAACAGGTTTCCAAAGCCTTTGGAAACATAGTCCATTATAGTAACAGACTGTATAAAAGAGCCACACAAGAGGGATAGAAAACGGTTCCTGAAAGACAGTGTTTTCAGTGACTTCAAGGAAATCTTTATATCAGCTCATGAGGTATTAGCTTTCCTGACCATGTTAGATTCTGCCTGACCTCTGTCACAGGGACCCACTGGTCTTCATCGACATGCTGGGTTGCCTCGCCGCTGCAACCAGAGCCTCCTAAATTACAGTACTGGCTGTCACAAGTGCTTCCTCCAGATGTGCCAGAAGTGCGCTGCCACTGACAGCCTTGCACTAAAGAATCCAGCCCAGAAAGACACGGACCAGATGAAGAAAGATTGAAGACATTTACTTATGAGGTAGCTCAGGAGACTTTCAGTAATGCATGCTTGCAGCCAGGCCGTGGGTACTGTGTGGAAGTTTGTTCTCATACATCTCATCCCACCTGCTTTCAGGCCAGAGCTTGTTGCTGAAGGGTGCAGAAAAGAGGACTACAAGCACCATTAATAACAAACCAGTTCACAACTTCTGAATTTCCAGAATAGGGCTCGAATTATCAGAGTAAAATGTTGTCTCAGATTCAGGTTGCCCTCTTTTATGGTCTTCCAGATACCTATGAGACTGCTGACTTTAAGTAAGAAAACCTATTCTTCCCCAGCTGCTCATACATGCGAGACTCCCGTGGTCCCATGTTGTAGCATGCTGTGCTTCTGGATCCAGCATCACAGGATGACATCCACAAGCTCACATGTGTGTGGCATGAGGGGAGCCAAGAGGCATGCCTATCAGATTATAAAATACCCACACGTTTTTACTATATATACACCCACTGTATTACTGTGCTATGCCATCATAGCATTACTAATTATTTAGGTGATAATCTCTATTGTGCTATAGTATACGATGCAATAAGCAGCTGGCACGATTGATTAAATGGCAAAGCAAAGCTTTTAAAGTACATGCTATTTCCAGCTCATTTGCACACCTGCCAAAACCCACTGGTGCTGTTCTGGATTTATGAGGAGGAGGAGGTTAAACTTTGCTGAGGACTTCAGGTTAGCTCAGAAATTTAGGAAGCTATCAAAATGGGAAATCTGAAAATGTTTCATCCTGCAAATTTGACTTGATACACATGGTACTGTGCTATTTGTACAAGCCTACACTGTCATCCAAAAACAGGTCATAAAACCAACACTGTAATTTTACATTATATGAATACTGTCCATACTCTAATGAAAAACTAAGTAGCCATCAAAATTTGAGATTAAAATTAGAGTCTCCACAGACTAAAATAAGTTTTTAAAGGCAAGGCTTGCTAACAGTTATAAATGATGTTGCATATTGAAGAAATATTGACTGGTTTTGCATTAGAAAACTTGCTGTTCATAAGAAATGTATTGAGACACAGATATTGGCAAATCAGATAATTCTAGTCTATAATTACACTGCTGCAGCTCTTCTGTAGTCCTTAATCCTGTTCCTTGGGGGTTTGGTTTTTTCCCTGGCATTTCTGAAAGTACCTGCAGATACAAGAGCAGATGTGTGCCACAAAAAGTCCTTAGGTTAATAGGACCAGAAGTGACCAACTGTTCCAGCCCCAGAAGCATCAACCATTAGAAGTCACCTCCACCATACAGCAATGTGTGCTGTCATATTTGGGCTAAAATCACATAATCATAGAAATGCTGGTTGGAAGGGACTCTAGAGGTCCTCTGAACCTCCCAAAAATAAATTTGTGGCCATTTTATGTCCCCCTTTGCCACTCCTGAGGGGAGTTTGGTTCCATTGTCTTTGCAACCTTCAAGCAGTTGCCAGCTGCCCTTGGATTCCTCTTCACCCCCCTCTTCAGCCAAACAATTGGCAATAGCCTGTGACAGAGAGTGTACACAGTTTGGTGAACTGGTCAAAGTGGGGACCTAACAAGAGCTGTGAGGATGCTGGGAAGGGAGCTATCTGTTTTAAATAACCCAATCTGCTGTCTTTCCTTCTCAATACAGGCAGGATTAGATACCTCCTTCACCAGCTGCCTGCCTGTCACTGTGGGAAGTGAGTTTTGTTTACCAATGGGAGAAAAGTGGATCTTTATCTGTCAGAAATAGGGTGCTAGCACTGTAATGATTGTCCCTGTTCTTGTATGCCCTAAAGACACTGGTATTAAGGAGCTTGATGTAGCTGATACATCTAAAGCTGGGGTATGGCTCAACAGTACACTGAAATTTCCTTCCCACCATATTACTACTAACAGCTGAAGTGAATTTACTTATGAATATGCAGCATCATGGGAAGGGGACCATAAATTTATGCTACAAATCATGAACAATGGCAAATTTTTTGGAGAGCAACAAGAACCCATCTCTTAATTAAACCAGGAAACAAGATGATACCAATCCCAGATCATCAGCTCATGAAGACATCTTCCTTGTGATCTGTCTGTGTTGACTGGAAGTGTAGTTGTTAATATATTAATACATTTCCAAGAAAACCATTTATCATGCACGTAGTTTTGGAAGAGTAGTTTTCAAGCACTATACAATGGATGATCAGTGCCTTTGCCATGGACACAGACAATGCTGGTATTTCCTACTTGATACCAGGAATATTCTCTCTTTCTCTCTCATCTTTCCTCCTGACTCTGACTAAAGATAAAATTAAAGATTTGACAAACCTGCTTGCAAGACTTGGAGATTAGCAGCCAGTTGAGCTGGTGAAAGAAGCTCAAAAAGGTTTAACGTTATAAAATATTTGCTGTCACATCTGTAGTTATCTTTCTAGATTGTCTAGAAAAAAAAACATGAAATATGTGCAACAGGGTTAAAATATAATTTTCTTCCTTGGTTATAGATATGACTGGTTTACTGCCTATTTGCTCACCTCTGTCACATTTTGACCTCGTTTGGAAGGTACAATAAGTTGATTTTGAAACTTGTGTTGATTAAGCAGAGTTAGCTGATATGGACTTAATATTTCATTCCCCACAAAGGTATGAGTTTGTTCAAATTTGTCCAGCACTTACCACTTATCAAGGTGGTAACACCTGTTTCTAACCACATAATTTCCTGAGCTTTAGAAGATCCTTTCCATGTTTTCTGTAGAGCTTAGGAGACTCAATCCATCTCCTCTGCTCAATAAGAGGTTGTTGGGAAGGGGAGTGGGTGACCACCCACAGGCTTTCCTTCCTTAGTGCCTCACATTGTGCAAGTTACCTTCTGTTCACAGCTTAGGCAGTGAACTCAGGAGGAGAAGAACCATGGAGTCTGTACTGCTTTTGGAAAGTCTCGCTAGTGAATCGCCATGTTTGGCAGATTTCATCTTGATTACGTTTTCACTGCCTTACTCTATGCAGTACATTTAATACAGATACAACTGATGCAACTATATATATATATACACACACATATAATTGCAAATACATATTCAAGGCAATCTTTGTAAAAAGAGGGAGCTAGAAACTTACTTCTCTAGAAGCAATAAACTGAGCATCTTCTTTTATTTCTACTTTATATATCTAAACTTTTGAGACATTCACTGGCCCCCAGGACAAGTTCTGCTGATCACTAGTATATACACTCAAAACATTGGACAATACCCAACTGAAGTATCAGTCCGGCTGACAAGTTAAGGGCTTGGCTGCCACAAATCTGGGGTCAGCAAGTCACAGTTGCAGTCACTGTGCCTGGAAAGCAGGGCTGGCTGTGTTTGCTTGGAGCCCTGAGGCCAGCTTTTAGAAAAAGAGTCCTTATCAGTGTTGATGCCTGAGACTCCAGGAGGAGCCTTGCTTTTTCTTCTGCAAGTTACCTCCTCTGCGAGGAGAGAGACCAATGCACTGTGTGGGGCTGAGTGGCCTCGCCAAGGTGAGCAGATGCAGAAAGTGAAGAAAGACCAGCCAGGCTGGAAGGAGGTACCCATCTGCTGGTGTTAGCTGCGTGCTGGCAGCCATGAGGGGCACGTTTCCTAACCCGTCTCTTTTCCTTTGCAGATGGTGCTGCTGGCTCGCTGCGAAGGGCGCTGCAGCCAGACGTCGCGCTCGGAGCCGATGGTTTCTTTCAGCACCGTCCTGAAGCAGCCTTTCCGCTCCACCTGCCACTGCTGCCGGCCCCAGACCTCCAAGCTGAAGGCCATGCGGTTGCGATGCTCGGGGGGCATGCGGCTCACTGCCACCTACCGCTACATCCTCTCCTGCCACTGTGAGGAGTGCAACTCCTAGGGATGAACATGCCACAACAGAGAGGGGACTGGGATGCTGCTGTTGGGGAAGGCTCCCAAGAAGCAACCCAAGGTGAGGCCGACGCTTCCAGCGTACGATTGCAGTGAGGACAGGACTAACCAGGCTGGATTGGATCTGAGAGCTAAAGTGTAAAATATCCTGGGGTCCTGGATGGCGCCGGTACCGAAGTGTGGGCTGTGGCAAAGGCAAAAGCACGAGGACTTGTTTTTAAGAAGCCTTTCTTTTTTTCTGAAAGGAAATTTTTGTGAGTTTCTTCTTTTTCAGGCTCAGCTCTGACTACAGAGAGGTTCTTTTCCTTCAGGCCAAGGGCAGCAGGGGAAAAGAGAGGAAGGTCATCCGGATGACAGCACTGCATTCTGGAAGTTGGCATTCCGACAGAGGATGGGCATCAGTTCCCACATAAAACCTCTTAACCTATCAATTTATTCTCAGCCTCTTAGTTATATTTGCCTTCAAAACAAACTGTGTTCTTGGCAAGGGTTATCTATTACTGATCTAGCAGCTGAGCGCTGGGTAACTTTAACTGTGGTTTAGCAGAAATTACAAATAAATCATTGAAAAGTGAACTGGATATGAAATGTCACACTGGGATTACCCAGCCCTAACCAGCTGAAATGATTATTTGCAGCGTGCGGCATCAGAGTTCCGTAGCTGAGTGACTCTTGAGAAGTGAAAGGTCATGAGACTCGTTATTCCCCTCTAAAAGCCTGTAAATGTGACACGCATCTGTCACAAAAGCCATTATTCAAATGCTAAAAACTGATCAAAGATTAAAATGACATGTACTAAACAGAGCCTTTTCTTAACTTGGGTAGACCTGTTGATGTACAGAGCCAGAGCCACCAAAATAATGACCAAACCTAGGACTTATTTTCACCTATATCTCTAAGGCCATTGACTGAGTACCATTTTGCCTTTTAAAGACAGGTAATCTCAAACACAGGGGAATCACACTGACATGCCTATACGAAGTTTAAGGCAGTTTCTGAGTCCCAGCGTTATCCACTTGACGGCAAAGGCTGTATTTTGATTTACCTAATGATCTGCTACCTGGAGTCCTGTTTGACTCACCATCCAGCTTGGCAGCTGCTTGGGGAATGGCACAGCTCTTGGTTGGTCCATACACCCATGTGTTCTTTGTGCACACACAAGGATGTAGGAGGCTGCGGTGGGGTTAGCGCAAGCCCAGAACTCACCCATAGGTGAAGCTGTCCCACAGTCAGGTCATCAGAGCTGCGGGGTCCTGCAGAGCAGGGGTAGCCAGCACTTCTCTGTCAGAAGCAAGTGAGTCCATGAGCTGCTTTCCCCACTAGTAGGACCACTGCTGAAAGAAAGGCCTCAAGGAGCTGAATGAATTACAGTGACCAATAGGGTGAAAGGATCGCAAAATAACAAAGGATCCCAAGTTTCGGAATGGTGTTTGGTATTTGCAGAGAAACTCTGTGTTAACTTCCCCCCTCAACATGAGGTTTTAGAAAGGTTCAGTCATAGTCTCCTGTGACTGCAAGGAAACAACATAACAGTTCTTAACTCATTCCAGTTCTTCTCTCCTTAAGTGGCAATATGTCCAGTCTGTCAGCAATATGTCTGTGATGTTCACATAAATCCAGCTAAGCCATTTTTTGATAGAAGTCATGAAGATGTTGACAGCATCTTTGCTGTGTAAGGATTCAGAGTCAGCACACTTTCTAACCCTCAGTAGCACCCACGTCCATAGTCCTGCAGTTATTCTCTGGGACAGGCTGGAGTGGCTCCCCTGCACAGCAATGTCTGGCAGGGCCCCATGGTAAGGAGGGGAAGTCCTATCCAAGCCCAGAGTTTGGTCCATCCGTTCAGTGCCATCCAGTCTGTCTGCTGCAGCAAATGCCATATGCAGCAGCTCGAGGATGCACATTGATGTTGCAGGGGATCCCCAAGGTCTGCCAGGGAGGGCGGTCATCCTGTGGTCTCCACAGGAGTTACTGTAGCTGCCCAGGGAAAGTCCTGGAGCAGGATGGCAGTCAGTAGTGGAAAGCGATGGGGGACATGTAGACCCGCAGACACCAGTTAAAGAGGTTTATGATACATGGGAAGCACTGTCTCTATCTTCCGGAGATGACTTGGAGACGGCCACTTTTCAACAGCACAGAGCTGTGGGCAAACAAAATGGGACTCAGATTAAAAAGTCAAAACTGGGAGTGATGAGCCCCAATGAGGTCATTAGACATTGTTTCTGCACTGTCAGTCATCCTTTTCACATCTGATGCATGTTCTAAACATGAAAGGGCGAGCAAAGGGAGCGTGAGCCAGGCATTATCACTAGACTACTTTATATGAAAGATCATATGTGCATCCCTTTTCCATTCTCTTTCACCTTCAGCATCTAAAAATCCCATTATCCAAAAAAGCACAACCCCCTACTGTTAATTACATATAGAAAAATTCATTCTTCATCAGAAACATCAGTAATACCTTTGATAACCAAATAAGTATACTGCAAAATATGCGTGACCTCTAAGTGTTGGTATAGAGACTCCTACAGACAAGCAATGCTATGCAGTTATCTAAGGAATGGGGAACGTTTGAATGTTGAACGTTTGCTATATCCAGCACCACGTCCCCTCAGATCATGCTGCCACTGGCCTCCTTTGCCTGTGCAACATGGGATGCTGAAAGGCTGTGACACGAAATTTGGGTGATGATTTGCAGTGCTCCTGCATGGCTGCAAGCATCTGTGCTGACTGTACAGGACGTGGCAGAGCGGCGTGGCCCCGATCACAGTCTTCTGTAAGGAGAGAGGAGGGCATTGAGAAGAGACCATGCCTGAGCCGATTTAGAAAAAAAAAAAAGATAATATTTATAGTGAGGGAAGAGCTTGGCTGGTATTTATTCCCACATCCCCTCTCTACCACAGTGCTGGAGCTATAAATGCTCAAATCGGGCTCACAGAAGATATTAGTGTTTCAACAAAAGCTTTTTTTTTCCCCTCTCACGCCCCACGTTCCTTCCACTTTTGCTCAGTTCCTCTAATGAACTCATCGCCTTGTGACCGCAAAGGCTGTTGCCAGGCATAAATGTTGAGGTGAATTCAACATTATCTAATTTAACTGTTGAGTTGAACAAATGCATGGAAGGAATATAACAGAAATTATGAATTACAAGACAAAACTTCCTTGTAAATAGATAGAACTGGATATTAATGAATCAAACTTTCAAATTCTGCTTTTGGCTTTGTCAGGAAATCTTCATATTAACATTTAAGAAAAGGAAGAGCTATTCTTCAAAACCAAATGCCTCGAAGTCTGCTATAAATCTGTATTTTGATAGTTTTTAAATAGTATTTTAGGCAACTAAGTGCTAAGTGAAGCATACAGTTGCTACCTATGTTAAAATTCAGGAAGCGTATTGAAGAAAAAGAAAATGAGGCTTCAGGTAAAACTACAGAATATGGCTCATGGTGAGAAAGAGTCCAAATGGCACTTGGAGATGAAATGGCTTCCTGATTTCTTATCCTGACACCACTCTGGATACTTAAGCTCTGTTTTTCAAGTCAGACTACTGTGTAAGTGTTTCTTAAATTGAACAACAGGGAGGACAATTTCTAGTTGTCCAGATAATGTTTTGGGGCTTTTTCTTTGCTAAAGCATCCTCTTGCTGGGAGTCAAATGAGAAGGCCTTGTCCTTTTTTTCCCCTCACTGCCCCCCATCCTTCAGGCACCGTCTTCCCTCACAGAAAGGCTGGTTCAGCTGTGATCATCCTGTGGTTTGCTCAAGATGAGATGTGATACAGACTTTTGACTGTCACCACCCTATGCCCTCTTTTCTTTTGATTAAGTTTCTGAGTCCAGCTTGGCTTACTTTTGAAAGCCACCCATCTCAGCAATGGTGGTGTTGTGTTTCAGCTGGATTGACTGTACTCACAGAGACCAGAGGGAAACTCTGGACCTTTGCTGGTACCCTTTGCCTATAAGAGAAGCCTTATAATGCCACTGCATTTTTTGCCTATCAGAAATAATCTGTGATTTTGATAGAATAAAAGAGCCCATGACCTAGCATATTTGAATTATGCTGCTCCCAGCTTCAGTGGGTCTCTTAAGCGCTTAAAGCTGCATAGATACAAAACCAGCTTGCTGGATCAAGCTTTATATGAATCATTAAAATTAAGAACTCACTGTTTTCTTGGAGATGTCCCCACTGACTTTCCTTACACCTCACCTTGCCCTCTGAGCTTGGAGAACTTCTACTAGACATGAGATCCCAAGCCTGGCTGTCTCCAGGTGGCTTTTATCAGGGCTTTTGTAAGCCACTGTCTGAGTGCTCACGGCAATAACATGGAGGCAAAGGTTGCTGACCTCCATGGTACACCACAGCCTGTGCTGGGCCTTCATGTGGGCCTTAGTTGAGACCTGTTCACCAAATCCTTGCAGATCTACCATGAAGCCCTGAAACTCAGGCAGGACTGTGTAGCTTGCAGCCCAAATATTTTAGTGAAAGAGGAGAGAAATGAAAGATGAGAGGTTACTGTCTCATAGGAATAGATCGATGCTCTGCTGCAGTGTGTTCTTAGCATCTGATGTGAGAAAAGAGATGCCCCCGAGCTCCCTTCTGAAGGTGAGTGCTCTATCAGCCTAGTCCTCCATGTTTAAAGACAGTGGTTTATTGCTGAATTTGTCTGAAAAAGGATTAAACCCCCTAGGAAACACAGTTCTACTTAGCAAGGAATTTTTCTTCTGACTTGGGCTGTAAGTATTTTTGAAAAATCAAAATGCCATTAAAAACGTCAGTATAAGGCGTGGCGGGGAAGGGTGTGTCTTACTTTCTTTGACACTGTAGTTATTTAAAACAAGGGCTTTGGAAAAAGAAAAAAAAATATATCTAGGGGAAAAGTGACTGATAGGCTTCTAAGATAGCTTGCATTATAGCTAACAGGTATTGAGACTCTTACAAAAGTACAGCAGGCAGTACTGGAAAGTAGCAGCCCAGTTAAGTTTGCTATGTTGCACATGTACAAATAAGCTGGTTGGTAATCCAAATAGCGAGTCTATCCCTTTTGTTTTGCAAGCAAGGTGTCACAATCTTTATTTATGGTTCAAAAGAGAGAGGACAGGTAATCACTAGTCTGCAAACTATATTAGTAAGAAGGCTAATGCATTGAAAATGGTTCTTAGTGGTTCTATGATATGAAGAAGATGCTTTATGTACATCAAGATACAAAAGATCAGAGTTCACTAATGAGAATAAGGAATCTTGTTTGGCCTGCACCAAGAATGCATATTTCAAAATGTTTTGTTTTGCTTTTTTTTAAATGGACCATTCAGGAGCAGTCTAGGAATCAAAACCATGTATGAAAAGATAAAAGGACATCTATCATCTGTCCGAGTCAGAACTAAAACTTCCTTTAGATGCTAACCGATAGTACATCCCATGAAAATGAAATATTAAAACCAGTGAATCACATTCCCAAGTAACCTACATATATTAATCTGATCCTTTTTTTCCTAGGAAGAATTAAAGAGCAAATCCTGAGTTAGAGCTGTTTGCATTCGGATGCACAATTTTTATTCCAAGCTCTACACAGATCTCAAGACTTCATAATTTTCCATTCTTTTGAGGCTTTCCAGACACAGAAATTAAGGGACGTTAGCACTGATGTTGTGTAGTGCAGACAATCACTGTATAAAAAAAGAGGATTAATGTGGGAAGGATCCATCTCCGCCACCTCCCTACCCTAAGTACTAGAGACTTTTTGGGTTTGGGTCTAGTTCTGCCTCCAAAATGATTGATATTCTGGAAGAGAGGTGGAAGGTCCTCTCCCCTGAAAGCACCATCCACATCTCTGCAACTGATGGGGATCAAACCCCCTGTTTGAGTGGAGGAAGGTCTGGAATCAGTCTCCACTGTTAAGGGTGAGCATGTTTTCCCACAGGAGCTGTGCAAAAGTGAGGTGGTAAAATCACCAAAGCAGTTGTCACTGAATGCAGTGCAGCCTGAGCGAGCTAAGCATGCTCTCAGCATTAGCAGAAAAATTAAGCTCCTCTTTGGACTTGAGTCTTCTGTACGACAAATGATTTTATGCAGATGTAAGTTCCCAGGCAGTCCCTGCAGGAAAGGCAGAGAGAACTTCTACTGGTCAGAGAAACTTCTGTCTGAAACTGTCCCAGGTAGGTGTCCGAGTGTATTATAAATTAGATTTGCAGAATTCACACAAATAGTATTGAAAACACATTCAAAGTATTTCTAGTATTGAAATCACATGCTTATTGCGTGCTTTGCTCTTTGAAAATGACATAAATATGCTTTTGCAGACGTCAAACATTCACAAGGGCAATCAGCCCCACAGCTTTGTTAAGGTGCAGTTCGGTACTATTATAACTCGTGCTCTTTTTGTTATATTCCTGTGTATATGTACACATATGCACAAAACAAGACTCTATTTCACAGACACCTCTTTTCAGCCTCACAGACTTCTGCCACTCCCTGAGAGCCTGGTAGCTGGAGAGGAGCAAAGACCACTCCTAGACTGTCTCCACTGCTCTCAGAAAGCAGCCATGTTTCACAGCTCTTTGCAAGATGGACAAAATTTAGCAAGCCAGGCCTCAGGAATGATCACTCATCATTCTCCTGGAGTAAGACAGCACAGTAGGCATCCAAATCCACCTAAGTCCCTCAGCTGACTGCTCAAATACAGCTCTCTCTAGTCACAGCAGGGGTCACTTGTTGGAGCCAAATAATATCCCAGACATAAAGTTCTGTTGCTGCTTGTATAAAAGGGATCAGGGTGATCCCATATGAAGCTGCATGTCTATATTACTCTTTTCATCTGTGCTTTTTATGGGCCTCTTATTTTTTTTAAATTGCAGGTCTTCCCAATTCTTGTTTTGATCCCTTTAGAGTACTGGCAAAGCGATTGTTGGCACTTTAACAAAACTGTTGTACGGTACTTAGAAATTGTGCCATTCCTCATCTCTGGAACTATATTTTAAAATGTTGTTCTTTTCTACAGAGTGTATCTGTGGGAAAAATACACCAAAAGATGAAATGCAGCAGAGGATGCTTGGGGAAACTTTGACACCATATTCTACACTTTGACAAAATGATAGTAAGGGATTTTCTTTAGCTGACGAGATCCCATAATTAATACTTAATGGAATAAACACTAAATGAATTCTGAGTGGGATTTTTCAAAGGTGCTCAGTATTGACTTAACTCCACTTTCATCCACACAGAGGGAGAGCGATCAGTAACTTCAGTGAGAACAAACCCTGGCCAGCACCGCAAAGCCTCCTGCCTGAGTGTGATGGGGGAGACAAGGAGTGAAAGCATCAGATGTTCATAAGTCAGCTGCCCTTACCTGAGGAAAATTCAGAATTATGCTCATTTAAGTTTTCTTCATCCCTTTCACCTGCCCTGCTCCTCCTGACCCACCCTGCACCTCTAACACATGGAAAAAATCGTGCTGCTGGAATCCCACTGCTAACGACAGACACATCTCCACATTGTCACACACAGAGCTTGTCCAAATATTCCCAGTAACTGGGAATGGGATGCTGGGACAACAAATCTATGACCTGCTGCAGAAAGATTGTGCAGATTTAAAACCAATTCTAGTTTCATATGAGCTAGATACGTTCAAATAGCACCACTCCAGGGACTAGCATTACTACTGCCTCACATATTTCATTCCCTTTGAAGTGCAAGAGAGTCCCTACAGTGGGAGAATCCTTTCCTGTGCTTCGTAATTTCTCCCATGTTGTGTCTTTGTTTATATTTGCTGCTGCCTTTAAGGCAATGAGGACCCAGCAGTCCACCTCTCTTTCTCTGTACTCTCCAATTTGGAAACAGCCTCAGGGGGAGAAATATATGCATAATCCTCCTCTATAACTGAAGACTTCTCTCCTCTGTTGCATCTTGTTTCAAAAACTGAATGATGTGCTAATTCTGGCTTTTCATCTGCAGGCACCGTAAACCCCAGAACACTAGAGCTATTTTGTGACCCGGTGTTGGAAACTCACCACTGACTACTCTGTGATTTTTATTTTTTCCCTTAAACTGTAATGATATACAGGTATATGTGTATGTGTATGTGCACTCAAACACACATGCACACACACACAGAGACAGGGAGGGTGAGACTGTGTTTACTCTAGGATTGGAAAAGCTATAGTTTCTAGCCTTGACTTGGACAACCACAGCTTTGCAGGAAATTATTTATATTACAGTCTTTCAACGAGAGATAAGAGAAACATACAGAGACACACACAAATCTACTTTTATATATTCAAATATATTTTTACGCATTTAAACCTCAATAGTGCCATTGCTGTCAGACAAAATAACTGCATGAATGACCTTGAACACAATAAAATAAAAGGTGACAGACACAAAATGATGCTAGGTCAGCAGCACACCCGGCTGCGATGGAGGCAAAAGGCACTACTGACTGCTCCTACATTTTGCTGAGTAACCTACGTTTTTCCCTGGAGGTGGAGCACAGCGTGAGGCTCACGCATGATGAAATCCCTCCTCCCTTCCTGCGGGATTGATGGGGTTGGGGCTGAGCCTTTAGGTGGAGCTCACGTACCGCCGCTCCCGGGAAGAGCAGCGCTGCAGCTCCTGCAGGACAGAGCTGACCTGGCCCAGCCCGGCAAGGAGAGAGCCAGGAAAGCAGAGCCAGTCTGATTTTCACAGCTCGGGTTAATAGCCCGGTTCCTCACAAGCTGAAAGATGGTTTATTTCGAAAGCCGTTTGAAGATGACTTTTGCCCTTCGCACACAGTGTTGACTAGTGCATACGGGACATAAGGCTGCTAGTGGATCCACCTTGGCTAGGCTACGTTACCGGGCCTGAAGGTGTTGTGTGCACCTGGCTACCACTGCAGGACGAGTATGGCATCAGAGACGCTTTGTGTAGGTCCACACAGGCAGGGAAGCTCCCTTCAAGTCTACCTTGCATCCCAGTCTAAAAGGCTCCTGTGGACCTTCAGCTCCAGACTGAGACATAGCATGGACCAGGAGCACGGGACAGCGGATGCATCTGGCACATTTTGCTGCATGGCTGCAGAAGGCTGCATTGGGTTGTGGGATGGGGAGAGCAGTGCAGAGGCTGTGTGATTGGGAGGAGGGCCTCAGCACAAGCGAAGTGCAGCGGAAAACATGAAGAAGCAGGCTTCTGTGCAAGTTTTGTGCTCCGCAAGGGAAGATTGGCAGGCCTGCATCAACTGCAAAGTGTGCGGTTCCCAGTTCTTCCCACCCCTTCTGTGAGATCTGGCAGGCTGGAGAGTAGGCAGAAATAAGTGGAAGAACACTTCATGCTAGCAGCAAACCCCAGATCAGTGGACTGCAACTGAGTCACATGTGAGGGCTTGCAATTTGGTCTAACAAAGCCAGGCGAGTAAAAGCTGTGTTTATTTCACACTGTAAAAGTGATGCCAGGCATCGCAAGCAGGGCCTATGTCAGCTCAGGAGGATGAAGAATGTGAGTGTCCTGGATAGCACCAGTGGATAGCTCTAGACAGCAGAAGGGGAGAGGAATGGACCTTAAACCTGCAAAACATTAAAAGCATTCCACTTTTCTTATTATACATGAAGCTGCCAGCAATATCATACCATGCTCACAGAAGAGCTGGACATAACCCCAGATCTTGCCCACCATGTTTTTACACTCCCAAGCCCCCTAGGGTGAACAGATGTTTGGGATAACAAACTTTTACAAAAGCAACTTTACACTGAAGGTGTCCTGCTGCCAGCTGTGGGATGGTGAGGAACTTGCATGGAGGGATCAGGAGGTACTAAATGCCCTGTTGAAGCCCTGGCAGTGAATGGAAAGGTTAGATTATAACAGCTGCTCCTAGCTTGCTGCCCCAGGGCTGATCTAAAAAGTTTCGTGGTTAGAGCAAGCCTGGGCTGTGGGGTTGGTGTGCAGACAGCCTCTCCAGACTCTGCTGCTAGAGTAGTGATGTGTGTTAACAGCAGAGTTGCTCTAACGCTCTTGTCATTTCATGGCATTTTTTTGAAATACCATGACTATGAGCTCTTTCTCCTTCTTGCACTTAACATAAGTTGACATGACAAACAAGGCTCATATTGCCAGTCTGCTTCAGCCAGGACAGTCTGTCTTACAGCATCTGAGTTTACGCAGCTGGGGCAACTAAAGGGGATGCAAAGTTCAGATACGCAGTTAGCAGCCAAGGCCTTTGAAGAGCAGATTTTGTGATCCAGCTTCAGCTTTGTACTTCAATGATATTTAAGTCTGTACAGCGACAGGTAGAAGAGGAGATCTAAAGTGATGTCTCCAAGGAAAAACTGTCTGCAACCATGCTGTAGACAAAGGAGAGTCCAGAAGGGCAAGAGGTGTTTTGAAAAAAAAAAAAGCAAAATAAAGCCCAAATCCAAACCAGATACACTTCATAATTCTGCAGCCTGCACAGCTACCCTTCTTTCTTATTTCGTGCCTGTTTGTTTCAGTTGGATTCTCACAAATTCCTGGTCTTTTTCTCTACTTGTGTAAGAAAAATACCTGATGGTTGCGAATATCCGTAAAAGAGCAAATCGTTTGGTGAGCTGTTTTCCAGAACAAAACTTCATCAGCTAAAAATACATCTGTGCCAAAAATCCTTCCCCATTTTGTGATGTCTCATACCAGTATCCAAACCTCCCTCTCACGTATGTGATAAGAAGTTCTGAAAATAAATCAAGTTATAAAGGAAACAAATTTTAACAGTGATGCTGGTGCATGCTTCTCATTCTGTTACTGCTTTGTTTTCCTTCCTAGTCCCCTGTTTTTTCTCAGGATAAAGGCCAATGACTACAAATGTAGGCAACATTAGTAATTTAAGATGATTTCATATGTCAGGGTTAGGACGACTGACTATGCCTTTCACTTGACAGATTACTACCCACTACTGTAAGTAGTTACTGAAATCAGCAATAACAAATTCCAGTATTGCAGAATTACTCCTATTTGCACTGTAAATATTACCCTGCGTGATGGTTTTGTTCTGCACTCTAAAAATGCGTCCCAAAACATGACTAGAATGTACTGAACACAGCATATTATCCTGTGTCTTATACAGAACTTAGCAGGCAGGATTTGGCTCACAGATCAACGCACTCGGAATCAGGCCTATGTCTAACTTCCCGCTGCAGTCAGTGGAGATCCAGTAAAGATGAGTGAGTCTAGAGTCAACTCACCTGACTAGACATTAGTGTGTACCTCTGGGTGAGCTGAGTAGCCTTCTAGACTGAACTGACTGTCCTGACTAGATGCCCATGGATTGTAACAGGAGGTTAGACACCTATTGCATAGGTAGACACATCCTCTCCAGTCATAATCTGTAAGCTCAATCAACCTGATATTCCTTTCCTCAAAAAAAAAAAAAAAAAGAAAAAGAGGAATTCCACTATATAATTTATTACTTTTACTATCATTCTTATTGCAGAAATTCACAGATACAGATATACTGTACACACAAAAAAGGACAATTTTAACTCAAAGAACCCAAATCCAGGTATAACCGCACAGCAGCTGTGGAGATCAATAGGAGTCACAGGATGCTCTTAACCTAGTCTCTCTAGTGATATACTCACAAATAAAATGAGGAAACATGGTCTACATGGAACTTCTGAGAGGCAAATAAGCAAGTGCTCTCAGAGAGTAGCTGCTAGTAAACACTGTCAAAATGGGAGATTACATCAGTTGGGGCCCTTCATATTTGCACTGATGACTGAGGTGATGGAATAGAGAGGATGCTTACTGTATTTGCACGTGGCATTAAGCAGGAAGGACTGCAAACACAAATTAGAATTCAAAGCAATCCTGACAAATTGAAGGTACTGCCTAAAATAAACAGAAGGGAGACCTGAAAGACGCAGCAGACAGGAAAGAATAATCAGCTATACAAACACAAACCTTCACCAGCAGGAGACACAGGGGTTACGGTGGTTCACAGCAGAGCATAAGTCAATAACATCATGCTGTTATGAGAAAGCTAAATGTAATACTGGGAGGCATCATGAGGTATCTGAAGTAATCCTTCCACATTATTCACTATTAGTAAAGCTATGGCTGGAATAGTGTGATCAGTTTAGAGCTCAAGAAAGATGTTCACTAAATGGAGACAGTATAGAGGAGAGAAATTCTAACAGTCAGAAAGCATAAAAACAGCCTGTAAGAAAGAAATTAAGGAAGTGGATTGTATAACCTAGTGAAGAGAAGGCTGAGGGAAAATCTGCTGAAAATATTAAAATATGCAAAAAAGCAGCTGCAGGGATTAGAATCCTAACATCTTCAGTGAAAAAAACATTCTTACGCAGAAAGTAATGAAGGACTGGAAAAGACTGCAGTAGGTGGCTGTTAAGACATAACCTTAGGTGCCTTTAAGAACAGTTCAGATAGATGTTTAGGTACAGTCAATCCTACCTCTGGATGGTGCAGTGAAATAAATGATCTTCTCAGGCCCCTTTCCATGCCCTTGTGTGTAACAATGCATCACGACCATTTTGTCATAATGTCTTTCTCTTGGGTAAGTTCACGATGCATGACCCCTGAGGAGAGGGTTAAAAAAAATTATGCCACTAAAGTAAGCAGAGGAGGTCAAGGCATGTGTCCTCATTGTAGGGGCTGCCACCGAAAAATTATGTCAAAGTGATTCTCTGATCAGGAAGCAGAAAAGGAGTCGCTCACAAGTTGCTGTCGAAACTGAGCTAGAAAGCCAGCAGAGCTGCAGTTTTCTGCAAAAGTAAACATACCGCGAATATCTTTCACATAACAGGGCAGCTTGCAGAGGCTTGGCAACTTTTGGCTCCTTAAAGTGTAGGCTAAGGTAGCCTATTTGTCCTGACTGTTCTTTGGCAAGAGGAAATCCGGCTTTAGTTTGCAGCTGTGAGCATGAGCTCTCAGTGCCTGCTGCAGATGCCTGTAGAGCTGAGGGAGATTTAACCCAAAGTCTTGAACATACCTCTGCATCTGCTTTTACCCCTTTTTTCCAATTTTCTGTCTCCAAGAGTGACTTGATTCTGTTTCTCCTGGTTTACATTTTTACTCCTGTTCTTGTTTTATACTTTGTGCTTTCTAAAGAGCTTAAAATGTTTGTCACATAGCCAGGAGGCTTAGAAATCTCGAGGCTTAAAGTCAGATCCTTGACACAGCCAGTATCAATGCTGATCCTTCCTTACTATAATGCTCCTGCAATAAACAGTTATGCCACTGGTCTAAAGTACAGTGTCAAGACTAAGAAACAAGATACCTTGTTTTTGAATAAAGGAACAGAGGCTTAGGCTTCATAGCCATGAAGGTATACAGGAAAGGGGATGGCCAAAAGGCAGGGAAAAAGGTGTTTTGAAACCTCAGAAAACAGCTCAAGAGAAAATATTTTGAAAGGAGAAGGTAGTGGTGAGGCATAGGGTTATGACTTACAACTATAATGCAAAAAAAAGATGTAAATGCCTGCTCCATAGAGAACAGGCATATGGAGCTACAGTGACTCTCAGGGCAGTCAGCTCCTGGGCGTCTCCGCTAGTGGCAAAGAGCAAAGGTTAAGTGAACGTGTGTGAGGAACCTCAGTCTTTCCCTGAGTGAGCTTTGTTGTATGTATGCCTCTGCTAAAGCACTGTACCTCTGAGATCCCAATTCAGGAGGCTCCTGGGCAACTTCACTGGCTTCTTGTAACACAGTATCACCATTTACTAACCCCATTTTTCACCAGAACTGATCAAAGCAAGTACTTCTACTTTGAAAAAGAGTTGATCATGCTTTCTTCCTATTCTCCATCCCCCCACCTGCTCAACCCCAGCTGAGGAAGGAGTTAATGTTTGTATATTCCCTGCTTTCCTACCTACTTATCTGTGCTCCTGGAACAGCTGACTTTCAACTGAAGAAACATTAAAATGCCCTCTCCTGAATTCAAAGGCAAGGTAGTAGGGAAAAAAAAAAAAAAAAAACCAAACCAAACCAAACCAGACCAAACCAAACCAAACCAAACCAAACCAACAACAACAACAAAAACCCACACAAAAAAAACCCCAAACAAAACACAAAACCAGACCTTCAGTTGCACCAGGAGGGAGCGAGGTCCAGTTCCTCAACCTCTGCATTCAGCAGAGTACCTCATCATCATACAATATAAAGATGTGCCACACCATGCTTTTTCTGGTTTTAAGGTCCATAACATTTCTTTCCCCTGTCTGCACTGACAGCAGCAAGAGCCTGCTGGACACTGGCTTTTCTGCTGCCTTTCAACATCTGAGGCAATGAGCAGCTCCATGTTGCCTGCTGTTTAGAACCATCCAGCTGTATTTTACAGGCTAGTTGGAGTGCAAGAGGCAGCATGGAAGCAGGATGACTGTGGGGAGCTCTTCTCTTTTTTGTGCGAAGAGTAAATCATTCAGTCACAAAGAGACAACAGTTACATGGTCTGCTGGGGAACACAAATGCCCCTTACAGCTCATGAACATGTATGACCTATGGACCATTTTGGACAATAATTATGATCTGGAATATGACCAATGTCAACAAGGAGATAGGGTGACATTATCATAGTTTATTTGGAGCTGACTTAATCTGTAATCTGCCTTAAAATCACTAATGTTATGAACCTTCTGCAGAAGCATACATCAGCCAGTAGAATGCTTTGCCTCTATCATCTCATTTAATTGTCACGGTCTTTTCAAATGCTAGCACTGACAATTTTTCTGTACTGAGATCTAAGTACAGGCTCTGAGGTTTCATAGACTACAGCAATAACCATAATTTTTAATTGTATTCTGAAGTGTTGTTCTGATTTTGCTGGATTATGAATCATCATTGAGTATCAGACAAATCTACCAAAGCTAGCCATGTATAGGAAAAAATAACCTCATTGTTGATAAACCCCGAGATCTTCCATTTTGCTGCTTCATACATTCAAACCAGGCTATTCTACCACTTTCATTATAAATAAAACCAGCTTCTCTGTCTCCTGGCAGGCAACATATGTGCTTCTCTGCTCCCCTTTCCCTCAGGGACTGATACTTTGATGGGAGCATGATTAGATATTGGAAAAAGAAGAGGAATCTTGCTACAACAGATCCAATATAATAAAAGACCATACTGTTCACACGAAAGAGAACAAACAGGTACTTCATAACATAGCTGAGACACATCACCTTTCTGCTTGCCTGTTCAAAAGTAAATAGTGACAATATAGTTTGTCTTACACTGAACACAGATCAAAATGCTAACAATATGAAATGACTATCAAATAATGAGGCCTGTGATACAAACTGTTAATCTTACGATATTCCTCTTCAGTATTTATTTCTGTCACAAATACTTACAAAGAATTCCTCTTGTAGAGCAATAATGTTGAAATACAACTGAAATTGCTACAGACTATGACTAATACTAGTGTAGGATAGGATGGGACTAAGGCTAACTGCAGAATATATGCAGTGACAGATCTCCTTTGAAACAAACGGTTTGATGCTGTGTGTGGCATGCTTGAACTTTAAGCTGTAGCTTACATTTGGAAGCGTTGGAAGTATTTCTTCACAGTAAGACATTCAAGTCTTACACTGTTTCTAGTGGACAGAACTGAGGTATGCACTTCACATCAGCCAGAAAAGACAGCCATTTATGAACAGAAACGCCTTCTTTTTTTAAACATCTCTAATCATAATCAAAACAATTCCTCTTCAGAAAGAATGTTGTTCCATACTTAGGAATTAATGATTTCATTTATTTTCTCTGCTGTATCATTAAGCTATCCTCAGACATTAATATTCATTTATATTTTATCTTCACTACTCCATAACACCCAGAGGTTACGGAGTCTGGCATTCTTCACTTGGTGATTTCCAGATTTCTTATCCTTCAGGTCCTTGTCACAATTTCTGTAGGCGACCATGCATCTTCAGAACAGTTTTAATTGGAAATACTGTGAAGGTGATGTTAGCTCCATGATCATCTGCAGATCACTTGCCACAGACTCGCAGAACACCATGCTTTGAAGACAAACAGTTGATCAGGATTCATTTACAGGGTACAAAGAGTAATTTCCTTTAAAATTCAGAATTACATTATTTGGTGGCTAATAAGCAACACCATTATCTCTGGAACAGGTCCTTGTTCTGGATACATTTTACAATCAGTGGAATGATGAAGACCAGAAGGCTATGAATGTTGGAAACTGTTTTAAAGAAATTACACAGTTACTGCCCATGACATCATATTATCTGACCTTGGTCATTTGGGGAAAGATTATTCTGAATGCACAGTGCCATCTTAAGACATAAACCCCAGAGCCAGGTTCCAATGTCCCCAATTTTAAAAAGGTCCTCAAATCCAACAGTGAGTGCCCTGGCCACTTGAGATTTACTGTATGCCTGCAAAATTATCCACAGAGGAACTGTGCTCTGAGTCTGCAGAATCCCTGTGCTTACCTTTATTAGAGCATGTCCTATCCACAGGTGCTGTACCTGTTTCTGCGGTCGTTAGTCAACATCCATCTGAAGCTCAAGACACCTTGCATAGGCTGTTACCATGAATACTTTTCAGAGGGGAGCGATAACAAATTACAGCTATTCCTAATGACAAAACCAATTAACATCAAACAGCTGTCATGATCATATTCCATGTCCGGATCAATTAGACATCACTACATTTACTCCTGTGGAGTACCTGTGCCAATATTGGTTCTGTCTTAACCTCCTGTCACCATAAAGTCCTTCATCTAAGCTTTACCTGCACTTCACTGTGTACTGTTCATTGCCAAGGTCTTGTACATCTGCAACCCCTTTTTCAAGCATAGCAAACCACCGTGAAAGTAGGTATAGCAACTGCTATGTCACAACAAGGTGGGAACTAGACACAAAATTTCACAACACAGTTTAGAGGGCACGAACACTGTTTACAAAGGCTGATGACACTGTTTACTTTACAAAGGCTTATGCAAAGGAAAACATGACATGGAAAATTCCAGGCATGATCTTGAGAGAGATAAATCAAACTTTTAGATAGAGCAGAGCTCCCTGGAAAGAGTCCATTGTGGTTTAAGGCATGACTGCCATCTCCCTTCCCACTCAGAGTAGATGGAAAGACTGTTCAAGTGAACAACAGCACTGCTTATTTTCCTGGGTTCCCCTACACCTTTTTAGGCCAAAGTCTCACTATTTCCTCACACGGATTAGCAATGTCTTCAGTATCAGCACCACCTGAAATGGTGTGAATGCATCTGCCCTGCTGCCTCCAGGAGGCCTCTCTGGCCCTCCACTAAAATGAAGCTAATGTGAAACCTGTGAGTTTATCTCCGACCTTCTGATCAACCTGAGTAAATACAGACACTGCCACCCAGATCCAGCTCTGCAACACAGTGTGCAGTAGCACTGAACCTAGAAGACAGTTTTATGCATAGTGGTCTCCTAGGGGTGCGAAAATGGTACTGGCTTTACCCAGTAGACAGCTCAAGGGCAGAACAGAGGGTTTTAAGAGTTTGACTCCCGGGTAAATAATTCAGAGGCTACTGGCTAGCTTCTGCAAGATCTCTCACCACTCACCATGGGACCAGGTCTACAGAGCACAGACCCCAGCAGCTGTATAACAGAATGCTAATCCATGCCGTGCAACACCTTCTTCAGTGGAAAAACCTATACCCATTTCTCAAAGGAACGATACCTTATGATGCAGTAAAAGCCAGTGTTCTTGGGGATATGTCTACTTGGAGTGCTTAAAAGATACAGGTACATCAAAGAATCTCACTTCATAATACATTCCCTCATTAAGCAAGGCTCATGGTTATATAATGTTTAGAATCCCAGAGTTTTCTATGAAAATGTCAGGATTTTTTTCAGAAATACCACATATATTTGCTAATTAATCATAGTGTGTTTACTTTGCATATCTCTCCTATTTTTATTGGTCAGTCAATCCCAGGCAAAATGCTGACTATTCTAATGAACTCAGGGTATTTGAAATCACTAACCAATATTCAAAAGGCCATTTCTTTCTCGTATTGTCTATACATATTCTCCAAGTATGAAAGTATGCAAATATACATGGTTTATTAAAATCTTACATCAGTGCTAAGGCATTTATGACTGTGAATTCATAAGACCTGACTGACAGAATTGCTTCAATTTCTTCACTTTACCAACATAACTGAAAAGTCACATTTATTTGCCAGAAGAATTACCAGATGAGCTATTTCTTGCACCTCCGTCCAGGTATCTCTGGACAGGTACCAGTCCCAGGAACCTGTGAGGCTTAGAAAAAAGTCTGTTCAACTTCAGTGAGCTGCTTGCATACGTTAATGTTCTTCTCATCTAAAATCATGCATGAAAATAAATTTTTTTTCAAACCCAGAAATTTTAGAATAGCAATAAAAGTCATAATGCAGGCTCTCAGAAAACAGTCCCTGACACCATTATGAATCTCTCCACTGACTCCAACAGTCACTGGAACAAGATCACAACATACATCAGTGATTAGCAATACGCTAAGCCAAAAAACACGGCAGAAGTTGCAGATGGCTATAAACTAGCCCCTCACACCACAGTCTGCAATACTAAAAAAATCCAAACAATGAAACTTATTTTGTGACCTATCTTCAAACCAGCGGAGAGACGTAGTGGATGAACCAACCCACAGCTGAACTAGTCACATGCACAATATAAACAAGAGCAGTAAGCAGTGCTACTGTATTCAGAAAGACATCACAGCAGTTTCCCTGACCACTTCCCTGCATGCTCACATTGCAGATCCATGCAGGTAATGGGCATAAAGACAGAGGAAGCTCACGCTCACTCAGCAACAGTAGAGAATGCCAACAATGAGGAACCAGAAGAAAAGAAAGCAAAACAACACACACCAAAAGGATGTTAGGAAGCTGGCAAGACTTCAAAAAGGGTACAGACTCAAACCAGTGCATGGTCTGATCCCAGGGCATCATTTGGAGTTCTAACAGAACATTTAAAATAAAAGGATGCCTGTCTGAACAAGCAAAGCAGATGAAAATGGCCTTGCAGAGTACTGTGCCGCAAGTGCCTGCATACAGTGAGTTACAAATTTCTGACACATCACCATCAGGTATCAACCATTCCCCAAACAGGCATGAGAAAAAACAATGGCTACCACATACAGAAAGGAGGCAATCAGTCAAATGCATGCTATGGCTCAGAACCAAGATTTTAACCCCAACAGAGAAAACACAGAAGGCTTACCCTGATTTCTTCTGCCATCTGCTGTGAAATGATAATTTCCAGAAGACGAAGGATCACTGTATTTTTCCCAGGTATGCAGACAGTAGGGTCTGATGGTAGGTATTTGAACCTGACAAGCTTCTGTTTTCACACCGCAATCTAGATAGTTGATGACATTCTGGATTCTAGACGATATTCTGATTCAAGAATCTAGTTCATGAAGACAGAAAACAGGACCAGGTGAGGTCTTCAGGTAAAATAGCTAAAGTTGTTCTCAGCCCTGACAATTCTGTTCAATGCAGTCACCAGCAACAAGAAACTAGATCTCCTTGAGCTGAAGAATGGGACAGAAGACAAGGTCCCCTGGTGTTGTCCAGCTGTTTGTACATCTCTGTAAAGTAACAGCATTAAAAAATATCCTGTCTAGTACTGGCCTCCTCTAAAATCTACCTTTTTGTGAAATACAACCCACAGTAACACTAACTGTATGCTGGCTACCTCATGAAACCAAAATACTGATCATGAAAAATGTAAGAAGAGATCGAAAAATATTTTTATCTGAAAACTATTGCTTAGTGTCTATGTGTGACAGTAGTTAAAATTCTGATGTACCTAAGCTCAAAATATTTTTATGCCACTGAAACTAGAAGATTGGCTTCTGTAGGAGATCTGTAAACATAAAGTGAATGCAGCAACCTCATTTTGCAGAAAACAAAGAGATTTAGGACTGATTCCAGCTGTACTGTGGAGAAGTGACAATATAAACAAAACACCTTTGCAAGTTAGGCTTATTAAAATAACTACGCATTTCAAAAGAAGTAGGCTATAAAATGGAAGACAAAAAGTGAAGACAGACCTAATTACTTAGAGGGACAAAAAAGAGCATGAAGACAATATGAAAAGCCTTGCTTAATGTTAGATCCAGATTCTATGGACTTCAAGCTATTGCACATCTACTAAGTGGATAAATATGTCTTTTTTTTATTTTCTGAAGGAGGTTTGTCTTTTATGGGAATGAGTTAAAGGAAGCATACAAGGAAAAGTTAATGAGGAGCTGAACTTGAGAATTTATAGGGTAATTAAAGAATTTGGAGAAAATCTAGGCCTGAAAAGAATGAAAACTGTGTATACAATAGAAAGGAAAAATAAGTACGGAAAATCTACCCCAAGCCTCGAAGAACAGGATCAAGTCCTGACCCCAGAGGATTTAGTACAGAAAGATTTGGATTAAGCTCAGCCCTTTGCAATGCTGGGATTTTGAATGTTTAGAAAAAACAGAGTGCAAAGGGCAATTATGAGATAAAAACTTGATTCTGGTCCAGCATACAGCTAATGCTGTTTGTATCTGTGGGTCTTAAAATATGCTGTGATGGTAATAATTAGCAAGGCCCCAGTCTTCCTATGTAAAGGGGTTCTCCAGGCCCATTCAGGAAGCTGTATCAGCTCTGCTTCAGGGCACTGAGGGTACTAATGAAAGGCACAGAGGATGAGCAGGACAACACAGGCCTTTGCAGAGTAGTCCTAGCCTTCATGGAAGAGCAAGGAGCCAATTCATCTTGAACTCACAACCTCCTGCTGCTTCTCAGGAGCAAAGGCAACATTCTATGGTCTGTAACAAGTAACCTGAGCGGTAAGTTTCCAGCAAAGGTTTGGATCGATTTCTCCTTTTCTTCTAGGTTAGAAGTATTAGCACTTCTGTCACCTTCACTGAAAAACTCTATGAGTAGCTCTTTGCTCCCTAAGTACATACCTGGACTGGGACTTATTTCCAGTCTAAAAGTTTATCTAGTCTAAGTCAATTAGTTAAGTGTCCTCAGAGAGAGCCAGACATCTCAAGAGGAAACTTGTCCCACCTTTCTTTATTAACTGTCCTAGTATAGTATAAATCAGTCTCTAGACCTACCTGTCTCTTCCATTGCCTGGAGAAAGGAGCTTGTTGGTCAGTGCAGGTGGTCAACATAAGATTAAAAGAATCTCACCTCCAAAAACTATAAGCTCTTAATCTTCTCCTCATTAAATTTACATTTTTCAATAGCAAGCATATTTCCCAATCTGCTAATTATTTTCAAGGCTTTTAATCGAAGACAATTCAATTTATACACAGCCATCTTGCACTATGGAAGTGTGCACGGAAGTATAAACAACATCTCCCTAGTAGTCACAGCAGTATTACCATATACACACATAGTAATACATAATACCTGCATAATAACCTCCTCAGTGATAATAACCTGCATATCAATACCTGATAGCTTGTTCATTATTTCAATTCTTTCCTAAGTTTGCACTGTAGCAGCTTCCACAGTATCTTCCTATATTTTTTTCCTGCAGAAGAACATCAGCTTTTCTACTGATGCTGGTCTATTTCACCACAGCTCACAATTAGGGAATAAGGTATTAGAAGAAACATGGGGGGAAAGATATAATTAGAGAATGAGGAACTAGAGGAATGCAAACCTAGGAACTCCTTTGACTCCAGCTCAGGTAAAATAGGTTAGCAGTGAATTAATGATGGCTGGCAGTGGCCAGACTGAAAGGGAGCTATCTTGCAAGTGACAGATGGAAACAGCGTGCTGTGACTTCAATAGATGTGAAGTACCAGCATGACGATGAAAAAATAAAAGGTCACCTGCCATTATTCACTAAGAAAACATTTGACATGAGTGAGAGGCATAACCTGTCTCTTCAGGAACTCTTCAGATTAGGTTATCGGTGAAGGACGTGGCAGCCATTTTTGTTAAAAGTATGAAAGTGTTTCGTTTCCTCATGTGTTCCTAAGTATGCCAATGCATATTACACAGGGCACTGTCTGTTTAGAGGTATGAGAAGGAATTTCACTGCTATCATCTGCTTTGCATCTTTAGCCTTTGCTCAAAAAAACTGAGCTCAAACAGACTCTAAACAACAGTCATAAAAATATAGACATTACATATCAAAGACTTGATTTTCAGTTCAGAGTATGTCTTCTGGTCACTGCTTACAAAACACTGAGTATTTTGGAAAAATATCCTTCAATTGCAAACTTAAGTCTGGCTCTGTCTGAAGCAGGAAGATACTCATTTGGACTGCTCTCTGCCATTGCAGGTCATGCCCTGCCTGTTGGTCTCTTTTGTGGCATTTAGGCTATAGGTGAACTGGAGGGCTTGGGAGCACCTCATTCCGACTAGTTCTCCAACATGGACCACAGGGGAACCGGTGCTGCACCTTGCCATGGTGCACACACACAGTTCAGTTTAGCTGCTGCTGTTGAGATGTTTTTTTCTTTTCCATTTTTGTTACCTTCTAAGAGACTTTAATTTTTCTAACTCCTTTACATCTACTTAAAATGTTGCTTTCCATTCTGCCATTGCCCATATCTGTATGGGTCACCTGTGGACCTGTCTGCTAGGACTTCTGCATGGCGGGAACTGGCATTGCCTGTGAATGAATGCAAAGTGTCTTTTGAAAATGGCAGAAGTCCATGTCAAAGATGGCATGGCAGTACCAGGCACCTCTGCCAGATACGCATGCTAATACCAATAGCGAACATCACCATAAACCTGACTATGGATTTCTTTTGGAGGAAAATTTTGCAAAAGAGAGAACAGGAAATTGGATGTTCCTGAACTGTAGCTAACAGTCAGGAAGAGATTAGCGTAGTGCAAGGATGAACTTGACGTTGGGAAAATAATTTATACTAGTTTAAGGGGTTTTTCCCCTGCTTTTTCTTTGTTGGTTGTATTAGTAAGTATGCATATATTTGCATAATTACCATAATTTATATTAATCCTTACATCAGAACGGTGATTACATCAATCACAGATTTGTAAAAGCAGGCTCATCAGGACAAAGAGTGGGAAAGGAAATTAGAGACTATGAAGTATGACTAGCTGGAATGGCTTGAGACATCACATCAGCTTTCCTCCATTCCTTCTTGGCGTTTCATTACACAAGCAGTCTTGATGAATGGGTTCTCTGTGAGATCTAACAAGGGGACATGTGATTGACTCCCTGTTGTGTTACAGCCTACATGGCCTCCCTCCACTGAACAGGAGGGCTGCCTCTATACCCATTTCAGATGCTTTTGGCCAGGAGGATCCTTAAGTTTAAATTGACAAGGAGCTAATAAGAAGACAAAATTATTTGGTGTTATAATGCTGTGGTCTAGAAACTTGTGCACTTGTATTTAATGATTATGATATCAGCAGGGACCTAATTTTGCTGGTCTTTCTCACTAACCTAAAAATACGCAAAGCAGTTTTCACTCAGCTTCAGGGCCCTGAAGGTACCTCCAGCCCTGACTGCCCCTTGGCAGCCCCTCGGGGCTCTCCCACCCTGCCCACAGCCCAGGACTCCATGTCAGCTCCCCGGGGCAGTCAGCCCTTGCCCCAGTGATGCTGCAGCAGAGCTGGTCTCCTTGCCTTGCCTGGCCATGGGCCCTGCTGAGCTGGGACCACCTGCAGGGCTATAGCCTCGCCCAGTCAGTCCACCCCCATCCTCAAGGATGTGCCCAATGCCCGGGGCTGAGGGTGTCCTGGTGCCCCCAGCTGCTCCAGGCTGGGGGGTGGGATGGGCCCAGGCTGCCAGGGCCTGCCCTGCTGCCCTCCCATGTGGGGCCCCACAATTCCTGCCCCCAGGCAGCTGCCAGCCTGACTGCCCCACAGCACTCGAACCCTTATTCTGTTCTTGCGCTATGGCTCTGTGCACTCAGGAGTAACATGTTTACATTCACTCATCGCTTTTATTACTGGGCTTAATCTTGTAGGTTTTACATTTAATGATCAGCCCTACTTTGAATGGAATCTGACTGATAAAATATTCCAATTTTTGCTTATTAGCTCTAGATTGATGTCAGACTGTTGTATGTTGGATTAAAAATCTTGGCTATTAACATTTAGCCTCTCCAGTTAACATTCACTGCTAATCAAGATACATTTTGGTCATGGCTGATGCCGCCGCAGGGCAAAGGGACAGACTAGACAACCTCCTGAGACTCCTTGCAGCAGTTTTCCTTTATTGGAAAGCCTGGCATGGAGCTTATGCTCATTTAATTGTACAGTATTTCAAAAGCACTGACATGTGCTTTCACAATTTCTGCACTGATTGCTTTAGAGAAATTTGAAATTATGTAAAATATATGTTTAAAAATGTATTTAAACCTACCTGTCTTCTGTAACATCAGTATTCAGCAGATACAAAGACACTAACCAGAAGAACAGCATGACCTGGTTGCAGACAAGAGGTAGCGAGCCATGTTCACCCTACCTTCAAGGGATTCTCCACCACAAACCAGTAATGAAGTACAAGCACCAAATCCACTAGGTGCCTGGAAGTACCAAGTCTCAGTGTATGCTCCTGGCTGATGGAAGATGCAATCTTGCCCTTCACAACCAATCTCTTTGTTATCTTTCTCTTTGCAGTTTCTCCATATGTGACGGCAGTGCCCTAAGGTTGCGTCTAGACTTACCTGTGCTCCTGAGCCTGAATCTCTGACCACCAAACAGCCTAAAACCTGTCAGGTCCTTGTGCTCTGACCCCAATTATGAAGGTCTGGGACCCACTATGGTGTGCCATGGTGTCCACCTAGCCTTTGTGCCTGGGCTTCCTCCCTCTGCGGTAGGGGACAGCGGCAGTGGTGGGGAAGGGTGGGAGGCAGGGTGAACACGCAGGGCTCACTGACACGGACCTGGTGCAGGAATTTAGAAAATTCCTGGCTCTGATCATATCACTCTTGCTGAAGCACCCTAGCAATGCAGGTGCTAATAGAGCTTGCAGGTAACGGAGAAATCCATTCTGGCGCTTTGATTAAAGGTGATGTCAACATGTATTACCTGCCAGCAGGAAAATCCAGCAGTGAAAACCGGCTTGTCCTGAAGCAGAGACTTTCCCGCTGAATATGATGAAGAGAGACTGTAACGCAAACAACGAAAAGCTGGCTTATTAAATGCACTTCTATTTAAGGAGCAGAACCTGAGAGGATGTGCAATTTAAAATGCCACACTGTGTTTCTACCAGCCACTGACCAGACAGCCATGAATCATGTGCCTAAATTCTAGCTTTTATTCTCTGTAAATTTGGAGATCTTTGGCTTTGACCCCTACTCCATCAACTTTCCACTAATTTCTCAAAATTTAGTCCAGGGCTGTCCGTACATTTTCTACCAGACAGCATTGCTATTTTTGCTATCTCATTGCCGCAGTGTCTAAGTGCCTAACAAAATTTATGAGAACAATATACTTTGTCTAAGACGAGTTCTCTTCCAAGGTGAGAAAATGTGGGGACTCTCAGTTGCTCTGGTTTCTCAGAAAATTTACTTTGCTTTTAACATTCTGCATTGAAAGTATAAAGCACCTGAATACAGGTGGAAGACTATTTATCTGTTTAATTAGCTAGAACCACAGGGGATGAGAGAAGTAATGGGGCCATAAAAACCAGAAACAGAATCCTAATATGATTAGAAGAGAAGGTTCCAGACAAAAAAAATCTTTATGCCATCAAAGAGACTTTATTAGGATTATGCATACTATTCTAGTCACACCTGTTGAAGATAGATACTTTTGGACTGAAACAGGTGTATAAAAGAGCTATTAGGATCAGCAAATGTGTATCTCAGTATGTGAGGATACTGAAGTGCCTGATAAGCATCAGCTTTGCCAACAGAAGAGCAGAAAGGGGAATGTGGTGTCTGTTTAAATGCATCATGGTGTAAACATTTTGGAAGCAGAAGCTACTGAGGTGAACAAAATGAAGCTTTGAAAAACAGACTTACTGTGGGAGAGAGGAGGGAAAAACTACCAACCTGGCTTTGGGAGAGGTTTGGCCTGCTCTAGACAGATCTAGATTTATTCTTTAGAATGTTTATACAATGCGTCCATGATGATAGAAAAACAGACTTAATGACACGGATGTTTGCTCTGTTGTATCTCAACAGCAGCCCTTTCAGGGCTTTGTGCCCTCAAACACTCCCATGGACCTTCATGTGACTCTAGGGCATGCACCACATACCCTCAATTGCAGCCAGCAGAGCCCTCTGTTTCAAACACTCATGAAAAAAAAATAATAAAAAAATCCCTAGAGCCACAAGAGGAAAATAGGGACCAGAGGAATCCCACGAATAAGTGTTACATATTCTGGACATTGGGAATCTGTGGCACCTGGCATTACATACATAACCATAGCTACCCTTGCCAATAGCCTGCTTTTGGAACAGCCTCTCCTACCTTTCAATGTTTCATACAGGGTTTGAAATAATCTCTACAATTACTATTTCTGACAGCCATTTGATAATTGTGTGTGTTTCGGTACGAAAAGGTCTTGGAGTTTGATTTAACAATCCTTGAATCAGACAGATTCTTTTAATCAGAGTAAGAATATGCATTTCTGAGCAGAAACTAAAAAATGGCATCTTCTATTAATTCAGCCTCATCAGTCTCCCGATAAATTTTTATGCAGGTTGTTTGGAGAGACCGACCTCTTTCTCTCTTCTCCACTAACTGCTTCTCTCAAACATAAGGAATTTCTCCCTGTAAATGATTGATCATGGAGCATTGCTTTAGGCAGGGCAAGTATCACTCAAAAAAACTTTTGAGAGGGAGATATTTATGACACTTTTAATGAAGCAAAGGATCTTGTCTTCACATATCTTCTAGGTAGAAATGCAGTAATAAAAGTAAAAATGCAGATGGTCTCATTAGAGTACTTTCTTTTGTAAAAAGTTGATGCATATATGGCCCTAACAAGGAAGAGATCATGTCTAAAAGTACACAAAAAGGGTAAGCAAGCAGCTAGGCAAAGATCTAGAGAACAGACCTTGGATAAGGAATGAGAGCAATAGAGAAAAATGGGGTAAGGAGCAATCAATTTTTTTTCACAAATTTTCATAATTTTTTTAAGTCAAAGATACGCTTGAGCAAAGCAGACTTCACCAGCGCAAAACAGAACTGAATGCCTAAAACTATCAAGAACTGCAGTTCCAGATACAGCACTAACTGCAGTTACGATATTTGTAACTACAGTGATGAAATGAGACCCAAATCTTAGGCATTACACGTATCTGGTATGGCAATGCAGCTTATTGCTGACCCCATCACAAGGAATATAGGTCCTAGCTAACTACTTCTTAGGACTAGCATCCTCAGAAAGAAATCTAGTTCAAGTTGTGAAGCATATTGGTTGATTTCTCACATTCAGAAAATTAAAAGTGAATGAAGAAAATGTGCACAGACAAGAGGCAAATAAATTAGGGCCACTGCCCTCTCCTCTTTCTCTTTTACTCCTTTTTTTTTTTTTCGCTTTTCTACCCTGATCTCTCCTCTCTCCAGCAGCCAGCCTGAACTTCAGAAATATAAATGTAGCATTCTGCTAAGCATATAAAAAAGGAACAATACCACACGTTCCTTGCCTTGTAAGGAATTTCCTTGTATACTCCAAGAGGGGACCTGGCCGTCCGGACGATGGCTCAATCCCTAGCATTCTGACATCCCTTGCCTCTCTGGCATGCCTTCTCCCAGCCAAAACAGAAAATACTCACGATCACGGAGGAATCACATTCCCACGAAAGATAAGTGCCACACATGTTTTCTGGGTATCACCGCTGCAATTATTAATCTGATAGTCACAAAGCAATAAAGATATCAGGTAAATCAAATTAAAATTTCATACTTCAGATATTGAGAACTGTCATAAAGTAATTTCAGCTAAATATTGCTCTTTCTGTAAGTTTTTAGGTTTTTTTTTTTTAATTTAATCTTTCCTTTAACCCAAACTTCTCCTTATGCTGAAATCATGGTGTTGGTTCACTAGTTGTTTATGTTTTGAGGGGCTTTCATCCTAAAGGCTGGACTTCATCTGTCAACTAGCACACAGCTTGGAGAAAGAGTGTGTGAGATACAAGGAGAGGAGGTAGCCAAGTGAAGAGGGCTGGAAAAGGCATTAAAAAAAGGGCAGGAGAAGTATGGAGAGCACATCTTTAGGGAACGAGAGATAAAGCAGACATGGAGAAGAAAGTTAGGTGGAAACATATGGAAATTGTTTTTTACAGAAGAAATTTTTTATGATGAGGGTGATGAGACACTGGCACAGGTTGCCCAGAGAAGCTGTGGCTGCCCCCTCCCTGGCAGTGTTCAAGGCCAGGTTGGATGGGGCTTGGAGCAACCTGGTGCAGTGGAAGGTGTCCCTGCCCGTGGCAGGGGGGTTGGAACGAGATGATCTTCAAAGGTCTGTTCCAACCCAAACTGTTCTGTAATTCCCTTCCAACCCAAACCATTCTGTAATTCCATGAAAAATATAAGGGAATGGAGAATGCTTCTTAGACTGTATACTTGTAAGATGAAGGGTATCTCATCCTGGGGTGTCATGAAGATGCTGGAGCCTTAGCACTGCACATTATTAAACTTGGTGCCCATGAACAAAGTGTCATCCACTGTGCATGAGATACAGGACACAGGCCTCCCAGCAAACTAAGCACGTCCAGGATGTGTGCTCAGACAGCACCCTGTAATCATCTTACTGTCTGTTAGCACACCTCCTGGCACTGTTTGGCCCATGCCAAGTAGCACAGTGCCACACCATGTCTGGGCAGGACATAGGGAACATAACGGTGCAGGAACTGCTCCCAGCAGTGAAAGACAGGATGCATCCATGAATGATTACTAGCTTTTCAGACAGTTGATCTAGACCTATTTTTATCCCACTTCCTGACCCTTCCATTTTCTTCCTTCCCATCCTACCTAAAAAGGGAGGAGGACTGCACCTGCTAGTCAATATTTGTGACTCCCATCACAGGTGCCCCTGTCTCTGTACACCATAAATTACCACTTGAGCTATTATGAAAGAGGGACAGGGAAATCTGTCCAGACTCTCATGGCCTGTTTCTTCCGATGTACAGTTCCAGGAAACGGAGAATGACACAGACTGAGCAAGCGTCTTTGGCTCAGAGGAGTCTTGGAGCTGGGTACCTTCTGCCTTGAGCCTGCTGAGTGTGGAAGGTCAGGTATGACTGACATGGCTGCTGAATGTGATCTGTACAGATACGCCTGACGAAACATGTTCGCACGCTTTGACCATCCCCAAAGCCATTTCTCCTGGAGCTACCCTCACGGTAAAGTAGAAACCTGAGCGATGGAAAACCCTGCTGGGTGTGTAGGAGACCAGGCTAAAGGCTCCAGGTGAATTTGATGGCACTGTTGCTTCAGGATGAGCCAGGCCTCCTCCCTGCAGGTGAGTCTCTTGGAAGGGGTCTTAGCAGACCACTCACAGTGTGGAGGCCAATCTGGAGGAACACTGATCCGTGCCACCGTCGCACGGCACAAAACGTGTTTGGCACAAGGTGCTGCTCATTTCGAGGCGCTCTCGAGGAAAGCACTAACTGATCTTCCAGAGTCCGTGCCGTCAGCCCTGGCAGCCACAGGTCCCCTCTGGCAGCGCCGGGGTGGCCGCAGAGGCTGCAGAAATAGACTCCAACATTTCCATGGCCTTTGGAGAGCGGAGGGCAGCGAGCCCGCGGCTGCTGCGCCTCGGGGGTGCGCTCCTCAACAAGGGGCATGCTCTCTCTCCCCAAACCTTCCGGGAGGCAGGAGAGAAAACAGCCGCACGCGTGGCTCTCGCTGTGGGTGAGAGGGGCAGATGCGAGGGGTCGGCCGTCATCTGGAGGGGTCGGCGGCCCCTCAGCAGGAACCCTGCTCGCCCCCTCCCCCGCGGGGCAGGCCCCTCTCACCCGGCGGGCTCCTCACCGGGCGGGTCCCAGCACAGCCACCAGCCCTCGGCCTCGCAGGGGGCGGCGGGAGGCGGTACCCAGCGGCGGGGCGGGGCGGGGCGGGGCGGGGTCCGCCCGGGGGACGCAAGAGCCGAGCGAGAGCCTCCGCGGGCAGCCGGTGCGGGAGCAGCGCCATGGCCGAGAGATACGACGTGGTTGTGGTCGGGGGCGGCATCTCAGGTGGGTCCGGCGGCCCGGGGCGGAGGGCGTCCTGTCAGCCCCCAAGGCGCCGAGCCTGGGCGGCCGGTTGCCGGGCGCGGTGGCGACGGCGGCACCCGGGGCGCAGCCTGCTTGGGCGCCAGCGCCCCGCACAGCCGCCCGGCTGGGGGGGAGGGCGCGGCGGGGCAGCGGTACCGGCGTGCCGGACGGAGCATCGCGGTGGCGGCGGCGGTGGGGAAGAAGCTGCGCTGGGGCTCGCCGCCTCCTCGGCCCGAACGGGTCTCCTCCGGCAAGCCCGAACTGCGAGCGCATCCCGACCGGCTCGGTAAAGCTGGCTGAGCAGCGTCCCCGTGATGCAGGCTGAATGCCATATGATGCAGGCAGTATGTTGGGTTTTTTTTTTATTATTTTTATTACATTTTTTGCATTTTTTATTATTATTGTTTATTAAAAATATTAATTTTTATTTTATTATTTATCTTTTGTTTTATTGGTCTGGTTCTTCCACTGCCCAGCCCCAGCATCCCCTGAACTTTTGTAGTTCTTACTGGAGGCCCTGGAAGTTTGGGGCGGGTGAGGCTATACATGCGCTCTGCAGCCTCTGCGCTCAGTCCAGGGGTGCTATGCAGCGGCCGTTGGTCACACATGACTAATTTAAGTCTTGGGGTGCCCTCTGTTTAGAGCAGGTAGAAGCATAAAGGAAAAATGCCTGAAATCAGCTGGATTGTTTAGTAAGTTTCTGGTTCCTCATTCAGAACAGGTATGGATACGAGAGCATGAGGAGACTGGCAGAAATGGACAGCAGGCCTGGAAGCCGCCTTGCACTGAGCGGCAATCTGCTGTTTTCAACCTAATCCTGGCTAGAAGACCTCTGTGCCTGCCCAGTGTGAATCTCTCTCATGCATTTTGTTCTGAGATACACGTGCCAAATACATTGTGTATGTGCAGGGGCATTGTGGTTTTATGTTGTTTTTTGTTTGTTTGTTTGGGGTTTTTTTACTGTGACATATCAAACACTTGCCTTTTGGCCTGTTAGCATTGGGAGGTATACAGTGTGATAGCTCCTGTGCTGTAGGATAATCTCCTCAGTGCATAATGAGTATGCGTACATCCACAGATTCAAGTAGTATCTCTTGCCAAACTACAAACGAATTACTCGAGATCTGTTACAAAATGTGATTTTATTAATCCTTTTTTTACATGGCTTTTAGTTTCCACTTTTTGTATATCATTCTAGATGTCTGTTTAACCATTACAATAAGGTTTGCAGCGTGCAATTTGAATGATATACAAAATGTAGTGGATGAAATCATTGGCACTATTTCCTAGGGTGATTATATGATAACAAACTGCTGAATAATTACTGAATATTTCAAGTATGTTCATTCAATTAGCAAAAAATTAATCATTGCTTTTCTATAAAGCACAGTTGGTTTTGTACCCAGCGTTATGGCTAATTTTTAACTTGCATGGTGTTTAACAGTGAAAGTTGATTACAGAAAATTAACGGGTGGTAACTATCTGTTCATGCTTCTAAACGAAAACACTTCCAGTGGTGTGGTTTTGTACAGTGTTAGTGCTACAGGTTCCCTCTGTTGAATGAGTTGGAGTGAAAGAGTTTGTGTAACAGCTTTTTAATATACCCTTGTTTTTCATGGTTGCCATGGGAATATTTTTGTGTCAGGCCTGCACAGCCCACGTATGTTTTTCTGAAAGAGCAGTCGGAACAGAGAAGCAGAGCTATGCTGTCATAAACTGTGTGCTTCGTTCTTTGCTACCTGCAGATAGCAGCAAGTGGCGGGGGGTAGGGGTGTAAGGGACCAGTTTTCCATTTTCTTCCTTCTACACCAAATCTTCACCAAAGCACTCTGGTTCCATGCTGTAGCAATTTTTCTCCTGTCCTCGCACAAAGTCTAGAAAAATAAATGCACATAAAAATTACTGATTTTTACTAAGCACCTCTCTTCAGTCACTTTCTTTTAGCTACTGTGTACCACTCCTGATTTACCTCTATCTTCTCCCCACACATTTTTCTCTAAATCATTGACCTTGCAGTTAGGTAATGAAACTATGGGTTTATATCTACTTGCTCTGATTGAAAACTCCTGCTGACATGCCGAACTGCTGCAGAGATCTCTTCTCCTGTCCACTGGAGAATGAAGTATGTGATTTTTTTTTTTATTTTGTTTTTTATTTTAAAATGGGTCGCTCCTTGGAGATCAGGTTTGTTATTGCTCCAGATTTGATGTGCTTTCCTTCAGAAAGTCACTGGTTTTGAGCCGCCTGAGGTGCAGCCAACTGAAACTGTTACTGTCTTTAGGCAAGGAAGGCATCGGTCGGTGCACAGCCGTAAACCAGCGGAAGGCTCTCGTAACCTTCAGGTGTGCTTGAGTTAGCTGCTACAGCCATAAGCAAAGCAGATTATCACGGAAGAAACAGAGTTGCTGTGCTGATGTAAGGATGTGAACAAACATGTTGCAGAGATGCCACTCAGCGCTCTCTTGTCTGTTTATTTATTTAGGTTAATGCAAGCTGTCCATTTGCAGTGCTCTGACCCTTGTTGGCAACGGTTCTGCCCATCTTTTTATCCAGATTTAATTAGTAGGATCTAAAATTTAAAGAGTAAAAAAACCTGGTAATGGAATAGCAGTGCAGAGACCTTCACAACCCTGACAGTCACTGTTCTCCTCTAAAGGGGCTGATATTTTATCTGACGATACCACTTCCTTTGCTGAATCATTTTCAGTGTCCTTTATTGCAGGTTTGTTGAAAAGCAAAGAATAAA
Organism: Leptosomus discolor; assembly: GCF_034619465.1. Classification (NCBI taxonomy): domain Eukaryota; kingdom Metazoa; phylum Chordata; class Aves; order Leptosomiformes; family Leptosomidae; genus Leptosomus; species Leptosomus discolor. The sequence goes on along the minus strand of NC_141391.1, from coordinate 96,436,932 downwards.
ACTAAAGAACTGGCTAATTTAAGTAGTACGTAGTGAAAATCTACTCAAAATTAGTCTTTGTTAGTTTCTTTCAAGTCTAAAAAAAAAATAGTCTGTGGCTTCTCTGAAGATTTCAGATCATCTCAATACAGTTGATGACAGTGAAGACCTTTGAGGAACAGGAGGATTTACTAAGGAGTAGGTTCTGTTTTATGGGTAAAACTTCTGCTGAAGTCTTTGAAGCGTCCATCAATAGTGTAGATTAAAAAGGAATATTTTAAGAGAAAGTTTGCCAACTTAAAAATGTATATATGAAAAAGCTTAGCCACACACTGTGTAGTATGCCTGATACTAAATAATATTTAGATCAGAGACATAAAAGGTCCTCACAGAGCTGGAACTTGCATCATGACAGGTCCCTCTCTTTGCTCGGAGCTGTGTCTTTTTCTTTGAAGGGCTTTTCAAGCACAAGGATGGAAACAACTACGAGAAAACTATGAGGTTGCGTCATCAAACCTGCTTAATCTTCTTGATTGAGACACTGATGACAGAAATTTTATTAAAATCAAATCTTGGAATCTGTTCAGATGTTTCATTTAATAACTTCCTCCAGGTGTTTTCAAAAGTGCCTTCCTGTCCCTGCTTTTGCCGTGGGGACCTCTTTCCTTCCCCCCCCCCTTTTTTTTTTTCCCCAGAGAAGTTACCATATTTCATACTAATATTATGCCAGTTCTACTTAAGAAAATGCTTCTCTTACATTTCTGGTGCACAGATTTTACAATCAAAGTGAGGTTAACTGGGTGGTTTTTTTTCTTCACTTAAAGGTGAAGCCTTTTCTTAATTATGATGAATGTTGAAATATGCTTAGTGTTTTCCTGTTCACAAGCAACCTGTCATGGTCCTCTGAGTTTAGAACCAAAACCTACTCTGAGATAAAATACTTCTATTGAAATGTTAGTTTTTTAAAATATTTAAATACCAATTCTTGAGTTATTGAGATACCACTGTGCTCTGTACTCTTAAGCCTTGCTTTGTGTTTGCATGATGATCTAATACGCTGTATAATTACAGTACCTCTCACTGCATCTGTGAAACAGTTTCAAACTACTTTTAGAAAAACAAAACAAACAAAAAAAACACAACAAAAAACCAAAACCAGATTAGATCTTTTGGGAGCTATTATCTAAGTATGTTCAATCTGTTTTAAAATAAACTGAAGCAGAGGGCAAAATTATTTTTCAAAACAAAACTGGGCCATTGTACAAAAAGTATACGTGAGATGCATAACCTCCACTAGTTACTTGTTTCTTTTTGCTTTCTGGTACTAATTTACAGTGTCATAATACTCCTCCTTTGAAAAGATAGTTTGCCAAATGAGATGCTTTTTTTGGAGAACATTACTAGTCTAGCAATCCTATACTAGATGCCCATCTGGAGAGGAAAAAAACCCAGACCAAAACAAAACATGGGAATGGATGAAATAGGTGTGCATGATGAAATGGAATGGATCCATCTGTGGGACAACTGTGACCTTCTTCGGGGGATACCGCCGTCTCTGGGATGTGCTTGGGCAAGGGGAATCCAGGATGTTTCCCTGTCAGTTGACATGATGAAGTTCTGTGTTCACATTTTCAGTTTTCTGTGTATCTGCCATCAGGGGATTCTTCTTTTTGTATTCAACTACTCTCACGGCTACTGCAAAGGAGTACGAGACAGGAGCCTGCCGTTTGACTTCTAGATTTTATTCACAAAAAAACTTGGCAATACACAGTAAACAGGACAGAAAGCAGCTGCATAATGTTGTGAAATAGTTTGGTAGCCTAGGCAGCAGGGACAGCACTTGCAATTCACTGACTGTTACCTCCTAATTGATCTGAAAGTTGATTTGATAAGAAGCTTTCCAGCCTACCTGCAGAAGCCATCTTATCTCCCAAGGCTCGAAGCAATGCATCATTAAGGAAAGCTTTTCCATTAACTTATTTGACCATTATGAAAGGGTGGTATTAGGGACAGTTCATTCATTCTGCTCAGCAAAATATGAAAACCACTTTGGAAGGGGCAAAAAAGGTAAGGGATGGCAAAACTTTGAGCAAGGGATTCCTGGGTAGCTGTTGTGGGAATAACTGATGGAGAACCTGAGTTTGCATGTGGCAGTTGATGTTAGGGTTACAAACTGCAAAGTCCACAGGATTTTTTTTATCTGTACTGCTGAATTGCATATTTTTTTGACAGACAAGGTAAGACACAGGAGAGGCTGAAAGTTCTTTGTAAGGAAGTTCAGTGGGTTGTTTACTTGGACAATCACCTGCAACGGTGCTTTTAGTTCATTAGATTTGTCAGAGTCTAGGCTAGTACTCGACTAGAACCTAATCACACTGCAGGTGGTGGTAGGTAGTGTGTTGGCTTGCATCAAGTGTGTGCGTTGAGCAAATCTCCAGACTGACCCTACTTACTGCTCTATGGTGTGCACCACAGAGCAGGCTCACAGCGTATGCATTGGATTCCATTTTGCATGAGACCAAATGGGAAGACATGCTCTAGGAGCTCACTTTTTGAGCTGCAACCCCTAATGGGATGTTCAGCCTGCAGGACCATACAGGAGCTAGTCTGAAATAAACCCCCTTTCATGCATATAGTATGGACACTGTGTATTCAGGGTACAGCTATTTTACTCTGCAGATCTTCTGCTGTTCTGGCTGTTTGCTAACATAGACACTGCAAACTTGCGGTCTTGGGATGCCTTTAGTTTTGCAGATTGAAGGTAATAACATGGGAAGAGTAAGCATTTCAATTTTGTGCTCCTTTTCCATGAGAGCATAGTTAAAAATAATTTTCTTGGTCATCTTGACTACAGATGTGCACCTGCATCCTCTGTCTCCATCCTCTGTCTTCTCCTTACCTACTATTTGCCTTTTTTTTTTTTTTTTTCTGTAGCAGCAAGATATTGCCAAAAGATCACATTCTGTGTACTTGTGAATTTTGATTTGCTTATTTTACTCCTTGGCACCATCAAGGACAGGAGTAATTTTAAAGACACGATTCGGCATGCTTCCCCCCCTGTAGGGAGTGCGTAGTGTCAGTCTCCAGCAAACAGCAATATGTCAGTCACCACAGCGATACAACTCTGGGCCAAGTGCTGGTGCCGACAGTCCCAGAGGCTGTGAGGAGCAGCCCACTGCTCTGGCTCTATCCTGGGAGTGTTCAGGCTGTCTAATGTCGTCTCAGGAGTATACAAGGACTTAAGGACAGCTGGTGAGTGGAGGTGTTCATATCAAAAGGTGGACAACTGTGGCGAAAAGCTAAGTAGGCATGTTTGCACTGCCTAAGTAGGCAGCCTGAGCAATGCAGGCTTACACAGCCCTGATAGTTCCAGAGGTAAACTTGCAGTGCTGCTTGTAGTATCGTAAACCAGCAGAGAGTTTGCTCTATATTTACATATCTTACACAGCAGCTAATGACAATGAATTAGGTCTTATGCATAATTTAGTCTACTGAGAAGGCCTTTCTTCTTCAGAAGTTACTGTTCTATATGTAAACAATCCGGGTTATTTTGGCACATTTCCCACTGGCACAGTTTCCTTCTCTATAGCACAACTGACAACTGCAGTTAAGTAGCTCTGTTATTTAAAGATAAAAAGACACATTTTCTCACTGTCCCTTCCCAGAACAGCAGTCACTTGCCTTTGTGTTTTGTCTCAGTTCTGTAGCAGCTACTTCATAGTCTGCACTGATACAATGGTGAAATTTACCATGGTGTTAAAAGTTTGCTGAACAATGCCACGGTGGATTGAAGACCTTCCTTTGGTTTTCATTTACAGAGAATGTGTCTTGTTGCACTTACAAAGCTCTTAGTTATGTTTCTGCAATCAGTCATCATTCATAGAATCCTAGAGTTTGGATTAGTTTGGGTTGGAAGGGGCCTTTAAAGGTCACCTAGCCCACCCCCCCTGCAATAAGCAGGGACATCTTTAGCTGGATCAGGTTGCTCAGAGCCCCGTCCAACCTGACCTTGAATATTTCCAGGGATGGAGCATCTACCACCTCTCTGGGCAACCTGTTCCAGTGTTTCACCACCCACATTGTCAAAAATTTCTTCCTTATATCCAGTCTAAATCTGCTGTCTTTTAGTTTAAAACCATTAGTCCTTGTCCTATCGCAACAGGCCCTGCTGGAAGGTTTGACACCATCTTTCTTATAGGCCACCTTTAAGTACCGAAAGGCTCCTTGGAGCCGCTTTTTCTTCAGGCTGAACAACCCCAACTCTCTCAGCCTGTCCTCATAGGAGATGTGTTCTATCTCTCTGATTGTTTTTGTGGCCATCCTCTGGACCTGCTCCAACAGGTCTGTATCTTTCCTGTACTGAGGACTCCAGAGCTTCAGCTGAGCTTCAAGTTCTTGAGGAAATTCCATGAATCTCATTACGGTTTCAATTGTTTAATTTTTTTATAGTTATTCTTGTACATAATGTGATTTTTTCCTTCTGATCTGAAAACCTATTTCATCTTTATAAACTTATGTCAGATATTAAGGTTCTTGCTGCCTAGTGAGATGGTTTGTTGAAATGTGATCATTTATCTAATTAACTAGCTTTATTTCCTTACAGACTGGTTTGTGTCTAAGGTCTATAATTTTGTAGCGTATGATCCTTGTTTAAAGTCATTTTGCTGATTTCAGTGGTCAATGAGAGTGCACTACAGCATCTTGGTATTTAAACCACGACTGTCTTAGTGTTCTTTTAAATAACCACCCATGCACTGGTATTTTGCACAACCTTTTCTGTCCTGTCAGTTTTCTGTTCAAACTGCTTGCTTAAAAGTAATGCCAGCGTGAAGTCCCTTAGAAATTGTATTTGCTCCACAAACCATTATTATGACTGATATTTGGGACTGGAGTGCTGTAAGGGAACTGAAAGAGGAATGAGCATCAATATCTCAGTTCTGGAGACCCCGAGTGCTGGATAAGTTAGCAAAAAAGGAGCTGCTGGAAAATTCGTGTCAAGCTGCAGAGGAGTTGCAATGACTTAGTCAGGAAACAGTGATGATAATATTTATGGGAGGAGAAGGCTTCCAAGAAGGAAGTGTGAAATATTGTCAGGGGCAAAGCTGCCCTGGGGAATTCAGTCCATCTTTTTCTTCTCCTGAATCTCTTCTCTCCTGTCCTTCTTTGTGCTGCCTCCATTGCCAGACAGATGTTCACACCCCTCTAGCACATGTGTGGGGCTGCTGTCCCCACACCACCCGCAGCCTCACGGGACTCAGCTGCATGGACTTAGTGTAAGGAGGGATGGGCTCTTGATGGCATCCAGAGCAGTAGAAGCTATGGATGGAGAGCAGGGAACTGCTCAAGGAAATGACTGGCATCAGGATTTTTGCAGGGGACCTCTGTGTGTTTGTGTAAAGGAGGGAGGGCAGGGGAGAGGATGGGGGAGCACAAAGTTGCAGACCATCCCTAGAAGAAAGGTTAGTCCAGTCTAGAAAGTTTGAGACCTCGTGAACTATTTCTGGTAGCTGAAGTATATGGCCAAGTACATCACAGGTGTGCTTATTTTTAACACTGGCTTAACACTGAAGAGTCTGTCTGTGGTTCATTAGAGCCTCTGGCATCTTGCAGTTACAAGGGTTAGGTTATGGTGGTGACCACTTTTTGGCACTTTGTGTTTCAGGCGGTTAAAGACTCCTATGAAGTTTTAATTAATTTGAAACCCGTTCATCTTACAAATATTACTTTATTCAACTTCTTCACTTCCACCGTATAACTCAGCTGGGAGTGAGGGGGATGGGGAGGAAAGATGCCTTTGTAGCCTCCTGCCTCTCAGCCAGCTGGTCTTTGTCTTGATGGTATTATTCATATATAAAACATTGAATGCAGTCTGTTCGGTTGACTGCACACGGCAACAGCTGATCAAACAGCCGGTTCATACTGTGCATCATGATTACCTGGAAGCTTGCATATAAACTTCATCCTCTTTGCTTGAGTGATAGATCTGTGTTTGAATGCATTAAATATTGGAGCAAGACCCCTTTTTGTTCCAATATGAGTTAATTTTTTTATGAGGCTATCTTGGCCAGAGGCTGAATCAATGAATTATGCTAAATAGCGAGCACGAATGAGGAAAGAGTGTAAATTCTCTTATTTTACACCTTAGATACTTCTCTTTTCCTATATGCTTCCTTCACCTTTTTTGTTTTCCCTGTGCATTATATCAGAATGGCACAAATCTAATGGTAGCATTTTTTCTTTCATAACACTGGTGTTTTTATGAGCTGTTTGGCTCAAACTTTCTCCTGCCTGCACTTAGAGATGGAGGGAAGACACTCACTCGACGATCTTCTTATTCAGTGGTTCTCTTTTGGGCTTCTCTGGATGACACTTGTATCCTGAGCTTTTGGTATCTCAGCCAGGGAATGGTTCATTCTGAGCTAGCTGTCAAGAAATGAAGTGGTCTTTTTTGAGGGGATATCAGCAAACACCTGGCTGGCATGTAAAGCGGTTATACAGGATGCTGGGAAGTGATGGGTTTCATCTTTTTTCAATTGACCAGATAGATAAAATGTTCACAAATCATTGTAAGCTTTACAGGCTAGTATTATCTAGCCTGCACGTGCATGTGTGTGTACACTTACCTGCTTGTATACGTGTGCTATGATGATGATAGGAATTTCCAGAGAGTCACTGGGGCATGGCTTGGTGGATATTTGAAAGTCACACTGTGATATGCTTGATGTGAATCCATAATTATTAGGTGCAACTGGGTGAAAATACTTAGCTGAAGATCAAGGAAAGCATGGGACAAAATGGATAGCCATGGAATGAGGGCATGGGGGCTCTTCTGGGGGCTCTGCTAGCTGCTGTAAGAATTGACATTCTCTGGCTGAATGCCTGTGAGTCACCGTATACTGAGAAACCTGGGAAATTACATGTTACTTTTTAATGTCAAGATATGAGAATGACAGCCTGTTTTATTTTTTAAGTTCATGTCTTATATTTGATTATGTATTTTGAGCATTTACTTTTCTCAGGGGACTAAAAAAAAAATTCCTTGCTTGAGAACATGCAGGGCTTAGCAAAACAGATAAGTATTTCTCTTCTGCTGCATAATTTTGCAAAATTTTCCAGATATAGCTTAGTCTTCTTTTTTTTTTTTCCCACATTGCTGTGTATGGAAGGCAAAACTCTTCTTGAGAGTAAATCTGGGTGGCATTTTGTTTGCTTGTATATCTCTTTTTAACAGTAATGTCTAAAAGGATGCTCTTAGTAAACTACTTAGTTCATTGTGCTAAGCTTTTTTTTTGTTCCAGTGCTATGGTATGTTTGTTGTAGTACTACCTTGCCTTCCAGCTCTCTATCTCCTTTGTTTCTTCCCCCTATCTGTTGTGTTTTGAGGCAGCCTAGGTGGCAGTCTAGCAGAAAGGGATGACCTAAGCCAAAGGAGGCACTGGGATTTAAAGTGTGAGATAATACTGCAGTACAGAAGATGATGATAATAATGCAATTAACTTTAACTCTTCAGTATATCCTGGGGTCACAACAAAGGACATGCAGAATGTGTTTGGGTAGGTTTTTTTTTAATCTGACTGAGGTCTAGAAGCAGACTTCTGACTCTTTCTTTTGAAGTGCGAGGTGGGCATTGTATGGGTGTACTGCTCCATGTGTAAGACGTGACAATGAAACAAACAGAATACTGCGTAAATGTTTGATACTAGAAATACTCATCCTCTGAAATGCTGGAGTGCCCAGTTTTATCAGTCTAAAGTTTCATTGGAAACTTCAAATGTAGAAGTGCAGTACAAACTGAAGGGAAGCCCTGGGCAAGGGCAGAACAGCTGTGGCTTCAGTGCTTCAGCCTCGGCACCCCTGTGCTGAAGGTGTTGGGTTTTTACCCACATGCAGTAAGCTGTATTCATGCCATGCTTGGAAGGGCTTGAGCTTAAGGCACCACTACTTTGCTTGTCTCGCTCATAACTGTCCAGGCTCTGTGTCACTTAACCAGGTGTGATGCCTGGGACAAATGTAGACTGAATGTTTTTAATGTTGTTTTTAAGAACTGTGCTTAATAAATACTGCTCCCTGCACCTTGGATGAATCATCTAGGAGCACTGCCAGGGAGAAAAGGTCACAGAAAGTTGAAACTAGAATTTATGCTCACGTAACATTGTGTTAACTCATGGGGACTCTCATGCTGACCTCTGTGACAAGGTTACAGAACCAGCACTCAGACAGAAAAACTCATTGTCTCGGCTAGACAATGAAATGCTAACAGAAATAAATTATGTTTGCTCATAGAATACTGTATCCTAGGTAGGAATGTTATGTCCTTTGTACAAATATTTTAAGCAAATGTACATTTTGAGCAGATAGGCAGATTGATAATGTCTTTTTTTGCTCCTTGGGGTTCTCAAACTAATTTTATTATTATTTTTTAAGTTCTCTAATGTTGCAGGTGAGTGATACACTTTTTAATGGCATTCGTTGCTGCACAGTGATACAGTTTAGGGAGAGTATCTCCCTCCATGGTCAAAATACTTTCATCAAAAAAGAGTTGCTTTGATACCTTTCACTGTACTGTTCAGGGTGTGATGGTAAGGCATTGAGAACAACCAAGAATGACAATTTAGGGACCAAACTCTACCACATTTTTAGGTTCTGGACTATGATTTTTGTATCTTTCTTCCATGAGATTGGGTCAGTACCTTTGTAAAGGTGTCCCAGATTAGAGAAGTTAAAAAGTTATCTTTGCCTTAAAATCATATGGATGTAGGTGAGGGGCTAAGTTAATAAAAAGTATTGTTGGGGTGCCGTATCTCTTTGTCCTTGTAGCCCTTTGCTTTTCAGAAGCATTGTCACCTAGACAGCTCTTGCAGCAATCTGTATGCTGTGTACCTTGTCTTGCAGAGGACTAAGGAAGCAATGAAGCAGGAAAACTGACTGTTGTTCATGCTCACCATTTTTGATAGCAGTGTGGCAGCCTGATGTGAACTGACTATGAGGCAGAGTGCTCTTGGATATCTCTGTGGTAGTGCTCCTGTTACAATTCTGAGCAAGTCCCTTCAATTTATAAAGGGATAGTATTCCTTACAAGAGCAAAATGCCTTTCCACAATGTGAGGAAAGTTACAAAAAAAATTACCTGTATCACCTTAACTCACCCAGATGCTGGGCCAATGTTGGATTTGGTTTTTTTTTTTTTGGTGGTGGTTGTTTTGTTTTTTACTTTGCTTACAGTCCTTATTTATAATGCCTTACAGGCGTTATTGTCTCAAGTCATTATTTCAGTTAAAACATTTTAGCTGGCTAATGATGAGTGACAGAGGTAAAGGTGACCAGCACCAGGTTCAATCTCTCAGTGGCAGAACAGTAATCAGATTGTGTTCATTAGAGCAGTCAACACAAACAAACCCAATGCTATTAGATTGGAGTTTCTAACACAGTAATGCAATAAAGAAACTGTGGAAGACTTGAAGGAGAAAACCCACTGGTGCGAAATGGCCACTTAGCTGCAGATAAGAACTTGCCTTTTCTCTTGTTCTGCTCTCCATCCCTTCAGTATCACAGCAGTGTGCAAACTGTTTTACGCTAATGACACTGAACTAACAGGATGTTTTTGGGACATCTCTGAAAAGGATGTTGGAGAACCCTGAGTATAAACAAGGAGGGGTTTTATTTGAATTTTAGAGTAATTAGGTCTAAGCAACAGCAAACAGGGTTCTTCCATTAACTGATCTAATTTTTAGATGCTAGGAACTTACCCAGAGGGTATTCCAGGTTGAAGGAGTGTTTTTCTGCTTCCCCCACAATTTACCTCCACTCCTTGGAGCATATTCCGCTTTAATTCTTCCTGTTGCTCTAGGTCAAACACTGCAAGTGTGTTGACCACTAACAAATGGGTTCTCCTCAAAAGTTATTCTGTGGTGTTAAGACAGATGGATTTTGTTTCACTGGGTGCAATGCAACAGTTTTGGCCAAACTCATTTGCTGTTTGCATTTTGTATTTGTATTTATTTCTGAGTATCAGAGATGGCAGGTAAGGGTTACTGTATGAAGACATCTAATAGTGAGGGAAGTTGTTTTTCCCATGTGATCTCGCAACAATACTGGCTTCTATAACTTCTTGTAGAAGATCTTGACTGATTTCCTGATTTTTTCTTAACATTTCGGCTACTTATTTCATGATTTTTGTCAGACTCATCACTTCCATTAAGAAAAGACATTAAATTCCTGGCCTCTCTGGTCAAAATGAAACATAGAACCAAGATCAAGAAGAAGAATACAAATCTTGACATTTGGAAAATGACAGCTTCAAGATATTAAATGTCCATGGACAAAGATGGTCTGACTGATATTTTTGAATACTTATGTTAAGAAATACTTGAGTTCATTTACCTTAGTGACCCTGAACTCAAGTGTTATTTATATCTAATCAATTATGATATGTTTCATTTTCTTGCTATCAGTCTTGTGAAACATTTTTACGTCCAACAATTTCTCCTTTAACCTCAGGGCATAGGACTGTGCTTGTTCTGCAGGCTAAGTATTATGCCATTTCCAAGGTGCACTTTGTGACAGACCCTCGTGTTGAGCCTCATGCTATGTTTGTACACTACCCTGGACCCCATCAAAGTGCTCAAGCTCAGACTCCAGTGCTGTGGGCTGCTCTGCCCGCTGGCTCTGGGTGAAGGAGTATCTGTTACCTGTTGACACTGATTTAGATGTGGCCTAACAGGTTGAGAGCAAGGAAAAAGTCCTCCAGACACTCTTCAGGTTTGGCTTTATTTATAAGGTGTGTTACAGCAGCCACTTCTTATGCAGACATGCTTGAGCTTTCAGCTGGCTGCGTGCGGGATGACTTGCAGTGTGGCTGCTGCACCTGCAAATACACTGGGAAAACCAGGTGTTAGCCCCTGCTCAAGCACACAATGTCAAGGGGGATGCTGTCAGCAGTTAACTTGAGCCAGTGTAGAGCTTGTTCACACATATGTATCCAACTTGTAGAGGCACAACAAAGGTAAAAATCAGGTCCTTGCCTCTGTTGAGTGCTGGATATTTCTAATCTACATGTACAGCCACTGTTTGTACGCAGAGCCCAAGTTCTGGCACCTGTTACAGATGTTAAAACTCCCCTGGGCAGTACTTTGTAAACATATCTGTGGTGTCAAGATAAATAAAGAGGATGAGAGAGAAATATCAGCAAATTTCATCTGGAGAAATCCAAGTGTGAGACATGTAAGGTCTGCAGTAAGACCTGCAAGTACAGTACAAGTATGATGGCAGCCTTCCTGCTCAACTTATGATTGTAGTTGGAGACAGAAATTTTTAAGGTTATAAAATAAACAATTTTTTGGCAGCCATCTTAGAAGCTATTAAATGAATGCCAGTGGCTTAGAGGCTCTGTCTGTATTCCCTACATGAATTTTTAATTTAGAATTTGTAGATAATTTTCAGAATTATGTAAATGAGAAGCTTTTTTTTTCCCTTCTTCTTAGAAGGGATATAATAAACATGGGGAAACATGACGAAGTAGTGAATAATACAGAGAAAGTACCTCAGGAACTGCAGAAATGCCTTCAGAAATAAACTTTATTTACAGCTTTACAATCTGTCCCTCTCAAAGTTACCTGCCCTGGCCCTTGTACACTGCAGGGGAATTGGGTGTAGCCCAAGGGAGAAATAAAATCTTGGTCATGAGCTTGCTGTTATGTATTGGTTGTTTAGCCATCCAGAGAATGACAGAAGTATCCTGTGTTTAAAAAAAAAAACAAAAAACAAAAAACCAACACAAAAAAACCAACAACAAAAAAACCCCAAAACAAAACAAAAAACCCAAAACAAAACAAAAACCACACAAAAAGAAACAAACACAAAAAAACCCCCACCAACCACACACCACACCAAACAAACAAACAAAACAAAAAAACCACAAAAAAACCTCCAAAACAACTAAATGGAAGAAATCACAAGTATCATTTAGAGATGTATCAGAGATGCAGCTTCCAATTGTGTCCTTTCTAGTGAAATTTTTGTGGAAATGCTGAGGTTAAAAGGGTATTTCAGTAAATTTGATGATTCCAGGCAGAATCAGACTGCTGTTCCAGAATTTCAATTGGTTCTTTAAAAGTTTACTTTAAAAATGTTTTTTTTAGATAGGCAGGTGTGTTTGATTGTCATGCTTCATTGTAGCCCATAATACATGGGGGTCAGATGAAAATTGTGACTTTTGTCACATTTGTCAATCCAAATGCAAGTTTGCATTCTGCCCTAGCACAGAAATTTAAGATTTTCTCCTTTTTTTTTTTAAAAAAAAAAAAGGCAAGCATTAAAAAATCAGAATTAGTTATTCTTGTAAAGAAAACTGTTAATGTTAGGAAGTAAGGTTATAATGAAGCTGTTTCATCCAATGGTGCAATTTAAGATGTTTACCATGTACAGAGATATCTAACAGGAAAGAAATAAGTTGGAACTGAAGATGAAATAATTGTTGTGATTATTACATTTGAATAAGATATGTGTGAATGCAGAGTGCTGCACGATGGAGAAATGTTTTTTTTGTGGCTTGAACTTGCATTATAAATTTCTGAGGGAGGCAATCTCTTTGGTTGGGTACCAGGTTGCTATGGTAACGGATGAAGGCTTGCCCTGTTAAACATCCTCTAAGCACAATGGTATTTTCAGTCTGGGACTTCAAATAAGACCTATCATCTTCTTTGTTCTTTGCATTAATTGTCTGCCTATTGATTCTCTGAGCAGAACTGCAGGTGAAGCTGCTTAAGCTTATGTTTTCTGCCATATATATATGGGTCTCTGTTGTTCGCTGAAGAAAGCTGACCTGCAATGGAAACTGGACTCGATTACTGTCTTCTCTGAAGTGCTGGCAAAAGTGGTTGAGCACTTACATTGCAATTCAGATCTGATTCTGTTGAAATGCTCCTGGGGAGGAGGGGATGGTGCCACTGGGTGATAAAACATTGTGCATGGAATGGGAGGAGTAACAGTGTCAGTCGTGTTTTTGGATGAACTTTACATTTTAATGGGGCTGTTTGCCTTGCTTGTGAGGGATGGGGGTGATATTAAAAGACCTGCCTTTTGTTAGTTCTGTGCAAGAGAGTGAGAGCTAAGCCAGAGGCAATGCTGAAATGTGAAACTTGTGAAGGGTTAAACTTCTGAAGAGGAGATCTTGCATCACATATGACAGATTTTTCCAGGCTTTGCTTCTCAGGCTTTGTGCATGATCTGTTTGTGGCAACTGGAGTATTAAGCACAGAGAGGCCACTCTGACTCTTGCCCGGAAAAGAGGTTGTGGTTTGTAGGAGTTCCCTGCAGCAATTTTTAGTTTATGAAAAGCAAACCTCAACCTTGTGTCACAATATTTGTGTGCTATTATTCGTTTCCATTTTAATATGTTTTTGTTGCTTTCCTGGTGCCTTATCTGTCCTTGTATCACTTGGGCTTGGAGCTCTCCCTCCGTAGCATCTAGTCCTCTCGCTGTTGTTATAGTAACAGTCCAAGAGCCCATTTGGGGTCTTGGTTTGAGCTGCAGGGAACAGGTATGGGGTGATGTGGCACTTGTGTGATTCCAGATGTGTGAAATACCAAAAATTAGCAACATTCCTGCCTGTCAATAGTGCACTGTAATTGTATTTGTGACAGCAGTCTTGCGTATCCTGTACTGTACTATGAGACCTAATCTGGTCCCTTGCTGTGCCATCTCACCCTCCTGTGTCTCTGCCTTTGCTTCTTCCACCTTTTTCCCCAGTTACACATTTGTGATGAGGGAGAGGAGGTGCTGCAGGTTGGCTGTGTTACCTGCCTTTGTCAGCAATTACCTGTATAATTTCTCCAGCAAACTTTTGACCAGAACAGAGCTGTCATATATGTGAGAGAAGGGGGTGGACCACCAGCCCTTCCAAAGAAGTGGTCAGGTGGCACTTAGTTTGGAAATCCTGTAGACTGCAACTTCCACTGTAGAGTTAAGCCACAAGAACACGTCCTTGCTCCTACAGAGATCTGATCTGCTGGAGGATGGGCATGGAGCATCAAGATGCTAATGAGCCCAATCCTGCCCTCAGCACTGGTTAGTTGGTTGGGGTTGGGTTTTTTTTGGATTTACATCAGGAAAGAGTAAACTGTTATCCATCTCTAACAGGTACATGTGTTGGAGGGGAAAAAAAAGGTGGCACCTGCCCAAAAATAAACAGTAGGGAGTAAATAGTAGGTAGGTGCAATAGGGTGGATGAAAGGTGCATAAGGAAACAAGGAGGTGGTATCTGGCCTGACCACTGCAAATTGGCTGCATTTCAGTTGAGTACAGAGATCTATCCTTTTACAAGCTTCTCTGTCTATTCACCTCTTGAGAATAAGCTGCCTTTCTTTCCAGCTGTACTGAAATGTTTATTCATTAGATTTTAATAAAGAAAGTCAAATCTCATATTCGTTAATCAATGTTGGTAACTGAATATTATTAACTGATTAGTCAATACCTGTTAGCATGATAAGCCAGCAGAAACCTGCAGTGACAACAGCCTCCAGATTATGTATTCATTCTGTAAATTATTAATAACTACTATAGATCCTCTCCTAACTGATGAAATAGTTGGGCTTTTTGAAGAGCTTTTTTTTTTTTCTTTAATGGGTAAGCTATATTTATTTGGGAGTTTTGTTGCCTATTTTTCCTTCAGGAGGCAATCTCTTTTTGCAAGTTGTTTGAAGGGGTGGTCCATGTTTGCATACCATGACTGTTTTCTGTATTTTGTTCTTCCTTGGTATCTTCAAATATTTGTGAGAGTAGTCAAGGCCACTGATCCAGCCAGATGTTTTTGCAATATAATTTCCTCAATAAGGAAGTATGGAAAGACCTTTATCAGTGTCATTACTGGTTTTCTCACTAGCACTTATGTGAAAACCCAAGATAAATAAGCCCATGAAGCTAGAAATAAAAGCAGGACAGTGTGATCTCTTAATGGAAACATTAAGAAATGCTTTTCTTCAGAAAATGTCAAATCCTTTACATAGATAGGTCTACAGCATTGCCTTTTTTTTTTTTACAGATAGGGAAACAAAAAACTTAAGTGATCTCACCAGCATAGTGCAGCAGGTTTACTGCAGTGCTGGGATCAGGACCTGGTTCCCCTACTCCCAAGCCACTAGTTGATGACCAGGATGTTCTGTAGCACCTCTAGTAGCTCTCATTAATGTTCTTTCTCTGTCCAGGACTGCTATATTATCTTCATTATAATTTCATTCAGTCCTGCCATGCTAGCTTTGACCATCTGTTTTTCCTGCCAGCGCTTTTGCCATTTCTTCCATGGCTACCTTATGCTTGGAACAATCTGCTTGGATGACTCATTTTCAAAAACTGTGTCTACTAGGACACAGAGGAAACCGATTGCCTTCTGCTAGTGACAAGGTAGAGAGCCAGAAAGGATAGCTAAGTTATGATGTCTGAGTGTAGCTTCTAGGGTGCCCTGTGCTGAACTTTATTCAGTGCATCCTATGAGTTCAAGAGGGTGATGCAGCCCTCTAGAATATAACTCTTGTCCCACTGGAAATTCATTTACACGTGGCCAAAGTAAGAACCTGAGTTTATTCAAATCTCAGCTTGTGTGCTGAAGTAAAGGGCAGATATGATCTTAAGAAGTTGAGAGGTTGCAGGCTGTATTCCCTCCATCTTGTGCACCCTTTCTAGTTCCTTTCATTCCCATAGCAGCTTGACACACTTGCTGCAGGGGCTGACGCTAATATTTTCCTCAGCAATTATGAGGATTTATGGCATCAGAACTAAAATGAGATGTTCCTTCTCTTGGTGTCTCAGCTTCAAGAAATTCAAGATGGAGATAAAAGTGTATGAAGAAAATGGATGAAGCATGAAATTTTTTTGAGGTAGACTTACTCATATTTTTTTCTTCTTGTTGCAATACACAAGCCCACATTATCTCTTCTGAGTCAGACTATGTGTTCTTCAGGAGAAGAAACCTATGACCTGACTGCGTGGGAACTTTGCTAATGTACTTTAAAATATTCAGAGCTGGAAAGCAGATGTGTACAAGCAGCTTCAGGAAAACTTTTTGAATTTAGGACAGTCCTAATAAAACCACTCTTTTTCCTTTTTTTTTTTTTGTTGGTTATAAAAGATAATGTGCTGATGTTAGAAAACAGAAAGCTGTCCTCTCCAAGTTTGCTGCCTAGCTCGATGACTATTATAACAAGTGCTGGCTTATGCATCAGAAGAGCTGAGCATGTGGTGCAAATGGTGCTTGGCACATGTAAAATTTGACCACAAACTGTTTTAATATGTGGCTTCGGTTCCATTGGTTCCATTTCATGATTACTGGGGTTTTTTTAATTCCACCTGACGCCCCTGGCAAAGTGTTTGAATGAAAAATTCATGATTTAGATGGATAGCTATGTGAGTGTTTACATGTCAGGTCAGAAAAGCCATGGGGTGCATATACAGAAGTAATCTTTAACTATTTTTCTTCTTGTCTTTTAGGTCTCTCAGCAGCCAAACTGCTGACTGAGTCAGGCTTGAATGTGGTGTTGCTGGAAGCCAATGACAGGGTTGGTGGAAGAACTTTAACAGTAAGGGTAATTATCTCCAAACCCATTTTTACTATATAGTATATACTATCCTTATGTATAAATTATACGCATGTATGGTGTATGTGTGTATATGTATAGTATACATATACTATATGAATAATGTATATAAATGTATTTATTTATCTTTCCTACTAGAGGACCTATTTGAGGAAAAATTTGTAGGGCACTAGCAGGTGAGAAATTTCCTGATAACTTTACCAGCAAGAGTAGGGAAAGACTGGCATGATGATGGGGAAAGAGTATTTCCAAGTGATCTGCAGGCTCTGGAGTCATCAGCCCTTTCCCCTGGGGAGAAGAACATGATTAGCCAAGTTTCAAAATCATTTCCCAGGGAGGGACACTGGAGAAATCCCTGTGAAAAAACACCCGTAAGGCCAACTGTGCCATGAAGAGCCTTGAGCTGAACCATAACAAGCCCTGTGAGGAGTGATGTAGGCTAGAGGAATGGCAGGGGTGGCTGGGAACTAGAACTAGCATGTCTCCCTCAATCCTTTACCTTCTGCCCTACCTTGACCTGGGAGGCCCCCTCCCACTCTCTGCTCATTAGAAGATCTTACCTGTGCTACTTCCTAGTACAGTCTGTTTTGAACTAATCGTTGGTGAGATGCCTGACTGAGCAAGAACCGCACAGATGTGTCTGACTGTCCTTCTCTCTCTGCCTGTCAGGCTCTTCCCTCCCATGTTTAAGGCTGTAATGTAACAACAAGCTAGCTAAGCTGGTTATGTGAACTCCTTATCTAAGATTCTCGGTAATCCCCACTCCAGAAATCTACCAAAGAATTGAACTTTTCCATGGGGAGAGGAATCTTGGACAAAATGCTCTGAGAGTATTTCATTTAAAGAATTCCTTTGGATTCCTCTTTTAACTTGTGTGCTATTTACAAAGGGCTTATCTTTTTTTTATCCTTTTTTTTCCCCTTTTGTGATAAACTAGAATAAGCAAGTTAAATATGTGGACCTTGGAGGAGCTTATGTGGGGCCAACACAAAATCGTCTCCTGCGGTTATCTAAAGAGTTAGGAATAGAGACGTATAAAGTGAATGAAGTTGAGCACCTGATACACCACGTCAAGGTAAGATGCTCTCAAGCATGCTGCTGTAGACAGGCAGGTTGAGCAATCTCCTTTTGCATTGTTTTCCATCCATGCTACAGTGGATATACTGGTTTAAGTATGCATCATCTTCAGTTTCTTGGAGAAAAATAAGTATGTTATGGTAACAAAGAACTTGTACAAATTACTATATGCATGCACATCTGTACGTGTACCCCGTAGACACATCCCATTAGCTGATGCCTTGGTTCAGGTCTGAGCTCTTAGTTAAAAGCTCTCAAAAAGCTTCGCTGTTTATGAACAGTACAACTGTGACTCTTCTGTACAGCTCCCATATACACTGCCCAAGGTGTCTGAAAGTGCCTTTCAGAAGTCCTAGAAGTATCTTCAATCAGGCTGAAAGTTTCTCAGGGTGGGCTTCCTAAACCAGTGACAATTATTACTCTGAAAGAAACATGAGAGGTTAAGTCTGGTTTTGCTGATGGGGAAACTAACATGTAGAGTAGCAAAAGGCATTGTAATAGTAACTGCAAAAGGCTCTGGGAGTCAGACATTCTTGTGGAGGCAGATCTAAATGATCTGTTCACAATCTGAAACAGGACAGCTATAGCAAAGTTGTTAAAAAGCCCATGTATTCTGAGTATTCATACTATGCTTTCTCCAAAAGATCATCCTTTCTGTTTTCCAGATATAGACCAGTGTTGCACTGCCTTAACACTGTGTTTCATTATATGCTTATGAAAAGCCATTGTGCAATGACTGGCAAAATATTTGTCAAATAGCAGTTGGTGTTTGATCAGAGGTTAAAGAAAACACTGACAGATTTTAAAACAGCAATAGAGAAAAGGTGTTCTGTCATGTTTTCTGATTTTTTTTAAATTCCCCCCCCGCCCCCCCCAATTGTTATAAAAAAGAAATATGTTCTCAAAGTGACTTGCTCTGGTGACTGTCCACAATTGCTTCTGCTGTGGTAGAACTGATGGGTACATCCACACTGTTCTATTTTGTATGCCTCTGGCATCATCCTTAAAGACACATTTTTCTGCATGTTCACACTATTTGGCCATCAGAGCCTCCTCAATAGCAAGAGGAGGTCATGCCATGAGGGGAAACCTTAATGGTAGAAGACAATTGACATAGCCAGTCAGAATGACCAGCTCTCAGGACAGCCTTGCTGTCCCAGCATGGAGACATTCTAAAATGTTGCCAGAAGTCACTGAAGCCGAAGCTGAAGCTGACATGTGGGCCTAACTTATTGTCGGCAGCCAGTCAAGCATGGCTGTTTGTTTGGTAAGCCAGACGCCATTTTTTTTTTTTAGGATCTCTGGGAACCAGCTTGTGTGTGGGATATTGGTATTACTGTGCTGGTTGAAATAGCATTTTGTTTTATAACAGGCTTCTAGAGTGAGGAAGGCAGAGACTGGCACAAAAGTAGAAGGCTGGGCTCTTGCCAAGGACAATATGTCCTTCCCTTGACCACAAGTGTCTTGTTGCATGAGTTGCGAGAGGTTGCGCATAGACTTTTACTGTCCTTTACGGATACCTTTTAGCTCAGGATGGGGAGCGTTGGTGTGAGTAAAGGCTCTCTACTTTCCTCCCTACCCAGCACTGATAGGACTTGCTGGCATTCGGGGATGTATCCCAGGCTGGCAGAGAGGGACATGCCTTAACTTTGTCTGTATGTTTGGTGTAAAAATGGCCTTGTATTGGGATACTAAGGCATTGGGACACAAGTCCAGGGAATCTGTACAGTAGTATGACATGTATCCAGAAATCCAGAGGTGGGCGAAGCCACTCTGCTCTGGGGGGTGTTCAAGCCATCCAAGCCTGGAGATAAGGGGTGCTTATTACTTTGGTTAGTGGGGGCATCTGTGAAAACAGATCCTGGAGGAGCTGTGAGGAAGGCCTGAGAGATGCTCATAGATGACAGGTTATGCCCTTACATATGCCAGGGGGATGGAGCATCCATGGCAATTTTATGCAGCCGAGTGTCTCAGTCTGAGTGCTGGCAGGCATGTGTGAGATTGGCACTACGCCTTAGGCAAAGCCATGGAAAAAGCTGCCCTGGAAAGGACCCTTGGAGGTTCCTACTCCACCCTGGGCTTGCAGCAGTATCTACCTCATAGTTAAGTCAGGTTGCTTGGGGCTGTTCCCAGTCAAGTGTTGAAAGTCTTTAAGGTGAGAGATCCCATCTGCTGGCTGAGGTGCTCCCAAGGCACGCTAAGAGCCTGCACGTCAGATTCAGAGTTTGTAGGCTCAGGCTCCTAATGTGACTGTCTGTAGGAGAGCTCCTGAAGAGGTGGAAGAGAAGTGTGTGCCAGGACTCCCTGGTAGCTAAGCAGGAGGTAAAGAGAGGAGGTATTCCACAGTCAGTAGCATCTCCTTTGAATCTCCTAATTTCATTAATTTTAAATCTTTTATTTCCTCTTTGCTTTTGTGTTTATGCGACTGTGGAAAAGTATTACTGTAGTTGAGGAATTACCCACAGTTAAATAATTGGAACATGAGCACTATATGGTAGACATATGCATTGGAAGTCCAGTGAAGTTTCTGCTGACTGGAAAAGGGGAAACATAACCACCATTTTTAAAAAGGGAAAAAAGGAGCACCTGGGGACCTACAGGCCAGTCAGTCTCACCTCTGTGCCTGGCAAGATCATGGAGCAGATCCTCCTGGAAATTATGCTAGGGCATGTGGGGAAATAAGGAGGTGATTGGTGACAGCCAGCATGGCTTCACTAAGGGCACATCCTGCCTGACAGATTTGGCGGTCTTCTACAACAGGATGTAGCATCAATGGATAAGGGAAGATCAACTGATGTCATCTGCCTGGACTTGTGCAAAGTATTGGACACTGTCCTTCATGACATCCTTGTCTCTAAATTGGAGAGACATGGATTTGATGGATGGGCCACTCGGTGGATAAGGAATTGGCTGAATGGTCACGCTCAAAGAGTCACGGTCAATGGCTCGATGTCCGAGTGGAGACCAGTGTGTGGTGTTCCTCAGGGGTTGGTATTGGGATTGAGATGGTTTAACATCTTTGGTGACATGGACAGTGGGATTGAGTGCACCCTCAGCAAGTTTGCTGATGACACCAAGCTGTGTGGTGTGGCTGACAGGCTGGAGGGAAGGGATGCCACCCAGAGGGACCTGGACAGGCTGGAGAGGTGGGCCTGTGCAAACCTCATGAAGTTCAGCAAGGCCAAGTGCCAAGGTCCTGCACCTGGTTGGGGCAATCACACGCACAAATACAGGCTGGGCGATGAGTGGATTGAGAGCAGCCCTGCGGAGAAGGGAGTGTTTGATGAGATGACGTTTGATGGCAATGTGTGCTCACAGCCCAGAAAGCCAATCGCATCCTGGTCTGCATGAAGAGAAGGGTGGCCAGAAGGTCAAGAGAGGAGATTCTTCCCCTCTACTCACGGCTGCTGAGACCCCACCTGGAGTACTGCGACCAGCTCTGGGGCCCACAGTATAAGAAGGGCTTGGACCTCTTGAAGCAAGTTCAGAGGAGAGCCACAAAGACGATCAAGGGGCTGGAGCACCTGTCCTATGAGGACAGGCTGAGAGAGTTGGGTTTGTTCAGCCTGGAGAAGAGAAGGCTCCAGGGAGACCTTATAGCGGCCTTCCAGAACCTTGAGGGGGCCTGCAAGAAAGCTGGAAAGGGACTTCTTACAAGAGCATGTAGTGATAGGATGAGGGGTAATGGTTTCAAAATGAAAGAGGGTAGATTAAGATTAGATATTAGGAAGAAATTCTTCACTGTGTGGATGATGAGGCAGTGGAAGAGGTTGCCCAGAGAAGCTGTGGCTGCCTCCTCCCTGGCAGTGTTCAAGGCCAGGTTGGATGGGGCTTGGAGCAACCTGGTCTAGTGGAAGGTGTCCCTGCCCATGGCAGGGGGGTTGAACTAGGTGATCTTTAAGGTTCCTTCCAACCCAAAACCATTCAATGATTCTATGATTGTTGTGTGGCTGTGGCTAAATCAGTGTAATAATCTTCAGTCTTTTGCATTTCATGTATCTGTAATACATTCCTTACAGGCCTCTCACTTTCAGCCATGTGGCTTGCCTATGCTTTCCCTGCAAATGGACAATGCTCCTGTGTGCTCCCTGAAATCTAAGTGGTACTCTCAAGTGACAGCTTGCAAACCAGATTTTGAAGTATAGAAAGATCTGTCTCCCCTGTGTGGATTTGAATTCACATGTTGACCCAAGCTTTGTGACTGTGGTCAAATATAATTAAATTCTGGACCACAAAATTCTCTGAATGCACAGAGGCAATGAAACCTAAAAGTTTTGATTCTTCTCTCACTACACAATCAGGCATCACAGTGCATCTTGTAAAATCAGCTGCTGTTTTTACATATACCCAAAGGCAAAATCAAGCCTTTCATAGTTAATTAAATTCATTTTAGGGGCTTTTTAATACAAGCAATATATGCAGCTTCTTTGTACTACAAAATGAAAAGAATGCATTTTGTTGATCTCTGGGTGGGTCTCTGTTAATTAGGCTTTACCAACTTGATTGGGTTGTATGGTTTTTTTTCCCCCTTTAATCTTCTTTAATGTCAGGTTCTATTGTGAGATTATTTTTGGTCTCGCTTATATTGTGTATGATATCTTCACAGAAACTCAAAATTATGTTTCTTGCCCTACAATTTTTTTCTTTCCCTCCACTTGTTAAGCAGCCTTTTTCATGGTCTTTGAAAGGAGATTAGTATGTTCTTTTCACTTGTGTAAATACTGGTTCATCAGCCTCAGTGAGAAAATTAGTATAGCTCTGCAAGCAGTATTTGGTAGGCAAATTGCTGCCTGAACACCATTGCTTTTCTGTAGTGTAACTGAAGTTAGGTTCATAAGTCCAGATTTAAGAAGCAAAAGCAGAAGTATCTGATAAATCATCATCTCCAAACAGTCCTCCCATTGGACTGGTAGGCAAATGTAAAACACTTCTTAAAATAAGATAACCTTTCCTTAGCTGCCCAAGAGAGGATTCAGAGTCCTACCTTAGATAGGTAGATTTGTAGCTTTTGACTGGTGGCATTTATTTTCCTCACCAAAATGACAGATTTTGGCTTAGAAAAACAAACCAAAGTACGTATAGTCCAGGTAATTTTTACCTTTGCCATGTAGCAACCCCTGGAAAGAAGTGTTGAAATATGAAAACATGTCAATTATTGTGAGGGTTTAGTTATAAACATATTTTCTTTTTTAATACAAATTGCACTTCACTTTTTTGCAGTCCTAATAGACATGTAAACTGCGTGCATTTTAAAACACAAACTTACCAGTGTTATCAGATGTAACACAGGTTCCTTTGCTAAGTAAGATAACTGTGGTTTACTCTGCCGCCCTAAATCTGTATAAAGAAACATTTTTGTATGACTGGTTTGCCAAATTAATCTTTTTAGAACTTGATTCCTTCATACACAGTAAGGATGATCTACTCTTTGTCCTGCTGTAGAGACCGCTGAATATTCCCTGATCCCATTTTCGCTCACGGAGAGTCTGCATTAAAACCTGGCAATGTAGGCTGGCAACAAGACTCCTTACTGGCTACATTAGACCATTAGACCAACAAAGCTTGTTTGTCAAATTGTAGTCATTAGTTTGTGGTAGATTCCGACCACCGCCCTTGATGCTCCTTGTAATTTTTTTCTAGATGATTTTTGTGCCAGAAATTTCTATAGGATAATGCCATGATCCTTCCTGGAATTTCCTCAGATTATAGCATCATTGCTAGAAAGGGGTAGTAATGCTTATTCCTTTTAATCTCTGTGTTATCTCAGTGCAGACTGCAGATAGTGCTAACAGCTGGCTTAGGTAGCTGCCTATTTTGATAGCGTGTTGCACCTGAAACATTCTTCATGTGGTTATAATTGACATAAGTCCTGTTAGTCGCTTCCTTAGCACCAAAAGGCATGCTTGGCATTGCACACGTCCAAGGGGGTCTTTCAGGTTAAAATGCTGGGTGAAACATGAAGCATCCTCTCCCTAGTCACTAGATGAGTACTTGACAGCGACTTGCCAATACCTCATTACCTCACTTAAGTTCCTGGTAAGAGGATGGAGATTCCTCACGTTCACTTGTCTTCCAGCAGCACTGGCTAGAGGTGTCTGAATGTGTGTCATGCCATCTTCAACTTTAGCATTGCTTTCATACAATCAGCATCTCTGGGGAGAATGCTAATGGGAACCCTGTCTGCAGCACATCACTGGAGGTGAATACGTTGTCTTACACATGAGTACTTTTAACTAGGACCACAAATCTGCACTAAAGTTACCAGATTACATACTGATCTACAATAGATCTGCAGAAAAAAATTTACAGCCCTCTTGGGTGTCATTCATTTTCAGCACTATTGTGCTTATTAAAATGCAGTTTGCTGTGGTCTTGTTCATGAATAAAAAACGTGATGGTTGAGTTGTATTGGGATTTAATTAGCAGCTGGATAAGTGATTGCTGTATCTAAAGGTATAGAATTTAGTGGTGTTTCTTCTATGATATCAGTGATATATGCACTGAAGCTAAGCAATATGATTTAGTTAAGCTTTTGACCTGCTTCTCTGCAAATCTAAGGGCAGTATCTCCTGGCATGGTCTATAGTATAAAGCATAACAGCTTAAATGGATTTTTGAACAACTAAATAAAAGTGCTTTCATTTTTCTTTGTGTATCTTAATTAGAGTGCAGTCAGAGAATGAGAATTCTATGAGGCTCTGTTGCCATCAATTTAATCGAAGTGAAATGACATCACATCTTTTGGGGTTTTTTCCCCTTTTTTCTGACAACTTGTAAGAAAGAACTTGGGGAACTGAGAAGAATACATCTGAATCTTTAAGAAGCTGGGCATCTGATGTCTCGAAAAAGAAATCAAGCAAATTCAAAGATGCTTAAATTACCACAGGGCCTTGGTAGTTTCACGTGTCGTTACTGGAATGCAGATCTGTGTTACTTTAATTCTTTACTAGATACAAGGATGCAAGCATTCCTGTCACAAGATGCTGTGTCATTAATCACACTCACTGGTAGCCTCAAAAGCGAGTCTGAGGATTGAATAAGCTGAGGCTGGTGAAAGCATCTTCCAGACTCCCACAAGGGATATCCTCCATGCTGTGAATGAAGAGCAATCATTGGCAGGAGAACAGGAAAGGCTGGTCTTGTTTTGGTCTCATTGGACCTGCCCTGTAAATAAAGGGATATCCTCCCTTTTTTGTGCCATCCACCTGGCAGTAATTGCAAGAACAAAGTTTATAATTAGGCCTTTTTAACTACAAGATGGATAATATTTGTATTACAGCAGCCTAAAGAAGCACGATTATGTACTGCAAATCTGCAAAGTGATCTCTGTCAAAGGGGACTGTAAAGCAAGGTCTTGCAAGGGATGTTCATTTGATCAAGAAGATTCACTGGAAGACTGGCAGCTGTGACCTGATGGTAGCATGAGGTTGAAACTAGTAAGAAAAATGAACTGGAAATAAAGTATGCCTTTCTTAATTAAATCCAAATGGAAAGAAACTTCCAGTCTTAGCCCTCCCAGACCCCAGGGTCTATTCCCTAGGAGATAAGGAAAAGGAGCTGTGCTCCCACCTAGCTTGTTTCATTCAGGCTGCTGGGGGAAAATCTTTGCATCAGATTGCAAGAACTGTTTTTTTTGTTTCCCTTGAAGTTCATTGAGTTCTACAGAAAAACAGAATTAGAGAAATATGTATTTCATACAGGAACAGCTGGCTGAGCACACTGGGTTTCACACATCTATAAAATTTTATGTACAGGTTTTTTTCAGGTAAGAAATTTAATAACCTGGAATATCTCAAACAAAACTAGTGAGCCCATTGTTATCTTCCACCTTAAGAACAGTGTTTTAGTTGTAAGAGAACAGGTGCCCTCATTTGATGGCTTTCTCCCAAATGAAACTCCTCTTCTGTTTTCATTTATTTTTGCCCATTTATTGCTTTTGGGAGGGGAAGGACATTGTGGGTTTTTCGATAAGACTAATTCTAGAAATACTGAAAAGTTTTCTATTGATTTTTACCCACTTTGGCAGGTTTAATTGAGGTGTTACAAGCCACATGCAGGCCCAGTTTCACAGAGTGTTTAGAACCACAGTCCGTATAATTCTGTGCTTCTTAAGACACCTGAATACTTTTTTTAAAGGTGTTTTTTAGTGTCTGAAAACAAAAATTCCTGTTCTAATAGGAAGGAGACTTAACTAACTCTTTTCTCAGCTGATTGGAACAAATAGTTATATTTGCTGTTAAATTGAGGTTTTGCTCTGATTTTCCCTTTCTAAATCACTTCAGTGTTGTTTTTCTCATTCTGCCTTTTGCAATTGTATGATTGATGTTGTGGCAGGGTGAAGATAGACTTTATTTCTGTAATATGGCAGAAACTGTTCCAAATTAGCTCCTTTCCTTTTCAGGATGTGTGTTTTAAGCCAATGTGTCTGGCTGTGCTACACTTAAAATGGAATTACTGTTGCTGACCAAATTCACAAAACACTCTTACATCCACAGCTGATGATCTCAAATTAGATATTGAAAGATATTTGGAGCGTATTTTTGCATGTCTTAACTACTGGTGCAAAGCTACAATATTATCCAGATTTTCTTGTGCTGTATATGTATTTTCTAACCTATATATATTTTTACCTTTAGGATATCTGGCAGTATAGTAATCATCTGAGTGTATGAGCTCCTGAATGGTTTCTTAAAGAAGGGGACTTCAATGAAGCTCAATGCTGTTACAGTTTTCTAAGTAGGCCTGTATACCTCTTTCAGCTTGGTCCAGCTAGTTATCATGTTTTATTGAGAATTATGATTACACAAGAGTCTTCATCCCAAAGACACATATTGTTAGATGCTATGGATTAAAATGAACAAACAGAACCCCCACAAACCAAACTAAAATGATAGTTTTCCACAGGGCAGCAGATGAGAGAGTGAGTATCTGTGACAGGTACAGAGTTACAGCCTGAAGTGATGCTTTTCTGTTTCTTGTTTTCCTTCTCACAAACTTGCATCTTACCGTTTCTGTCCTGTATATGAATGATGTTACTAGGATTTTAAGCTGAGAGGACAAGGTGTGTGTGATGTGCCAGTGCTGTGAATCAGCAGAGGGCACTATGTGCCTGTAAACCTATGTAACTGAATTAACATGCAGAGTGGCATCTTGGTGAAGTTAGCATCAGTTATTCCAAGGTTTAGATGATTTAGATGAGGGAATATCTGTGCTCATTCAGTGATACAGGGAATGCACCGCACCATCTTGTTTTTTCCAAAGAAAGCTGACTATATTTATGAGATGTTTATACTGTGCCATAAAAAATGCATGGATCGTTGGCACCAGGGGCTTCAATTCGCAGTACTGCATCCCAGTCAGGCGCTCCCTGGGTACGTAACTGTAGGGGAGCATGAAGTTGTCTTGTGTCTGCAAAAGCAGACTTTCTCCTGAGATCCCACTCTGCATTGAGATACTGATGATCTCCTTGCAGGGCATGTCCTTTCTCAGCCAACCCTTTGTTCACTCTCACCCTCCCAGGAGAAAGTGTGTGGTATCCGATCCCTATGCCCTCCCAGCTGCTGGGGCTCATATTCAAGGGGCTGCTGATATCCAGTTGCCATGCTGTGCTGGTTTTCCCCTATAATAACCCATGACTTATATCAGCTATTTGACCTGAAACAGAGCTGGTGGAGACAGAAAGCTTATTTTTATACTACTTATTACATGGGTGTAGTGTAATTAAGCCAAACGTTGGTGACGTGACATGGATGAGAAAATCTATTGGGAATTGGAATATTTGTGACAAACACTGGATTTCTCATTTCCCTGTTTGTTTGTTCGTTCCTGAGACAGCTGGGTTGCATGAAATTTCCTCCCTATAGTTTCAGCTTCTTCACTATGCTTTAGCCCATACTGCAGCAACAGCCTTTGTAAGCAGCAGGTGACCCATACAATAGC
The DNA here is from genome assembly GCF_034619465.1 of Leptosomus discolor. NCBI lineage: Eukaryota > Metazoa > Chordata > Aves > Leptosomiformes > Leptosomidae > Leptosomus > Leptosomus discolor. The sequence goes on along the minus strand of NC_141391.1, from coordinate 96,409,352 downwards.
AGGTAGACCTCCCGACTGCTGATGCTGGTGTTCTGCTTTTGGCACCATTGCAAGTGGCATCATGAAACAGTTTCTAAAAAATTTAATACAGGTGTATGCCTGTATTAAATACCACTAATCCCTAAAAAAAAAAAAATGCCTTTGAGCATTATAGTACTGATGTTGAAGTATGTTAAATGATCAGAAGGGGTGGTTATTCTTGCTGGTTTTATACTGCTCTGATTTAGGTATAAAAAATATTTGAAAACGAAAGGGTTTTGTGCATCTTGGGGCATATTTTTCAGCTGTGTCTTGTTTTTCTTTAGAGATTATCCAGCACCAGGAGGTATGGAGAATGCTGTTCCCAGCAATATGATAGAAATAAGCACATTTTGCCTAAATATCAATAAGATTGTTGTGTTTGTAAAAGTGCAAATTCATCAGAAGTAGAGCTGAAATGTTTCAGTTCGTTTGGAAACTACTGCAAACAAGGCGTAATCTTTCTTTGGTGCTGCTATTTTTGGTTTTATGTAGAGCCTAGTCTCGCAATTTCTTAAAGTTCTGATTGACAGCTCCTGGAGTTTTGTCTGTGTAGGAAATGAGGATCAGGCCTTAGGTAATGTCATAGGGGCTCTTGAAAGTAACTTTCACAGGAGACTCCCTAACTTTGATGGTTGTTTCTATTTTTCCAGGTTGAAGTTTCATTTTGTGCTTTATGAGACTTGTCACCTCAGATTTCTGCACAAGAGGCATACCCAAGATTTCCTTTCAGCAGTTCAAATGCAGTGAAATAGAAGAATTCTAAAACAAAGATACGTTTTCTGTGTCTCTTAGCCGTGCACTCATGAGGAAGCACCACAGGGAATTCATAAGACTTGAGTTAACTCAGAGGGGTTAACTCAGTTAGGATTGCCTCTGGCAGAGCAGGAAGCTCAGAACAAAATCAATAATTGGAATAACCCATTCTGATGCTGTCCTGGTTTTCTTGAGCACAGCAGTATATGTTTCATAAATCTAAATCTGGGAAATGCTAGGTACTTAAAACCAAACTGATATGCTCTGTCTTTGAAACACCTACACGGTGTTTACGCTAGTGAAGGGTGGCTCCAGTGATCAGAAGAAGGCATGGTAAACACTGACTTCTTGCTGCCGTAAGAGTTAGTTATAGAATTTTAATGTGCCCAAAAAGGCTAAAAGGTAATTAGCAGCATGGTTCAGATGTTACTAGCTGGGACAGGAAGGTACTCGGTCTGAGAGCTTTTGCTCTTCTTTCAGAGCCCTTTGGCAGCAGAGTATGGAGTGCCCTAGTTCAAACTAATTTCATGTTAAAGAGATTCCATAGTAGTACCCAGATGTCCATGTCTGGACCAAATGCTTCTGATGAAACAAACTCATTGAGTTCATCTCCATCTACAGGGATATGTTTTCCTGATTCCCATTTTAATGTATTTTCATATGGGTGCGCACAAAAGCTGTGGAATTGTGCTTTTGTTCCCTGCCGAATAAAAAAAAAACAACCAAACAAACACAAAAACCAAAACAAAACACCAACAAAAAACCCAAACAAACAAAAAAATCCACCCAAACAAAAACCAAAACCAACCACCACCCTCCATTTTTCTGGGGTATTTGTGAACATGTGCTTTAATGTCCATTCTTAAATTGGAAATGCTATGCTTTCAACCTTGGTGCTTCTGGCTCGTAAAGTGACTGGAGATCTACTCTGGCTATGACAGTACTTATGATTGAAAACTTTTTAAACTTTGTTTTGGCATTTTACAAACTGTAATCTTCCCTCAAAAACACTGTGGAATGAAATTGCTGTTTTGCAGCTACTTCCTCATATGTCCGTGTACCAAAGAATTAAATCCTTTCTTCCCACACTTCGCTTTCTTCCTAACTTTCATCATGTTGGTGTTTCTGACAAGGATTCCATTACAGTCCTGTGACTGTACAAGGACTAAGTGGAAAAAAAAAAATGGTTTCTTCTTCACTTTCTCTAACCTGTTGTGGTTCTTCTGTAAACTAACTTTCTCTTATTCTTAACTTAAGATTGATTTTTTTGCCTTACTGCTTTCTGAGTATCTCTGTCTCTGAATTAAAGTTCTCAAAGTTATTAGCCAACATTTTTCAAGGTTATATCTTTGTTGTTTCCAAATCCCTTTTTGCCCTTTTCTGCCTTTTCTTGTGCTTGCAAACACCTGCAGATCTGAATAATGTGCTCTCTGTCCCTTATTTCACATTATTAGTAAGAGATTAAATCAAATCAAGCCTGGTGCTTTCTGTAAGTGGTCTTTGGATACTTCTCCTCAACAAGACACAGTGTTGTTGTTATTGTTACCTGGTTCTAAATATTAAATCTTGATGCTGTTTGTTTTGAAGCCAGTGTAAATATTTTTTAGTGATGGATTTGTGTGGCACCGCATCAAATATCTATTAAAAGTTAGTACACAAGCTGATGCATTGCCCACTTAAATACCTAATTTAATATCAGTTTAGAAAAATCAGCTGTGGCACACAATTTGGCCTTTATTGTTTATCTATTTTATGGAGTCTAGAATGCATTGTGGAAAAAAAAAACAAACGAGTAACCACATAATGCTAATGAGCATTTCTTGTGAATTTTTAAAGCTGTTATGCTTCCATCCATATAGTCAGCCAGGGAAAATAAAATAGCTCTACAAATTACCTGTTGTCTTCCACTCTTAATTAAGCTAGACTTTCTGAATATCTAGTAGTGGATATATAGATATATAAAATCTAACTATTAAATATATAGTGGTGTAATTAGGACATTCGTATTGGCCACACTATCACTTCCTGGCATTTATGGCCAGAGGTGTGGGATTGGAAGAATGCATCATTATTAGTAAATGCTGTGTTTTCTGTAAGGCTGGGGGGTTTTAGGATAGCTGAAACGTTTTGGTTTTTTGTTTTATTTGGTTTTTTTTTTCCAGGAACGTCACTGAGCTATGATTTTTAGTGTATAATAAAGCTCACCGCAGCTGCTTTTGACTGATTTTGAAAGAAAAAAACAACAAACAAAACACTAAATACAACTAACAGTTCAGTTTTTTCATGAACATTTTGGAGAAAAAAATGTAACTCGCTTCCTTTTTTTCAGACAAATAGCTGATTTTATCTCAGTTGAGCAGTGCTGTTCCATCTCATTTTTTTTGGTCTGATCTTAGTGACTCTATTGCAGGGTATTAGTTTTGTTGCCCAGAAGTGCCCGATTTAAAGCTTTGAATATACAAGGCAGTATCAGTATGACACACAACTCACTTAATTCAACTGCGTTATCACACTTAAGTTGCATAAGCAGAATAACAGGATCACAGAACGGCTGAGGGGTTGGACAGGACCTTTGGAGGTCATCTTGTTCAACCCCCCTGCTTGAGCAGGGCCACCTAGAGCCAATTGCCCAGGACCATGTCCAGACAGCTTTTGAATATCTCCGGGGATGGAGATTTCACAACCTCTGCGGGCAATCTGTGCCACTGCTCGGTCACCCTCACGGTAAAAAAGTGTTTCTGTTTGTGCCCACTGCCTCTTGTTCTGCATGCACACAGACACCATCTGTCAGTAGGTGTTACACGTATTGATTAAATCTTTCTTCCATTCTAACCATTTGGTGCAGCTTCCTGCATGTAGAAGCCATGATTGGTGTCATATTTAGTTTTTATGATGTTTTTGTCTGGTTTTCATCTTGTAGGGTAAGTCTTACCCCTTTAAAGGTTCATTCCCTCCTATGTGGAATCCGTTGGCCTACCTGGACTACAACAACCTATGGAGGACCATGGATGAAATGGGAAAGGAGGTATGGCATAAGAAATTGCAGCTCACTGGCTCAGCTCAGCTTTGTCTCTATGAAGGGCAGAGTGAAGATGGGACTAGGATGCAGATAGACAAAGCTGCTCTAGCTTGAACAAACGTGGTGCTGGCAAGAGCAGCATCATGCCATGCATTTTGGTATACACTGGTGGTCAGAGCACAGGTCTAAGTGGCAGCCTGATAAGCTCTTCTGAAGGGCATGCTGCTGAGGCTCTCTGCAGTCATACCTTTGTTTTTCTGGATATATGAACACTAGGATTTATGCATGTGACTTTTAGCACTTTGCCTGATGATTTAAGTAATATTTTAAGAGGCTTGTAGACCTCAAACGTATGCCCTTCTCCACACTCAAATTCAACTTGCCCATTTTAGTTTGTCGCCAGTACTGTATGCTTTCTATTGACCAAGTGTCCTGTCCCACTCAGTGGGTTTTGGGGTAGGTGGATCTTTTGTATCGTCTTTTTTAAAGGGGGTTTTCCTCTGAACAGCAGAGACCCTTTGCTCGGCAAAGGTAGCGAGTTAATAACCCTCTTTGGTCAGTAGATTGGCAGCAGTAACACACTTTAATAGTAATGTTTCACAGATCAGATAAATGTATGGCTTTCCTTAATTCTATCTAATAATTTGGAGAGAGAAGAAAAGAAACAAAAAAGTAAAAGAGAAAGGAAGAGATAAAGAGCTATGACTACTCCTGGGGTCTAGCGAGGTCTCGCAGGTCCGGTCTGATCTTTGGTTCTTCGGTGGTGGGTGTGGACCTGTGTCTTCATTATTGGTATTTTTATTTTCCCTTTCTATTAATATTCATGAGTTCTATTCATATTATCCCCTCCTCTTCTCACTTTTCACACTAATTAGGACACAGGTGCAGTATACAATATTTTGGGGGGTCCAAAGGGGTTCTGTCCAGTATAGATAAGGGATGGACCTCCCCAAGTCTGATGTACACCTGTAGATAAGGGAGTGGGCCTCCCCAAGTTCAGAAGCACCCCTCTTCTGCGGGGTTTGTCCGCTTGGATAGGGGAGGTTGGGTAGCTTGCTCCAAACGAAGCCTCCCTTTATTGATCGCCCCAACTAAAGTCTCTGAAGAACACCTCTCCACCCTCCTATGTGCGAGGAGGGAGCACTGCTTCAGCGTCTTATCCCCGAGGAGGGAGCACTGCTCCACCTTCGCGAGGCTTGTTCCCTCTCTGGAGCAGGCTGTAGTGCGAAGCAGGCTGTTTTTAGGGCTAATATACAAAACTTGCCCTGTAAAACAGGTTTGTTCAAGACACATACATAAAATCTGCAAAACAGGTTGTTTAAGGCAAGAAAAATCCGACTGTCCTTCACACTGAGCTACGAGACTTTGAGAAGAGGTTGCTGTTCCTTTCATAGATGAATGGGAGAGTTACAGAATAACTCAGAGACATTCACCAGCACTGTACTTGCCTTTCTAGGCAAAATTCTTAATTCTAAAATTATTCTCTATTCTTCAATCTAAAAAAAAAAAAAAAATAATAATCTTAAAACAAGCAAACAACAAAAGTCCTGAAAGCATCCTCTGTTAAATTCACTATATTACCTGCCAGGAATTTGCAGGCTGAATTACCATGTAAAGATGAGTTTGTTTGTGTTCGTTGTCTCTTTCTTATGCCACTCATTCATTTGCTGACTAATGCTCTTTCATGTCTCCCTAGATTCCCAATGAAGCCCCATGGAAAGCTCCACATGCAGAAGAATGGGACAAAATGACTATGCAAGATTTCATAGATAAAATTTGCTGGACAAAGTAAGAAAATATTTAATACAAAATTTGGAGCTCTACAGTACATAAGCTATTATATAAGTGTTACTGCCTTGCAAACAGATATAACTACCGCTAGAATACAGCCTTTTCAAAGAAATGGGCTGAGAAAATCTTGTGGTAATGGACCACAACACCTGTCAGCACACACAGTAGATTCTGTTATGTTTCCGTAACTCTTTAGACTAAAGTAAAGGTAAAAGGAAAATGTATTTGGGGAGGGTTAGTTCTGAAAAGATGGGTAGTACCTTCATCTGTTATGTGCACTTTCCCTGTCTTTACTGTGTGTTTTAACATTTAAGAGAAAAATGCTCTGGCTACAGTAGGTTTTTGAATCAAACTTTTGATGGAACAACACACATTTATTCTGTACTAGACCATCTGATTTTATTAAAGTACTAAGTCTTGGAATAGCACTAAATCACTTTAACACCCATCGTTCTATTGTTTAAGTGCTGCACTATATGCCACCCAGGGAAACTGAAAATGCTTCCTTTTTTTGTGTGTATATCAAAGCTATTTTTCTTTACTTGCCATTCAACAGCAGTTTGATTGGTTTTCTTGGCACTGAAGAAAAAAACAACCACATTAATTCTGCCTTGCTGTAGAGCAGATTGATTTCTCCAGCAACCTCTTCAGAATTGCTAAGCATCTGACACACGGCTGCGGGGAGCGTGCACGAGCTTGGTGTGGAAGCCTGCTAGCACCCACTCAAGCTGACATTGTCATCAACAGGGGTGTTTTTCGGCTTCAGCCAGCCTCTGGAGAGCAACGTGATCATTGTTAATGGATAGTAGGCTCTTGTCCAAACACGTTTAATCTTCTGGTTGTTTTGCTTTTAATAAGTGTGACAATTGCACAAAAGCATATAGAAAGCCTTTCTCATTCGAATCGCAGTCCATGTTCCATGAAACCAAATAGAAATGTATGCTGGTGATTCTGCTGACCATCTGAACCTCTGATTTGGTAAGGAACTATACAAGTTAGCAAAACGCCACGCATCGGCAGTCATTCGATATCCAATAGCTCATGTGACTGCAGTCGTATTTTTTCAAACTCTGATGGAATAAGACTTGACATTTTACCTGCATATTGGCTTAACTGTCAGCCTGCCTTAATTCCAAGATGATTTTCAGAGTTTATATGTGCATCTCAGCTTGATTTGCCCAGTTTGTTCAAGATTTAGGTAACATGCCGTAGAAACTTCCCACCCTGGAAGGTAATGATCCAGAAGGGTAATCTTCTACTATTTCCTCTCATCTAACAGACTGTGCAGGTTTGCTTTTGGCTACAGTTGCATGCTGGAAATAACCTGAGTGCTTTTGGTTGAAATCATACTGCCATTTCTAGGTAAAACACCAGGAGAAACAGGGGAACTGAAATGCTGAAAAGCAATGGGAGAAGGCAACAGAAACTAGGAGAATGTAATAGCTTCTAATAGGTATTAATCCGTCTAATAGCTTCTGCTTATGAAATATTAATAAATACATATACTAATTGTCCTATGAGATGAAATGTCTTTCAGAGTTGATAATATTTTACAGTATGTGTTTATACAGACAGAAATTGATAAATATTTTCTGTAATATTTTTGGCTGTCAAGAACAAAGCCAGAATGCACCTGTATTTCAGCAAACGGATCAGCTTTTTATTTCAGAAGGACTTTGCATTTTTAGAAAGGACAGAAGTTGCGTTTTTATTACATAGATATATAGCTGTTTGAAACAGTATATTTGAGTTATGCTTTTTTTTTTTTTGGAAAGTTCAAAGACTGAAAAAAGAAAGAAGCAACTAAAAGTGGATTCTGTACTGGCTTTGGAAGTTATTGACTGCCTGATGCCTGACATATATGAAAATCTGTAGAGTCTCAGTCCCTGTCAATCACAACGCAGTTAAGCTGAACATCTCTTGGTCCTGTGCATGTCCCTTTAAACTCCTTCTCAGAGTGAGGGCAGAGGAAGTATTTACTTCTAACAGGAGGAGTGTTTTCCTAAGCCTTAATTAACTCTGTCTTAATGCACCCCAAATCTTAGATAGTAATTTTCAGTAGACGTCTTTTGAAAACTTATTTCCAAAAATTTAAACAGTAATTTTCAGTAGAGCTGTTACAAAAGCAGCAGCTGGAGGACATGAATTAGTGATCGTTTTTCAGGCACAGCCACTTTTCCTTTTCTGCGGTCATCACCACTGGCTACCAGACCACTGTTTAAAATACTGAGTTTGAGCAACCGAAAGTATCCTTTCCCTCTTCTTGCCAGACTTTTGTATGAATGTGTGTATGCTGTCTCTTCATTTACGGTTTCCTACTTAGATTTCTTTTGCTGTTATGTTCCAGCTGCAGCTCACTCCCTGAACACAGCAGAGGAGCAGGCAGTGAGGAGATGTTGACTAATCCAGAGAGCTTAGATAATTAATTTAGACAAGATCTTTAACTTCTTATGTTTGAATAATCTCTATCCTGTGTGCTTGAGGGAGGCCTTCAGCAGGTGCAAACAGAGCTCCAGATCTTGTGTGTAACCCAGGAACCATGGGAGGATGTGGTGGTTTTGGAGTCCAGTGAAGACAGGAGGGCTTGCTTCCCTTAATCCTGAGTCTAGGATGAAAGGCTGACTTTGCATTAGTAGCATAAAGTGACATAAGCTTTCATAGACTTTAGTGTCTCCTGGAGCCCTAATTTGGCTGGAGTACAGCAGTACTTGATTAACATTTTTTTTGCAGGGTTACTTGCAAAATGTTGCATAGAAGGAACTGGTAGTTTCCTACTTCAACTGAAATTAAGGAATCCTTTGCTTGCAGTGAAAGAAGTAGTTGCCAAAAACAGTCTCTCTCCTACAGAAGAACACTCTTGTCATCCTTTAGTCTTTAAATTAACTCACTTTTTTTTTCTTTGTTGCAGTGCTGCCAAGCGTTTTGCAACTCTGTTTGTGAATGTGGATGTCACTTCTGAACCCCATGAGGTCTCTGCCCTTTGGTTTTTGTGGTACGTGAAGCAGTGTGGGGGGACAGCAAGGATATTCTCAACGTCCAACGGAGGACAGGTACTGTCAGCCATCACCTTGCGTGGCTTGTGACAGGCCCTTCATTCTTTTGCTTGTTTATTTTGGTTCAGAGGGCCAACTGAGATGTCTGTGACTAAGCTAGTAGCACATTGTTAACTATTTCTATTCAATAACACATTAATCTGGATCTTGTAAAAGTAGTGTTGAAGGCTGTTCCTATGCTGAAGGCATTGACCCAGAGATTAGGTAGATTTGTATCTGTTCCTGACTCTGGCTTCCTTTTGGGCTCTGGTCAGAACATGTACTTTGCTTATCCACATTGAAAAAAGAAAGTTTTGTTTATGCTTGTTTCTGTCACGAGGCTGAAGCAAGCCTTTCCACTTCAGAAGCACTTAATGGAGACGGCAATGCTAGCTGCACGAGTGTGTGGAGTGCTCCAAATTAATACTGAAAATGTAGCCTAAAGCTGGATTCCTAAAGATGCAAGCTCTCAAGGCTTAAAACTGTTAAGATTTTAAAATCAGTCTGAAGAAAATGAACACCCTTGCTTAAATATGATACTGCTCTGAAATGTTTGAAATCTGGTACATTATTGCTGCTTCTGCATTTCAAGAAAGTAAAGATTCTGTTAATGGTCTTCCTCTTGAGAAATGCAAATTTTACCAATTGTATTAGAAATAATTATATTTTTAGAAATGCAAATTATTTAATCATAAATAACTAAAAATACAGATACATTAAAACATGTTAAGATGCATAAGTATGCATAGATAAGCAGTAATTGTAGATAATTTAACTGTAAATATGTTGAATAAAGTATTATTTGAATTCTATATTATGTTAGAGGTGATTTGAGTTGGTTTATGTGCTGTCACATTAGATTATATGCTGCAGGAGACACTTTTGATGCGAGCTATGTCACTTCTTATACCTCGTTACTTATTATGAGGATCAGGGTTCCTACTTCTGATACACAGACCTCTGTGGGGATAAGAATGAACTAAAAGAGAGCTTTAAAAGTTTAAGTGCTTTTCAGAAGTCTTGCTGATTCACACAAGTCTGTGGAATCCGTTTGGAGGCCACGTGAGAAGGGATTTTCTTGTGAGGTTACTGAAGTGGTCAAATATGGGAAGTATTTGAGGAGCTCACTGAAAGAGAAAGTAATGTGGATGTGTTTTGCAGGAGGGACTGCCAAACTTCCCAAAAAATGTTTTGTTAACAACAGAAGAATGGGGTTTGTTTTGAATGCCAAGCAAAATGTTTGTCACGATACACGGTTTACAAGCACCGCTCTGCTGAGTCTGCTTTGCCAAGTTGTTTTCTGTTTCAGGAGAGGAAGTTTGTTGGGGGCTCTGGCCAGATCAGTGAGAAAATAATGGAGCACCTGGGAGGCCGGGTGAAGCTGAGGAAGCCAGTCATCCGCATCGACCAGTCGGGTGAAAGTGTCATAGTGGAAACTTTAGATCATGAATTATATGAGGTAACAAATCCTCTAATGTTTAAGCAACTATTTGTGCTGGGATGGCTAGAAAACCTTTAGCTTTTCTTTTTTGACTTCTCCAAATTTCTGTACAAAAATGTAGCAGAGATTTAAGTAACTATGACAGAAAGTCACACTTTCTGATTGTCCCAAAGTAATAGCAGTGATAGAGCTTTAAAGTGATGCCTGAAAAGCAAAGTGTATATTCAAACTCTTTCTTTGCTAGCATCGTTTGTGTTCAGTTACCTTCCAAATGAAAGGATAATTGTAAGGTGAACACAAAAATGTAATTTAGTAATAAACTTTCTGTGAAAAACATTGCAGCCTTTGCTTCCAAGTTGTAACAGCAGAGCCCAGATGGCTGGGAGACCAATGGACTCTTATAACATAGCACTTTTTTTTTTTTTAAGCGCTAGGGAAAGAGCAGCTGCCCATCATTCGAACAGATGGCTGTTTATATAATGCTTGTTTGTTGTTTAACAAGCAGGATTTTGTGATGGTTCAGTTTAGCAATTCTTATGCTAAATGCCAAAATTGCTTCAGAAGATACACCCTGCAGCCTCCCCAGATGTCTGCCAAGAAGATTAGAGCAATACACTTAGGATGAAGTAGTGGAGAATGTATTTGGCTTACGTATAATTTCTTTTCCAGGGCAAATATGTGATCAGTGCCATTCCCCCAGCTCTTGGTTTGAAGATTCATTTCAACCCACCTTTGCCCCCGATGAGAAACCAGCTCATCCACCGAATCCCCATGGGCTCAGTCATCAAGTGCATTGTATACTATAAGGAAACTTTCTGGAGGAAGAAGGGTATTTTGTTTTAATTGAAAGGAATAGTAGTGACAGAGAGAGGGGAGCGGGTACATGGTAACAGAGTAGGTTTTGTGTTTGGAGGATGCTGTACCTTAGAAGGAGAATTCATACACTTCTATGCCATTTTTGCCTTCCCCTGTCTGAGAAACTTGAGAGATCAGTTGGGAAGAGAGCGTGGTTCGGGAACAAAAAGAAAGAGGTAGGCGTGAAGGGAGAACTCATGCCTGTTGCTTATTGCCTTGGTTGTTCTTTGTTGTCCTCTCATTTTCCTTCAGTGGCACCTGGATATGAGATGAGTCTCTCCTACTTGTACACTAATATAAAGGTACAAGTGATATGTGATGGAAAGAGTTTTTATCCCATCAGTTAGCCTGCGGAACTTCGGCCTTCTGGATGCACTGGGCAGACTTAATTGAAGGTGTCTTCACATAGACATCCCCAGCTGGGCTAGTCATCCTGGACTTCCTTTACATGCTGAATGTTTCCATCATGATTCCTCAGCTCTCTCTTAGAACTTACCGGATCTAAGACCAACTGCAATGTAATAACACCCATTTCTCATCACTGGTTATAATGCGTCCACATCTGTGTTTTGTCTACAGATGTCATCAACCCTTCATCTTTGTGAATGATTTTAAGAGTTCTGGATCCTGGTATATTCTGGCTGTTAGGTTTGGGATGGGTTGGCAAGAGGTGACTCCCATTTCCTGATAGAACCCGTAGTTTGCGTACTGTGCTTTGCTAACAGCATTGTTCTTCTTTTAAGAGCAATGTATTTTCTTCAAACCATTCTTTTAAGAATAATTGTGTTTTCAAAATGATGTACGAATATCTCCTTTTATGCCTGACAAAAATGCCATATATGGAAACAGCTTTGGTAGAGGCACTTCCATATCTGAGAGCAATCTGTTTCTGTGCAATTAATAATTGCCTTCCTAACTGGGTTGCAGAATAATTTATTTTTCTATAATTAATTCAACAATAGGACATTCCTTGTCTTTCTGTTTTAAAGATACTCGAAAAGGGTTGTTAGTTGTCAGTACATCTCAAACATAAACTTTCTCTTCTAGAGAGGATCTAGCAGTTCTCTGACTTGAGGCAGCAATACTACACTGCCTTGCAGATCAGCAAGGGACCTGGGTGCTAATGTTTGTCACATGGTGGGGGTTGCTTTATTTGTGGTTTTTTGATCTCCTTTCCTTTGTTTTCATACTTCCCTGTATTAGAATCATAGAATCAAAAAATGATAGAGACTGGGAGGGACCTCTGGATATCACCTAGTCCCATGCCTTGCTCAAAGCAAAGTGGATTTAGATCAGGTGGTTCAAGGCTTTTTCCAGTCAAATTCTGAGTATTTCACAACTTGGAAGTTTGTTCCTGCATTTGAATACATGGATCCTGACTTCTTTTCCACCATGTGCTTAACAGGGTATTGTGGTACCATGATCATTGAAGATGAGGATGCTGCAATTGGTTTAACACTTGATGATACTAAGCCTGATGGCAGCTTTCCTGCCATAATAGGGTAAGAGACAAAGAAAGTGTCTAGTTAATATCTTTTTATTTTTGTTTTAGAGGCAACAATTGAAATGGAAAACCTGCCACTTTTAAAGGGAAATACTTTAAAATAGTGCTTTAAAACTAAAAAACTCAAAAGGCTTGAGTTTCTCAGTGTGTGGTGAATATGTTCTATGATTTTTTTCATTCAAAAAATGTTCTCTCTGTTTTAATTGCTAATTTAAAAACATTGAATTCTGTTTTTCTTCTTTTTCTCACTATCATCCTTTGCCTCTTTGTGTGGCAAGGTACAAAATTGGAGAATAGGAAAGGAAGGAGAAAAGGGGGTGATTGTAAAAATGTAAAGTTTTCTCCAAATATTTTTGTGTCCCCCAAATCTCCCAGTTCTTTAAATGAAAATTTGTTTTCTGGAATTATATTTTGTTTTGTTCTGCTTTTTAAACAGCCAGAGAGTATGATCATTTATTGAAAGTTTATTAAACAGTAATTTCCAGTTCAATCTCGGGCTTCACCTCTTGTTGCTGTATGTCTGCACCCACTGCTGTATAAAATTAAGGTTATTGGGAAACAGCTCATACAAATACTCTAACCTGAATCTTAGAGTGTCTCTTTCCACAGTAAGTTGTGCAAGCAGCAGGCAGAGCATATAACGTTATGCAGAGGGATGAAATGGGTATTTTGGATAGAGACATAAAAACAAATACTATAAGTCACTGCATCCCATCATAAGGTATTGTCATTTTAAATAATGCAGGGAATGTAGTAACATAATGGAAGTAATGTTTGTGGTCTTCCTACAGCTTCATTCTTGCTCGGAAGTGCAGAAGACTGACAGGTCTCACAAAAGAAGAAAGGTAAGTACAAACACGGGAGGTCTGCATGGAATCTGAGTCAAAATTTTGTTATAAATGACCAGAGCAGGAAAAAAATGCCCTGATCTGAAGGAAGTTGAATGTAACCTTGTGACAGTAGGCAAACATGCCACTTTAAGGAAGAAGAGATCTTAACTTGCTTTTGGATGAAGGGCCCACAGAATTCGCACAAACCAGGAGAAGATGTGATAGCCCCTGCCCTTTGGAAGCTTTCTGGTCCTTGTTCTCATTTTCCAGCAGGGCTACTTTGCTTATGTGACTAGCGAAAGGAACTACCCTAAGCTGCTGAATATGAAAGTAGTGTAGATACTCTACTGCCCTCACTGGAAGGGGTCCACTGCCAGCCTCATCCCACCCACTGCTTCCTGCAAGTGCACTGAGCTCTTTGAAAGCTTGTCAGAAGGGACAGGTTTGGCCACTGTGCTTGATTATTTTTTTTTTTTTCTAATCACCTGACAGGAGGGTCCTTTCAGTGTCTGTAACTTAGTGCAACCTTGAGGCTGTTGTAGCTGCCATGAATGAGACCTTATCATCATGAAGGGGTCAAAAAGCTGCCTCCAGCTCTCCACCCTCAGTTATGGGGAAAAAAAATGCCCTTCAGACACAGATAAAGAGCTTTTTTACTGTCTTCTGGAAACAAATCTCTCCATACACTAGTGCTCATTGGTTTATTACTGAAATAGAATTTACAAAATAATGGGTTTTTTCAATCACAGTGATTCACAGTATCTGATCAAATTAAAGCTACAAGTAGAGAATGTGGATATAAGGAGAGCCTTGTTCTGACATGAAGAAAATACATTTGTTTTTAAAACATGCCACAAGGAATACTGTGTCCAAGTAAACATCGTTACAGTAATAGCTAGTCCTAACTAGAGAAGATATAGTCATCTCAGATTAGTTTTGCAGGTAGTAGTCTAACAGTGTGTGGATTATGGGTCTAAATGGGGCTGTTAATGTCCCAGTCTTTTCAAATGACAGCCTGTTATCACAGAGCACTTTTAATTTTATTAGGGATGGACAAGGCAGCCTTTTCCTCAGCACTCAGGCTTTGAGATGGACCTCCAGCAGGTGATTGACGATATAGTAGTGTAGGTATCCTGAAATCAAGTGTGCCCAGCTTTTTAAGCCATTGTAAACACTAAATGCTGTCTTATGCTGTGTGTTGGTACAATAGACATAACTGAGCATTTACAGTATTTGAGAACATCTCTTTCTGTGAAATGAAGCGCTGTCCTGGCTGTTTGCAAGGTACCATGAAGGAAAGGTTGCTTTCCTGTGGGCATTAAAAGCATTAGCACAATTATCTGACTCTGCTGCTGCCTACAGCCGAGTCTTAAACAAAAGGGTTTTGAACTCTTTGTGTTTTGAGAAATAAACCTTAGACTAAGGAGGACTTTGTTTTGGTAAAGAATGGTTATGAAATATGCTTGGGTTGGTACCTGATAAATGTGCCGTGGTGTGGGGGGTGTGTCTCTCTGGCTCCTGCAGTCCTGGCCACAGCCAGCCAAGGCAGAAACCTACTGGGCTGCACTGCAGCTCCTCTCCTGCACGTGAGCACAAGTCTCCTTCCAGTGGAAATCGGAGTCCAAGAGAAGCCAGAGTGTGAACCTGGACCTTCTCCCAGTGTATGCTCAGGGTGCAGCCAGTTTGTGTTGTTCAGATGGGGGCTATGGTGTTTGCAGGGAGGGTTCTCTTCTGAGGACAGGCTTCTTGTGGCACCCTACAGAGGATGCATCTTGCTGAGATGCTGTGCTCGCCTGTCAGCACAAGCTGGGCTCTTCCTTTATCATGTTGATGACAGGGTAAGGTTTTTGGTAATCCTTGGATATGAAGAGTAGAATGTAGAGTTCCGTGGCAGCTATCCTAAATTATGGCTGGGAACAGCGGTTTGTGGGAGGGCATGGAAACCGTTTTACAGCCTAAGCCAGATTGAAGGGAGTAAAACTTGCTACTGCCTTCCAGCTGGTCTTCCCAGGCCGGGTGCCAGTGAGTAATTATGGTGGTTAGATTGTACCCTACCTTTCACAGCTGTGCAACGAAGGTGACAGCATCACACACTGCTTTGGAATAAGAGAGCACAGAAAAGAGTTGAGTGTCTGCTTGTGCGCTTCTTCCTCACTGGGCACAGTGTAACTCTCAATAGGATCCTACCTAGGTAGCTCCAGGCAAAACTTTCCTCTTATGTAGTGCTGGGGGAAATTTCACAGCTGAGTCCAAAGCCAAGAAATAAAGATTTTACTGACTGCATATTCCATAAGCTCTGTGCTAGCATTAACCATAAATCCAAACAGAAGTATTTATTTAAACTGTTTAGGACAAAAAGTGCAGATGTTGCAGAGACAAGAGCATCTGCAAGGATAGCTCTTATTAGGGAGAATGTCCTCAGTGATAGATTACTGTTGGCATAATTCAATCCTTTAGAAACTGCTTTTCTGTGTCTTTTTTTTCCCCTGTCAAATAATACCTTATTATTGATGAATAATTCCTTCCAAGGTTGAAAATTCTTAAGAATCTGAAGCTGCCTTTGACCTGAAGCTTAATATTTTCTTTTGCACGGTTATCGTAAACTAATTTTATCTGTATTTGCAATGTAGTCAGCAAACAGCAGTGAACTTGCACCTTCTTGGAGCCCTGCAGTTGGCTGTACATGAGA